>NC_080634.1:82181077-82496077 GCF_027579445.1 Ammospiza nelsoni
ATTGTGCCAAAACCTAAAGGCAATACTCCAGATGTATGACCAGCAGAAAAATCCCTCAGGTTTTCAGGTGTAACAACTTTTTCTTGACTACATGGGTAAAATTTTAAGATTGTATGCAAAGTGTTAAAATTGTGATCAGAAAAGATAAGCATAAGTCCTATTTTCATCTGAAGGACAAAGATATTTTACTATTGCAATACATAAATTATTCCAATAGTTTTTAAAAAATAAAATAGCAAAAATATAGAAATGAATTAAATAATTTTGGAATTCTCTTTGTTCATAGTTCAAGAGTGGTGTACTTGAACCACTGTATCTTCAAACTGCTATAGATTGAAACATTTTTCATTGCATTAAAAACTAAGTACTTGAACATCTTACATTGCATTGCACTTGGTATGAAATCTGTGGTGAATTTGTAATAGTTAGGTAACTAATTTGGGAGATTATTTTAAAGTATTATTTGGACTTGTTTCAAGGTTACAGTGTGGAAAGCTAAACTGGTTTTTAAACAACTCAGTACAATGAACTTGACTTACAAAATGTTCTGTAAGTTTTAAAAGAACTATATATAGCATTGTGAGAGTACTGCAGCACAATTCAGGATGATTTATTAGGATCACCAGTTCTAAGGCTTATGGGCAGAAAGATAAAAACTTCAGTACTGACACCTTGAAAGCCTTGCGACACAGAGACAATTAGCCCTGTAGAAGGTATAAAAAGAAGAGTGGGTCAGGAAAATGCTCTGACAAAAATGCTGCCCAGTCATTTCTTTTTGAAAAAGGGAGAAAATATGAGCTTTGAAAATGAATGTGCTGGCACCTCCTAAGGAAAAAACCACTTTCCTCTACATTAAGTTTATATGCTATAGCCTTACTAATTATAGTGGAAGGAAACACTTGAACACTACCAGCAGGGTCATTGTCTCTCTTATTCTTGAAGTCAGAGAGAATGATTTGGCAAAGGTGACAAACTGTCCCTATGGTTGCTAGAAATAAAAGATCCTGGACATTCCAGCACAGCTCTGTGTGGGAAATGCACAGTCAGCTGCATGGGGAGTGTGGTAAAGAAGAAAATAAGCAGTGTTGTAAGAAAGCCGTTTTATTTGATTGAGAGTAAGTGGTGACAAATTTTCTAACAATTGATGAAACAGAAATTTCTTACTGAAAACAAGAACTGTTGGAATTCTTTACATGGATATCATATGTAAAAAGAAAACCCAAAAAGTTTTCATTTTTACATCTTCTTCATCTTGGATACTGATTCATTTGATTTCTGTTAAAAAAACCCACAGAAACTAACTCCCAAATTACAACAGTTGTGAGAGAAAAAAGATGATGATGTCTTCTATATGGAATAAGTCTTGGAATAAGTTTAAAGAAAAAAGAAATTTGCGAAATTATTATAAGGCAAATTAGCAGAAGGAAAGTTGGAAGAATTCCTTTATAGAGAGGAATTTGTAGCATCCCCATTCATAGCCTGCATACTATTAACAATATGACAGAAATTATAGTATCTACCTGTGAAAGATGATTTTGCTGTCTCAGGGCAAAAGTTTGTTTTTAAGTGTAAGTGGTCTGATTTCCAGGTACCTTATATGTGCATGCGTGCACCAAATATGTACATGGTGCACCAAATTTCATGGTATGTGTTGAATTTTTGCTCAAAGAAACAAAAGGAAGAAGTGGATGCTCATTATCAGCTAAAAACCAGGCCACTTCTTCAGGCAGGCTTATGTATTTATTTGAGCCCTTGATTTCAGATATTCAGGTTTCAAAAATTTGGGTTTTCTACAGATTTATAAAGCAAATTCTTTATCTAGAGAAGAACTTATTTCTGTGCTTTTTGTTGGTGTTCTAAGCAAAAGCCATGCCAGCTGATTCTCTAAGCAGATAAGATTGTGATAAGCTCCAGTAGTTCAGTAAAGTCTTTCTCACTCATTTTATAACATACAATAAAGTGTGTTTATATTTTACTTTTTTATTCCTGGGAATTTCATTACACAGTTCATAGAATAGTTTTATTGGTTTGTCACTGGTCAAGGATCATCAATAAATTTGGCAGAAGGGAACAGAATGATTTCTGTTAACATATGCATGCTTTCTAGGTACACTGATGTGGTAAGGATGCCTTTAAGATGAGGATGTGTCCTTTTTTTAATAGCAAATATATTTTAGGGAGATTAAGAATGAAAGATTTCTGTCCTGCATATGATCAAGTTACAGGTGATTTTGAAAAAGCTCAGAGCTCTTGGTGTCTTTGATGATAGGCCTTCGGACTCAGAAACACTCCAGCACATCATAATGATTTTAATGTACTGATTAGGCTAAACTTCAAATCTTCAAGTCTTCAAAGAAAGGAAAAGGTTATATTAAATTTATTTAATGCAAAAGTGGCTTATTATTTTAACAACCTTAATTTTAAACATGTATTTTTAAACAGATGGAGGTTCAGCTTCTTAATTTTCCTTAATATGCTCCCAGCTCCACACTTGTGCAGGTATTTAGGAGTGATTATTGATATATAAGCTCTCCACTTCCTATCCCTTAGGCTTTGCACCAATAACACTGCAGCAGTAGCAATTTTATGCATTTGTAGCTGAAGTAGGAGCTTGACTGAGTGCAATGGGGAATGAGAACAGTATTTCTGACAGGTGAGGAATGGAGAGGTGTCGCAGACATTTTTTCATAAAGTCCTCTCTTTTAGGATTTGTCCTTTCTGGGAAGCTGGGGCCCCAGAAGAAAAATGTAAACAATAATTATCTGCTGATGTGGAATGTAACAGGTGCATCTGTGATTGGTCTTCTGTGAGTGTTTGGATTTGCTGACCACTCACGGGAGAGTTTGTCCTTGCTTTCTGCTGGACACAGAACTTTGTTATTCATTCTTTCCTATGCTATTCTTAGCTTAGCAAGCCTCTGCAACTTCTCTCTTTATTCCTTTTAGTATAGTAATAATGTATTACATATCATATATCAATAAATCCAGCCTTCTGATCATGAACCAAGATTCTCGTCCACTTCTCTCACCCTGAAGACCTCATCAGGTCCCTGTAATAGAGAGGCAAAATTCCCTTGCACGTGTCTCTTTGAGAGAATCAGCATCCTCTGGGAGTTCTGCATTGAGTCCTGACACTTGCCTTGCTGTTGAGTTAACCAGGTAGAAAATACCTGTGTTGTCAATATATGTCTGTTTTAGACACTGGCAGTTCAGGGATGCTGAATGTGCAGCGACAGCAAAGCCTGACTATTTGTCACCATAAGAAATACAGGACAGAGTAGGTGCTGTTTAAGTCCCCATTTCTGATGTATCCAACACAGAATTAAACGCATAAAAGTTTAGTGGATTTGGGAATCTTTAAAATCACATTGTAAACAAAAATAAAAAAATTATAACGATGCTCTGTAGCAAAACACATTGAAATATTGATATAAAATAGAATAAATTAATGACATTAAATAAAATATTTACAGTATGACCATGTCTCCTATTACAACTTCCTTGCTCTGACAGCAATGTCAGCTGTGTCTAGCAGAGTTTCTGTGGCTCAGGACCATAGTAGAGGATAAATCAAAGACATGGAGTCTCTATATTTCAAATACCCCTAGTTTAATTGTGTAAGACCTTCAGCTATTCAGGTAATCACAAGTGGGGGAACCCTTTCCATTGGAATTCTGACACCAGTAGTGCAGCAGAAGGCTGCCTACCAAAAACTTGTCTCATTGCAGACAAATAGGACTGAGTGTGAAACTTCGTAAATCTCACACAGGTGTCACGGCAGAAGCACAAAGTCCTGCATAACCCAAAAGCTGCCAAACTGTGATAAAACTTAATTGTGCACTTTTTCTTGAAAGTTAAGAAAAAAGAATGAAGGTTCAGGGATGTTATCATTATCTTATATGCTGAAATCCCTTGTCTTGTGTAGGCCACGGGAGCACAAGGGACCATCCCGTATACTTCGATTCTGATAAAAGATTTTTGCCTTGAATCATACTTCAGACTGTGTCTCCATGCCTTTCCACTGAAAAATTCAGTAAATGTGCCTCACCTCAGGTATACTCAGTAGATGAATTCATGTGCCTTCCTCTCCTACAGCTTATGTATTCAGGGAGAGTAATTAGGGGCAGTGAGACAACAATCATCCCTCTCTCCCTCTGATCACAAAGTCCACTGGACTTGCTCCAGTATGTCCTTCTCCTTGTTGCAGTGGTGGCATCTTGGAATGTAGCATTCCAAATGTAGTTTCAAAAGTACCAAAAATGTCCTTCCTTAGATCTGTTGTCTGCACTTTTACAGCCAGGAGACTGATGGTTTTGCTGCAGCTGCCGATGCTTTTTTCACTTGTCCATCAGGCCCTTGAAGTTGATTTCTGCAGAACTGCTCCCTAAATGGGTGCCTTGTAGCCTGTACTATCTCATGGAGTTGTTGCCATTCAAGATGCAGGACTGAATTTGTTTGTCATAGAATTTCTTCAGTTGGAATAGACACATAAGAATCACAGAGTCCAACTCCCTGCTCCTCAGAGGACTGCCTAAAGCTAACCCATTTGACTGAGAGCATTGCCCAGACTCTCCTTGATCTGACAGGGTTGGAGCCGTGACCACTTCCCTGGGGAGCCTGTTCCAGTGTCCAGTCACCCTCTCAGTGGAGAACCTTTTCCTAATGCCCAGTCTGGACTGCCCCTGCTTCATCCATTTCCTTGTGTCCTGTCACAGGTCAGCAGAGAGATCAGCACCTGCCCTCCACTGCCCTCCCTGAGGAAGCTGCTGGCTGTGATGAGGTCCCCCCTCAGCCTTCTCTTCTCCAGGCTGAGTGAGCCAAGTCACCTCAGCCACTTCTCACAAGCCTTGCCCTCGAGGCCTTTCACCAGCTTGTTTGCACACCTCTGGGTGCTCTCATAATTTGATCTGCTTGTGTTGAGGTGCCCTAAACTGAGCACAGAACTCAAGGTGGGGCTGCAATGTGCAGCACAGAGTGGAGCAAGCACCTCCCTTGGCGGGCTGGTGATGCTGTGTTGGTGCACCTCTGGGTACATGGAGCTGTTTTGGCTGCCAGGGAACTGCTGACTCATATTCAACTTGCTGACAACCCAAACCTCCAGATGTCATTCCTCAGGGCTGCTCCCCAGCCTGTGGTTCCCTATTTATATGTGTAACCAAGATTACACCCACCCCAGATGCAAAATCTGTCCCTTGCTCTTGTTAAATTTCACATGTTTGCAGATTGGCCAGCTCTTTGGCCAGCTCTTTATCCAGAGTATACCCAGATCTCTCTGTAAAGACTCTCTACCCTCAAGGGAGTTCACACTCACTCCCAATTTAGTATCATCACTAACTTGCACTTGCACTAACTTGCATTCTAGTCTTGAATCCAGATAATTTATAAAAATATTAAAAGTTTTGCTGACAGCCTGTTTCTCCAGCTTGTCTAGGATCTCTCTGAATAGCAATTTATTTGGTGTCATCTGCAAACTTGCAGAGAGTATGCTGCTGCGCACAATGTTAACGGGGACACTAAGCAGTGCTGGCCCCAGCATTCATCCCTGATGGATGTCCCTATTAACTCTCTGCCAGCTGAAATTTGCACCACTGATGACAACTCCTTGAGGCCACCAGTCCAGCCAACTTCCCACCCACATTATTGTTCACTCATCCAGGCCATGTCTTACCAATTTGGTGATACAGAGACTGTGAGCACTGTGTCAATGGCCTTGATAAAGTCAAAGTGTGTGGCATAATACTCCCCTTTCCCTTATAACAGTGCCAGTTATCTCATCACAGAAAAAAAGGCAGGTCAATCAGACATGATTTGACCTTATTAAATTAATGTTGATTGATTGCAGTCACCTTATCTTTTATGTGACTGGAGAAGGCTTCTAAACACTTTTAGTCCATGCTCTCAGGGCCTGAGGTAAGGCTGACTAGCCTGTAGCTTTGGGCTCTTATCAGTGAAAACTGAAATAAAAAAGGGATTGAGGACCTTATGTTTCTCCTTGTTACATCTCTGTCCTAGTTTTAACTGAACTGGGATAGAGATAATTTTATTCCTACTAACTGGTGGTACAGTGTTGGTTTATTTTGTATTTAGTATAAGAAGAATGTTGACAATACACCGATGTTTTGTTATTTGCTCAGTAGTGCTTCCACCAAATCAAGGGCTTTTCAATTTCCCATACTCTGATAGTGAGGAGATGAACAAGAAGCCAGGAGGGAGCATGGCTAGAACAGCTGATCCAAACTGGGAAAGGGGATATTCCTTACAATACAGTGTCATTCTTGGTATATAAACTGAGGGGAGATAGTCAGGAGCTGCTGGTGGACATCACACAGGGTTGGTGAGCAGCTGTGTTGTGCATCTCTTGTTCTCTTGTTTCTCTTGGGTTTTAGTCCTCCTTCTCTCCTTTGTTGTCTCACTTTTCAATATTCTTCTTCTTATTATTCTTCTTCTAGCCTGTATTTTGTTTTATTTCAATTACTAAACTGTTCTTATCTCAACTTATGTGCCTTGCCTTTTTTCCCTGATTCTCCTCCCTATCCCACTGGGGATTGAGTGGGGTGAGTGACTACATGGTGCATAGTTTCTGCAGCTAAAACATGGAAATCTCAGTCTCCTTAGACATCCTTTTGTTGCTTTTATCCTCATAGAAACCTTTCTTGCTGATTTTTTTTCTTTCTTTTTCCCCCCTAAAAGTATGCCGTCTAGATTTTCCACATAATCACCAGATCCTGAATTTCTTTTGTCACATGTGCTATTTGTAGAGGTGAAACACCATGAAAAAACACAACCATATAGCTGATTTGCTATAGGATACAGTGAATCCCACCTGAGACAGGATTCAACGCAGCTCCACGGGTGGTGAACAATTATCTCAGCAGGATCTCTGCAGCCTGCCTGCCTTAATTCTGTCTTCAACATAAGAGTCACAAACTGGGAGGAATGGCCATCATTACAATGAACTAACTAGTACAAAACAAGAGTGAGAATTCATACCAGCTGTGTGAGAATCCTATAAAGGTCTATTTTTATGTTAGGGGCTACAGTGAAAACATTCCTTTACTTTATAAAATCCTGCAATATAGACAAGAAGAAAATACTGAAAAGAAAACTTGTATCTGATGCAGGTATTCTTTTTGCAAAGTTGTCCTTCAAATAGTAACCTTTTGGTCAGGGTTTATTGGGCAATAAATTCCAAGTATTATATTTGCAGAGCTATGTAGACAGCCAGCACTATGTTTTGCATTTTCTGCAGCTCCATCTGCATTGGTCTCGTTGGGTGGTGCACACTCCAGGCCATCTGGTGCCCAGTGACTCATGGCCCTGTGCCTCAAGGCTCACCCTACCCAGGGTGTGCTTCTCTCATCCACCATGCCTTGGGCTTAGCTTTGGGTATCTGATGGCCCATGTGGTCTTAGGACACTGCCATCATCTTCTTAGTATGATTGTTCATTTCTTTGTGTCTGAAACAATGAAAAAATGGTTGTGTTGAAGCCTATGAGGGTAGTGATTGTATAGCATGCAGTGGAATACGTGCATTTTACAGGAACATAGGAAGTCACAGGGGAAAATATCTCTGCAAGCTGCCTGACAGTGAATGACTAGGTAGGAAATGTGTGAAAATATAATTCCTAATGTTAAATAATTATTTTTCTTTTGAAACCAAACATTGCTTTAACAAGCAATAATTATGAAATCCTTTGCTTCTTCACCTGGCTTCGACTCAAGTTTCCTTTAAAATGTGGTTTTATGGAATCCTTTTATAGCTTTTACTAGTGACCGTGGTTTCCAAACGTCATCAGATGCTTAATGTTTAACATGCTTTCTGATGTCCTTAACTTCAGAGTTTACCAGATTAGATATTAATTTCCTACAAAGGGGATAAAAAAAGGAAAGTTTCCCAACTGATGTTAACAGTATATTCTATACAGATGTTTACAATAAGCCGTGATCTGTCAATACTTAGGAAATAGCAAAGGTATTTTCCCACTACTGCTAGAGTATGATTCTTTGAAAAATGTTCTTTCTTTTAGAAACTGAAAAGATGTTTCATGAAAGTACTGCCTTATCCTCTACTCATTTTGAAGCCACAAAGGTCTTCAGGGTTGCTGAAGACAGCAAAGTTTTCTCTATACATAAAACTGGGAAAAGTGGCTGTACAGAAACATGCTGATACTAATGACATGTTGACTTGGTCATGGAGGTCTAGAAATGGCTGCATAAAGAAGTTTCTTCTTTCCACCTGTAAGTTGCACAAGGATTGTTTTTTATGTACAAGTATCTCTGATATTGTAATTTTGTTAAGTGTACCCAAAAGATCTGTTGCCCCTAACAACCCTTTGGTTTGGTTTTTTTTTTAAACTCTCTTTGTGAGTATTTTTTTGAAAGATACTTTAAAATATACATACATTTCTAATATTAAAAAAAGAATACCACCAATGCTGACTTGATGCCTTTCTTTTAGGGAGGCAGAATGGTAGAGCAAACATTTACTCCAGATCGTGGGAATCTCTCATGGGCACCTTTACAAAGCAATGGGAACAGATAATTTAGGTTCTGTTTTATTTTCAGTTTCTTTGCAGAAAGCTGAAACCATCCAAGTACATTGTTGACAGAAAAGGACTTCTGGAAGATACTTGCCTTTGATCTCCTGCCATACTGTGCTATGGAAGTTATCAAGTGCTCTCAGAACTGCTAGAGAAAATTTTGCCCTCTGAATGCTCTTATCCATCAGAGCTGTGTCCCATATCTCAAACAGCTGTCACGGTTTTCTCACAGAGTTATCTCCATCTGAAGGAGAGCAGGTGTTATTTCTAGCACTCCTTCGTGGCCTGGCATCAGCAGTCTCTCACTGTCACTGCAGGACCATGGCAATGCTCCAAGCTGCACATTTGCCACAAACCCTGGATGGTGAGGATCTAGAGATTAACAACAGGGCCCACACCTAATTTTCTGATATCAAACTATAGCACTCAGGAGCTTTATCTCACCTACCTGTATTATTTTTCCTCCAGTCACATTAGAGTAATATGAGTTCAAATTGTTACCTTTCCAAGGACAAGGCATCTTGTTTTTGTTTGTTTTCAGCATACACTCTGGCCTCATGAAAATCATAATCTTAGCTAAGTGAAAAAAAAAAAAAGCTTCCTTTTCAACACTTCTTTCAAGTATGGGAAACAGATGGCTCTCTCCATGCTTCATGGCTGTTACCATTTGATGTGAAGTATCTCCAGTGTTTGAATTTGACACATGCAAGGGCACCGCTCTCTGCTTTAACACATCTTCCATATCTTGAAGATATTTAGGGATGCTACAAGGCAACCCTTCAGAACCGTTCCTTAGGCTATGGTTGCTTTATGAGGTAGTTGGTATAAATGAAAGCAATGTCCAGTGATTATTATGGAGAATACTGTGCTTCACACCAGTTATACATCTGTGTTGTCTGGCTGCCCATTCATGGCAAGTAAATGTCTAAAAGGAAGAACCATCTCTATTTCATCTCTCTTACTCAATTGAGTAGACCAGAGCACCATCCATGCTCATGATTCCTTTCTGCTAGACAGAGCAAAATCATGTAGGAGGACCTAATCTTTTTTCTAGATAGCTCTAGACAGCTTCAGATAACTTAGCTTGCCTATCTAGAATTCCCATTTACCCATTTTTGCTGAATCACATAGAGGATAATTTAGCCCACGAAACCTAAGAAACTCCACAGGCTGTCTTTTATTTTTGGTTTGTTTGTTTTGTTTTATGAATTTGCTGTTTCTTACTACCTCCTTGTTCCCCAAGCTGTAGTTGGTTACTAAATTTGAGGGTTCTCTAATGAATGAGGGACATTCATTAGAGTTCTTCAGCGGTGTAGATAATACTTTCTATACCTAATTCTTTTCAACAATGAAATTTGTTTTTTTTTTAAACTTACAAAGTAAGATTTTAAAAAGTGAAAGATGAGTAGTAAAGTTTCATCAGTTTTAAGTTAATATAATATATTAAAATTTCCTCAATTAGTTTCAAGGGAAACTTATGCTACTGGTTTTCCACACAGGAGTCAATTAGAGCCTTAATGTTATCTTAAATTGTAACATTCAGTACCCTAAGTCATAAAAAGATTGAGTATGGATCACTCATAAACACAATACATAAATTACAGTTCCCCAGCTGTGACGTATTGTTACACACAAAACCTTAGTGAAAAAGGCAGAATATTTATAAATTATCACTATCATTTTGTGCTGTAGAAAAGAAAAACACAAAGCACTATTTGGAATGTTTGTTATTTATTCCTTTTCCTCCACTGATTTAATGGAATTGAAAGAAATACTACAGGAAAAAATTATTTCACTTATTGTGCAAAAGACGAATGGCAGCAGTGGTACTGTCCCCTCCTTCAGCTATGTTTTGAAGTAGGGTACATTAGCATCCAATTACGTAACTTTGAAGAGCCTGATATCTGTGTCTGAGAGCCTTATTTCCTCATTTCAATAACTTTGGGTATGCTAATTTCTCCACTGATTTGAAGCTTACTGTCTTATGCTGAACTGCTGCTTCTTTCATGGCTCCAGAAACTGTTGCTGTGAATCTCTCTTTCTACTGCCCTCCTCTCCCTCTGTGTCACATGTGGCGTATGGGCAGTGACCTTGGCATGCTCATGTCCCTGAACCCTGTCGTTTGTTTGTTGGGTGTAGTCCTAAATAACTTGCCAGGTTGTCCCAAAACCACTTGACTAAGCAGTAAACTGAACCCAGCTCCTAAACTGTCCTTCAAATCATTTTCCTGATGTCTACTTGTCTGAGCATAAAATATTGCGGACAATGTTGCCACATCAGCTGCTTTGTAAAAAATTATGGTTTTGGAACAATGATGACTGCTTAAATATAAAATGGGGATATTATGTGCTATTTGAAATACATGTTTCTATTTGAAATACTGTGCATTAGGTAACTGCAATGGCCCACCTAAACAAATAATTGGTATCTAAAGCTTCTTGTAATTGGACATTCCACTGATAGCAAGGATTATAACTGATGATATGGACAATGCAATAAAACACCATGAAAGGTAATGAAATCCTGTACCTTGTCTTAACAGATTTATTTGCTTACTCTCTTTTGATGTCTTCAGCAAGACTAGAAGCCCAAACTGCCCAGCCTACTGTTTGTAGGCTGTGATATCACCCAAATATGACATGCTTTTTGAACTGGTACAAGAATACTGTCCTAACCCTAAAACATGTCACTGATAAAAACATTTTGAGATGATGCTTTCCTTATCTATTTTGAAGAATACAGTGGTTAAATAGAATTGACTAGAACTGGAGAACTAACAAGGTATCTCATTTCAAATCAGTTTCTTTTACAGCCTGTAGCAGAGTCATCAACCTGCAATCTGCCTTCCAACTTCAAAACTTTTGTTGAGAGAAGGTGGGGAAGTGAAATTTAACTTTCAAACATGATAAATAACAAGGGAATAGCTCACCATGGGAAAAAAATTTTCCAGACCAAAGGTGCCCAAACAAATCTGGTTTCTCCCAGAAAACATACCTTCTCAGCCTGTAAAACCATGTCTCCTCTCTTGTATCTTCTTCATTTAAATCAGTGCATAGGAAAACAAACAAACAAAAAATTTTAATTTGTATTATCTGAAAAGGATGACTGTTAGGAGAGAAAAGTGCTCCTTTAGAAATCAGAGGGGTGAAGTGCTTTAATTTAAGCTCACACGGTTAACAATGTACAGTTTAAAATTTGAGGGTAAATGAGGTTGACATTCTAGAAAAATCAATACAGATCAGTTTACCTCCAATTATTTTCTTATCACTATGCTAGAGAAGAACATCTGGGTCACTTAAACAGCAAATAGTAGTGGAGGTTCATTGCTCACCACAGTAAAATTTAAGAGATGAAGTAAAAAAGAGAGAGCTTCTGGCCTCAGTCATGTCAATGCTAGGGAAGGATTGACTAGATCCCACTACCCTTTTAGCCCTTAATCACTTGAATTTGGTTCCTGTGATGAGTACACCTGTACAATGCCCACCTTAGCGCTGCAGTGTGACCTCATTCAACCTTTAGTAACTCCCATCACTTTTTAATTGAGATATCAGGACAAGGTATATCACTGTAAAATTCAATTCTCTTTATTTGGTGATTCATTTGAAATTCTAATTAGACACTTCCCTCCCCACTTCCTCCCCTCCCACAGATTCCCAGACAATAGAAGTAACAAGTCAAATTGGACAGGATCTCTTACTACAAGCCTTCATTACAGTTCCCTTTATCCCTGGACTATCTGGATCCTTAGGAACTTGCTTTAAGAAAGCCAGTTTCTGCAAGACTAAAACTCTGAGTATATGTTACATGCCAGAGGTAGGAGAATTTTACCTACCCCATGAGAATTTTCATTGATATCTAATAGATGCATGTATTTTATGTGAGTGTGTGTCTATATTTCTGACTATTATGTACACACATATGGCAATATCTAATTAACATGAGCAAAAAAATTCTACTTTACAAAAGATGTTAAGCTATATAAAGGTGTGATATTTGTATCAAGAGCCAAGTTAGAAAGGACTTTTGCCATTTAAATTGCCAAGTTAAATACAGCACAATTGAAGCAAACATGTCCCTCCAGGCATTCATAAGCCTACACTTGGGAGCTCTTGGAAGTTAACTTTGCACCAGTTGTATCTTATTTAACTTGGCCATTTAAAGGGCTAACCCTTTAGCAACTTGGCTCGTACTGACTGTATCACACCTTTGCATGACTGACCTTCCCTTCTCAACTTTCCCTCTTTTAGTCCACGCTGAGTGTTTTTGATCAGATCTGATTTATGCTATTTTGGCCAATTAACATGAAAGACAAAAGCAAAATCTCTGAAGGACAGGTCTGCAAACATAACACATAATTGGATGGAAATGGACCCCTGTTCCCCTTCTTTTTGCCTTAGCTCAACATGAGAGCATTAAATGCCAGCTGCCTGGTTTTGCCTGTTGTCTGTGCCACCCTACAAGTAAATTTCCCCAAAGTCTGGGAGCTGAATATTTTTTGCTCTTTTGCAGGACTCATGCACTGCTCTAAAAGAAGCTGGTACCTGCTCTGAGAGGCAAGCAAGATTGGGTGCAATTAGAGAAGAAAATGGAGAGGGCAGCTGGTGTGCAACTGAAGGCTTCTGCAGTAGATATGTCAGGGCATGCATGCAGTAGGGCTAGATGGTAGTGTTAAAAGTGCACAAAGATTTAGATCTTGATTCTTTTGGTAAATAAAAGCCTGAAAGACACTAAATTAGAGTTGGATTACTGTGTAAAAGTATAAATTGTGAAGTATCAGTATCAGTGAAGAGAGAATTCAGCAGAAAAAGGAATTTAGTTTTGGCATTAAAATGCTGTTGGCATACAGGGCATGGGAAATTGAACTTCTTCAGATTGAAAATCATGCATAATTGAAGACACTCCCAGGAGACTTCCATCATTTGAGTCAGCAAAACCAGAAGAAATGGCAATGGAATCTGATGGAAACATTGTGTTGCAATCTTTGTAGAAGATTACATAAGATAATTAAACACTTGTAAGTCATAAGAATGCCTGCAGTATAAGCATTTAGATTAGATATAAAGAAGACAAAATGACTTCTCTGAGATGTGTACGTCATCATATACATGATGTCGCACCATCTTCCGATCTGGCATGACATTCCAGCCCATGCAATAAAACCTCTCCATTTAAGGTGATGTATATACAGAGATGCAGGAGGAGCAAACAAAGAGGGGTCAAATGGCCCCCAAGAACTGAGGGGGTTAAAGATGGATTTATTGGTGGTAGGAGAAGGGAATGAGAATGTCATCCATCTTCATGGTGGTAGTAACTGTGTAATGCACAGGTTGAAGGGCACTCTTCACATTGTTCTGAGAATTGGCCCCACAACAACAACTTTAATATTATATAACCAGGGTATGGTTCTGTTTACAGCTAAGCCTAAGGAAGAGGTGTCTTCCACAAGAAGAATCAGGAGAACCTTTCCTAGTATCTGGGATATATCTGCTCTTCAGGAATCAATGGTGGACTTGACACTGCTGGGTTCACAGTTGGACTTGATCTTAGAGGTCTTTTCCAACCTAAATGATTCTGTGATTCTGTGACTCTTGGCCATGTGGGATGATCATCCCATGGGCTGTGTGAACAAGCAGGATGACACCTTGCAGTGCAGGCAAAGCCAGTGATGGAAGGAACTTTTGTTCACATCCACCACGGGAGACTGGCCAAGGACATGTTCATGAGGCTGATTGAATATCTATTTCCTCTTGGGTTGTCTGGGCTGGTTTTCATTGAGTTGGGTAAATAAAGATGATTTAGTAGAAGCAGGTGCATCTTGACAATATACTATCAGCATACCCTACACCTATGTCATACAGAGCTAAAAATTAAACCAACTTGTGCCTGGATTTGTACTCCACCTTACTATCTGATATCTCTAGCATCAGTTTTCAAGAACAAGATATGCAAAGAAGCAATATCTTTTTTCACACGTTTTTCTGTAGATAATATTTGTGGTCTTCTATTCTTTTTATTTGAACACTTTGTGCTGGCACATCTTGCTGGGCAGTGAAACCATCTGATCTCAGGAACTGATTATGCAAAATGAAACTGAAGCTCAGTTTTCCCACTCCATCATATGTCATGTTAAATGGTGATATTTTCTGATTTCTGTGTCAATATTTCCCATGATTTCAAAAGTTTGGTTTCAGGACATAGAATGAAAAATAGGAGACAAGACAAAATAATGTAAGCTTGTTGGAAGGAAGGAAAAACAAATGCAGCAATTTGTTTCCCAACTGAAATAGCAAGTGACAGGTCTGAGATGACCTATGAGTTTAACTCCAAAGTTACTTGTTTTTTAAAGGCTATGGAGGTTGTTTAGTTTGGTGGTATAGGATAGAATGTAGAATTCACATCAAAATTTCTGCAGCCAAAATCTACTCTTTTCTGAAAAGAGTAAGTTTTAGTATAGTGTTTCAAGAGGTGGAGTACTCAGTATCACTTAGGCCAAAATTTCAAGGGATTGATTAAACTACAATAAAGGATTTCAGTTGTCTGTGTTGAGATCTAAAATTAGTCTAAACTCTGAATTCACAAATTCCCATCATCTGTGCAAAACCTTTCTTGACATAAAAGTCAGATCAGCCTTCACAAGGCTAATATCAGAGTTAGGGAGGAAAGAGAAAACCAATTGTGCAGTCTACTACTTAATGAACACATGGTGAAATTGTGCTAAAATATTTTATATTTGCTTAAGCTGCTTTCTAAGCTTTTTCCCAAGAATAAATAGATTGTATTTGCTACAGTACACTGTTTTTCTGTGGAAGCTCAGTCTGTGTCACAAATTCAGTGAAACAGTGCACTATATGAAACTGCTTTACATGGATCTTTCTTTTTCTGATGTAAACAAATGAGACAAATTAAAGTGGGCTGAGGAGTTAGGGCCTATACTGCAGTTGGTAAAAATAAGTTCTGCTTGAAAGTTACAAACTGACTGATCTCTATCAGTCTGTTGTTTAAAAGAAGAAAAATAGACAGATCATTGTATAACTACCAGGGTACAGGTTGAAGGGGAAAATATATTATTTTATTTTGATTCTTTGACATTTAGAAGTTGTCCATTGCTCATTTCCTAATCCAAAGTACATCTTTTAGATGAGCTCTTGTCTCATATCTCTTGAAATTTATCTGATAAGAAAAGACATTTTTATCTCTGAGGTTGTAAAGACGAGACTCACTGGTGAAAGCGTGTGGCACACCCTACTTGATTCAGCATGTAGTTAAAGACAGAAGGAATATTAAACTTGGAGCTGTTACTTCGTCATCTGCTTTGATCTATAAATTTTGAAGGTACATTTTCATACAGAAAAAGAGGAATATTGAAAAATGTTAATTCTTTGGCAGTTCTTGGTGTCAATGTGAAAGGTTTCACATGCTGTTTTTGTCTAAAAACTGTTCTTTCTAATTCTGAGCCCTCATCTCAGTTTTATGTCAAAAGCTCCTTGGTTGGATTGCAGTGTTGCAATCAACATTCCTGGATTTCCTTGTGTTATATCCATTCTGTTTCTATCTGCTCAGACTTTACTTCCATCAGTAGTTAATCTAGTTGCTCAGCTTCTCACACTTCTACTGATATCTGTCATCCTCATTTCTTTTCTCTCCTTATATTGCCCTCTATGCTTATACCTACTGATATATTCACATGTACATTTCTGGAATAGATAAATCTTTTTTATCCACCTCCCTGCTAGTGATCTGGCCAATCTGCATGAAATATGACAGAGGTGTTCTCTGCACCTTTCTGGCTGTGTCTAGATTTATCCTTTGTTGTTTACTGCCATGCAATTCATGCCATTGTCTATCAATTGCTGACAAAGTGCTGGTATGTACAACAGGTCCTTTCTGGATGGAAGATTTATCTCCTGAGGGGACCAGAGCTATCTGTGATGGGTCTGGCACATGCTTAGGCACATCTCAGATGGAGGCCCAGGTAGCTTCACACAGACAGGAGTAAGATTGTCTCACTATATGTATGTACACACCATTAAAGCAGAGGACAGGGCCTGATTCAAGCCTGCAGTACTTGGGGATGGCCTTTGCCAATACTGACAAGTACTGCAAAAACAGCTAGCAGTGGGCATGAACTGCAGCCCTTTGTGCAGGCTTTCTTCATGGCACCCTGTCATTTAGCAACATTGCATCCCTTGTGCACAGCATACTTTCCTCTCACAGACTGGAGTGTGTAAGGAGTTGGGGTGCTGTGCCTGACACAGGTTGCTGGTGACACACATAGCTCTGGGGTGCAGCTGTGTTGGTCATTCTGCTATAGTCCACCAGCTGACCTGTGCTCATGGCTACTTTCCCTCTGGCATTCTGCTACAGTCCACCAGCTGAGCTGTGCTCATGGCTACTTTCCCTCTGGCTGAAGAGGTTCTCTGGAGGGCAGCCCCAGAGGCAGGGTGTGGTGTTTGTCCTGTCTCTCAGGTGTCTTGCAGTCCTGTTTTACAGCACCATTAGCATTATTGCTCTCTTCTATGGGGATAAAACATAGGCTTCAACAAATGCCTCCATATAAAATTTTTCTGAATAAATCAAAATCTGCGTAGGCTGCTTGCTCAGTGTGGTGGAGTCTGGGAGCAGTACCATACGGCGCTCTGTACGTTCCCCTGGGTGCCTACACACTATTCTCTGTGCTCTTCCATCATTTTCAGGAATGCAAGCAGTTGTACTACCCCTAGGGAAAGTTTCCATGCTACTAGGAACAGAGGACTTCTGCTTTGAGAATTCACAGTCCCTCAGAGTAGGCACACAGTGGAAGCCAGTCGAGAGCAGAACTACAAGGCTTGGCTCAAAGGATCTGTGCTAGGGTTCTACTATATGCTGAGCACAAGTGTAACAAAAAAAATTAAATTGTTGAACTTTCTTTAGAGAATTGAGAAATGTGATTTAAATCTCCTTAGATGGAAGAGGAGATAGAACTCTGTCCCTCTGCCCCTGCTCTTCTTCCAAAGCAAAGGTGATTTGGCTGATGTACACTGAGAGAAGGAGGACAAGCAAGTAGGAAATGGTCATCAACACCAACTGCATGTAAAAAAACCAGCAGAAACACCCTGTTGCTCTGGGACTCAAGTAGGTTTGTTAAGAACATGACTGAGACTGAAAACCTAAGGAGCAACTGGTGATGGAAGTCCCCATTTCCAGGTCCTTGCTGGGCTTTGGGGTTGTTGTTTCTGACCTGAATGATGCTATAAGCACTATCAGAGTCTGCATGCTTGTGTTACTAAACTGCCTGAGGAACTCCTAGATAAAACTGTAATATGTCTCTGGAATTCAGGTACCTTGTCTGAGGAGTTTAACATTAAGTGCAACAAACAATTTTTCACTTTTGCAATCATTCATGTGTCTGACTGAGTAGTCTCATAGCACTAATTTTCCAACTCCACTGTCAAGTGTCCCTTATAATGTTGCCCTTGTTTTGTGTCGGAAAGAGTTAATTTTCTTCCTAGGAGCTGGTACAGTGCTGTGGTTTGGATTTAGTATAACATTTTTAACACACTGATATTTCAGTTGTTGCTAAGTAATGCTTACCCTGGGTCAAGGACTTTTTGGTTTCTCATGCTCTGCCAGTGAGGACATGCACAAGAAACTGGGAGGGAGGGACCCTGGCTGATACAGCTGGCCCAAACCAGCCAAATGAATATTTCATATAATAGAAAGTCACACTCAGTATATGAACTGAGGGGAGTTGGCTGGGAGGGGATGATCACTGCTCAGGGATGGGCTGGGCATCAGACAGTGGATGGTGAGTAATTATGCAGTGCATCACTTGTTTTGCTTGAGTTTTATTCACCTCTCTCTCTCCCCCTCCCATTTTCATTACAGTAATAATGAAAATAAAGCAAAATAATAGTAATGATTGTTAGCATTATTATTAATATCCTTCATTTAAATTATTAAACTCTTAGCTCAAAAGTTTTACCTTTCCTCCATTCTCCCCCCATTCCACTAAGAGGGAAAAAATGAGCAAGGAGCTGCATGGAACTTAGTTGCTTGCTGGGGTGAACTTATAGCACATGCAGGAGTAAATATGAATGTTGACATGTGAGTCACAGATGTTTTGAAAAACCTGCCTAAAGAAGTCATCTCTAAACCTGGCCCTGTAGTTCTCGGCAGTTAAACATAAATAGCTCATGCAATGCAATTAGCCTACACAACACAGTAAAAAAGCAGAGAACTTTTTGTGAATTTAATTCCAGGAATCACTTTCATTCCCTCTCATAGCCATTAATTTATTTAACAATAAAAATATATAATGTTCAAAGTGCAGTGTAAATGGCACCATGACTAAACTGTAAAAAACCACAACCCAACACTACATCAAAGATATAGTATTCTTTTGGAATGAACAGGTTCATTTCTTTGTATAAATGGAGGTTCTCTTCCACAGAAGCAGAAATTACTCTAAATGAAATATCTACTTAGTTAAAGCTTAATTTATCATTAACAACTCATCATGAGTCAGAGCTGCCAGAAGTGTACATGGAAACAATAGGGGAAAATATATGGTCTTTACCCTGAATTCTCTGGTCCCTCTAAAGCCAGACAATTTTGATTGTTTAAAAACAAAAAACGGGTTTGGGCATGTATACATCAGCAAATGAGCCAAGAGGAGGGCATGGGCTTGAGGGCTGTCTCATGGCTGTTTGCACCCTTCCTGGCACAGCTTCAGCTCTTGTGACCTGGCACTCTTGAGTGGCGCCAGGCTGGGGCTGATGAAGGGGAATGCTCCCAGAAGGGAGCCAGAAATGTGTTTTTCCTGCTTGTGAGGGAAGAGAGCAGAGCTTTGGGCATGTGAATGAGATGATGTTGCTTGGCTTTGAGGTCAAAGACTGCTCCCCGGTTTATTTACTAGAAAAGGGATAGCCTAAAATTTCATCTCTACTGTCAGGTTAGCTTGGATTTGTGCCTGAGCCCAGGCTATTCTCTTGTTCATACAAGCCTGAGTAGCGGCTTGCTGTCTGGTTCTGGTATGTAGGGAACCAAGTGGATAAAAGCAAGCACAGAGAGTGACTGCTTTATCCTTCTCCACTGCCCACATGGATGGTACAAGTACAGCTGGTCTAGCCTAGCAGGCTGGAACACAAAGGGTGGAATAGTGTTCTCTGCTCACCACTGCCTGAACAGAGATTCCTCTCCCAGCCATCCCTGATTCCTCACCTCCCAGCTCTTGCAGCTGAACCCTCTACACATTTCGTAGCACCACCATGTTCCTGGGTGACTGCAAAGACCTCGAGGAGGATGTGTTCTCCTCAATTGCAAACTCGTCTGACCATATTCCAGTGGATATCCAAATATCCTTTGTGATTTTGATATTGTAAACAGTCTGGCTGTGGCAGGTTTTAGTTTGTGTCTGTAATGGTTTCTCTGGAAGATTTCTGAAAAATCAACAATAGAACTGGTGAAGTGATGCAGAATAGAGAGAAAGTAATCTATGTGATGACTGGTTCCTCTATAGACTGCTAGATATGTCTTCGCAAAATAATTTTAGCTGAATTTTCTCCTTTTCCTCCATCACTGCCTTGTTCATTTCAGTACAGACTGTTCTGTCCTTCTACTTTGATGTTATTTCCCTTTCAACAGGCAAAATATTTGAAAAGAGCTTATGCTTTTCCTTGGATTTAATGTTTACTGGAGATGACTGTACAAACAAGCTCAAGAACCTCAGATCTTCAGTTAACTTGGCAATGACACAAGTAGGTGCTTTAAAAAAGGGTGTAAGAGGTATGGGCACATATTTCTGCAGCTTCCAGCAAACAATTATTAAAGACTATCTTATGATCTTTACCTTGAGGATCATATTAAATTGCTAGCAATGAATTTATGGTCCATAAATCAGTCTTTTTTTCACCTTTTACTTAAGCCCATTTTTTAGATACATTGCATTAATTTTATCTTTTTTTTTTTTTTTTTTTTTTTTTTTTTTTTTTTTTTTTGTAGTAATCATTGGATATCTTAAACCTGAAATATGTGTTCCTCTAGGCAAGCTGTATGTTTTGTCTGTTTCCTCAGTTGGTGCACTTTTATGGAAAACTGTTCCATACTAGCTGTGGTTTATTTTATGAGTTCAGGGTATATTTTTAAAGAAAAAGCCTTTCGTGGAAAGAATTTGTGCTTTACCTACAGCAGATTTACTACAGACATTAGAAACACATCACCAGCACAACCTGTAACCCTGACATTTTCATTAATCCCCTGCAGTTAATTCCACTTGTGGGGAATTAATTGTACCATCAAATTATTTAATCAGGGCCTCACCATCTCAATATGACCTCCTCACTTCTAGTTTGAATTCAGATGGGGGAAAGCATATTTAAAACTGTGATGAAATCTCCCAAATGAGTAATACTTGAACTCATTGCAGAAGAAGGAGACAGAAGGTCTGCAGTCATATTTGAAAGAATGTATCAAATTACCTTAATGATACCTGATCAGCAGACCTAATCAGTATATCTGAAGCAATTAAGTTACATCTATAAGATATGAAGCAATGTTAAATTTGTGTGAATAGAAACACTGGGTGTGTAATTGATAACATTTCTCTAGTCCAGAAACAATAGCAGCAAATGAGAAATGGTGCATAAGCCTTGTGTGCTCTAAGGGAAATTGGGTTCTGTTTGCCTGGAACAGAGACCTTTTCATAACAATATCTAGGATATGTAGTAAGCAGGAAGTGAACCGCTTAAAGCAGCTGATCCACTCCCTGCCGCAGTCAAGAAGAGGTTTCTTCAGTGTTGAGCTTTCCCTTCCCTTTCTTTGGAGTTTTAAAGTGTTTGCTGCAATTGCAAAAGATTTCTTAGCTGGTGCTTAGAAAGGCAAAAATTCATTCCTCATGGCTGAATCCCCAAATAATTGAAGTCCAAAAGATGACGGATGTCCTTTATTTTAATTTAATATTTCTAAAGCTTCATGTTCTCCTAAATCCAACTTACTACTACTAATACTACTAAGGTAGTAGGCTGATTTATCATCTTTTGAGAGAAACTGGTAATTGATTGAACCATTTTACAGTGTCCATTATGAGCAAGTAGATATATCAGTAATACTTTTTTGTATGCTCTTCGTTTACATAGAAATAGTTTAGAATGTCCTTACTGAATTTTATTTCTAGACCTTTCCAAGTTCCGTGTAATTCTAAGGGGAGATGCAAGGCTGGGAGAAATCTCTTAAGGAAATATACTTTTGGTCAGTTCTTAGAGGCAGCTTAAAGTAACACTTTTGTTTGTTTTTGTAAATTCTGAGATATTTTACAATATATCACAGGGGTCTTCTTATGACCTTGTAATTATGCTATGTGAAGTGCTGACCTTTCATCTAACTGTGGAAAAATTCATATACATCATGGGAAACCCTGCAAATAAGGATGAATTTCAAGTCACAAGGAGGATTAGGCTGATTAAGCAAGTGTGTGGTGCCGTTTTAGTTGCTGCAGGACTCACAGGACTTATAGAATACTTGTGACTTCCTGGAGAGGCAGTGGAAATCCAGGCAGGACAACCCAGGGCACCTCACATCGCATGAAGTCCTGTGTTCAGGCAACTGAATTTCATGCTTGATTCTGCACAATGTCTTTGTCTCCTTCCAGAATTCTCCCTGTCCTAAATCAGATGTCTGAAGAGTGGGATGGTTTGCTCTCCAGAGATATCTTTTTTTTTCTACTGACAGTACTGACTGCTTCTTTCTAGGGAAGGAGGAAAGGTTGATACTGGAAACTTACTTGTAGATGGCTAAACTTAATGCAAATTAGAAGGACAGGGTAATATAATTCCACAGCACATATCTATTAATGAAAACAAATTAGGACTTCAGAACCTTCAATTATCCATATTCTGCAATTCCAGTTTGAAGACTGGCAGATATCTTGGCAAGTAAAAGTTATTTTTGCATTTAATATTTTAAGTTAATTTAGTGTTCAGTTTAACTGAGATGTTTTGGAGCAGAATGAATATTTCTTACAAGATAGAAGCAGAAATTTACTTCTACTGCCCTTCAGTTCTGGCTGCAATAGCTTGAGAACCAGCATGGCAACAAAGTCATGGACTACCCAGGCACTCTGAACATGCATGACTATCTAAAAGTGAACTTGCAGTGGTACCCTAGAACCTGTACAACTTCTTAGGACTGGAAAATTCCTGATTACCAGTACGTGTAAGAGTTAATTAAAATGGACATTTATTAGCCTGAACAATGCTCCGTGATGCTTTTCAGTTGCACAAGCTGGAATGTTCCCATCCACAGGTTGTTTCCATGCATAGAAGATGGCTTATAAAGCAGTGGTGACTCAGTGATGCTGCCTTTCATTGAAAGGATTTTCATACTATGGAATGTGAGGAGCTGACACTGAGCAGATTAAACAAGCTGATCTCAGCAGTCCAGGGTTTTCCTTTTGACAATACCAGTATTTTGATGATAACTGCAAGGTTGGAGACCACCAGACCCCTGCAACTGAACAGCCCATATCCCTGCATTTATAAGTCTGTAGATACCCAAATATCTTTTTGGACACCTCTGGAGAGAGGACACATCTTCCCCAATGGTTTCCTACACTACTGTGAGATAGCCCACACCAGCTCCACAAGTGAGCTGATGCTGGTGTTGTCCAGACTTCACTTCTACAGCTGGAGATTTAGGAGAAAATATTCAAGATCAGGTAGGATGAGGCTCTGAGCAACCTGATCTAGTTGATGTCCCTGCTCATTGCAGGAAGGTTGGACTACATGACATTTCCAGATCCCTTCCAACCCAAACCGTTCTATGGTTCTAGGATTATTAAACATACCCATTTGAGCCATAACGTGAGATGTTTTTGTTACATCTCAAAGCTATAAACTCTGTCTGCATGTTCAGTTTCAGCCTCAATTTTTTTCACCCTAAATTACTCCAGTGGGCAAAATTATAAACAGTTTCTCACTTTATTTAGTTCAATGTTTATACAGTTGTGTTAAATACACACACAGACACACACACACAGAGTATAAGCAAGACAAACCATTATTCTTCAATGCATTCTCAAGATCTGGTTGAAAGATACACAGAAACATTGAAATTCCGCAAGCATGGGGGATGACTAGCAGCTTTGTGTTTAAGAAAGACATGATCCTAAATTCCACTGTTCCATTTTTTCATGGAGCAAGACAATAACCATTTTAGTACAGATGTTACAAATAACAGCTTATCCTTTTCTTGATGAATGTGTTATTTCACAATTTACGATTTCTCCATAACAGTCTTTGCCACATTGTTTTTTTTAATCTCTGTTCTATAAAACACAGAGCACCTTGTTGTGTACTAACACCTACTCAGTGTTGAACTCCTCCTTGGGAGTTATGATCATTCTGATCTCCCTGCCAAAAGTAAAGCAGCTTCAAACCTCACAGAACTCAGGAACATTTTGAGACCCTTTCCCTAACATATGGGACAACAATTATTTATTCTTTGTTTAGTACTGGGCATGTTTCTGCAGCAGTGGAAAGCTGCATGTTGCGAACTTAAATTCCACAATTTCAGTTGTGTTTGTGAAAAACCTGCCACATAAATTCACCATATTTTGGAAGGTCCATTTGAATATGACAGAAAGGTATATTGTTTCCATGCACTGATAGTTCATTCACTTTTGAATTTTTTGATCAGCCAATCTCTTCTCATTCATTAACCTAAAGTTCTCTGGATATTTTCTTTACATAACAGCTACAGGACCAATGTTACTGAGTGTTTCCTTAAAAAATTACAGCTGCAAGGAGTTTACTGCACTGTTTCTCTTAGAATTGTACTTATTTTCTCCACAAAATTAGGAGAGATTTCCACACGAACTCCTGAATTTTCAGAAACAAACAATATATAATGTATGTGTACATCCAACTATTTCTATTTGCCGTTGATATAAATAAAATCTTAAAATTGTCAACTATACCAATGTCTACATGTCATAGACATCTGGCCAGTTCAAATTTATTTAGCTCATAAAATAAAAAAAAGTATATAACTCTTTCCAAGTACTGCTGTCTCATGTTAAGATTGGTAGAAGCAGTCCTGGATGAATCAGGGATATTTTTTGTTCCATTTTCAAATGCCTTCCTTTCAGTGCAGAAGCTGATAATTTCTTACACTTCCAGAACCTCTGCTTGCTCCTTTGTATGCAGCTGTCACTGCTGTCACTAAAATTGCTCAAGGCTTAAGGCCTCACCTTTGCCTCTCTGTTCCTGTTTCCAGCACCTGAAAGACCCAGACCGAAGATGTAAGACTGCTACATCCTATTACTTTCTATTACTTTGGGAAAAATAATGGAGTCATAAGGTGCCTTGCACTTGCTAAAATTATAGCTTTAGAATAAATTAATGCTTCAAGCAATTAATACAGTGCTTTAGTCTGCCCAGACTGACCTAAATGAAACTTTTATTTCTTTTATTGGCTTGGTCCAATTTCATGCTTGATTCATATTCAGCCTTACCAGATCTTCCATGTCAACTCTTGTACCTGCTCAGACACTTTCACAAGATTTTTTTGTTTTATGTGGGGCTGAGACTAGCAGATGGATTTGCAGGATCATGGGCTGGAGTTGGTATTGCAGATATCTGCTTCTTTTTGGCAATAGCCCACCTTTATTCTTCTTTTTGTTTAATAATCCATAATAATAAAATGTAAAATAATCCATAATTTGGGAAATTATCCTGAAAACCACATTCTACGATTGTGGCAAAAACCATGTTAAAAATCAAAATAGATCTTTCTTAAGTAAATAATTTTAAAGTCTCGCTGTACAATGTCAGCAGAACTTCTTCTTTTGTTTAATATTACCATGAAAAAACAGCATGTGAAAAAAAAATGTTTTAAATAAACCATATATTCTTTATTTTCACAGCTGGTGGAAGCAGACATAATTGTCTATTTAATCTCATCTGATACAAATCCTCCATTTATTTTAGCTTCTGATTTTGAATCCTCTTTTTGCGCTGTTTTCTCAACATCTGTCTTTGTTTTGACATGGCGTCTTCTGTAAAGACGGTAGCCTGAGGATCAATATATGGACAGTATTAAATAAAAGAATTATAAAAATTACCTGAAAAAGATGCTGTAGTAACATATATCCATGCAACATTTCTTTCTTTATATTGCTAAAATATTTCAAAACTTCCAGAAAGTCTTTTTAAAGCTATGATTTGATTTTGAAATCCATTTGATTATTTTTATCTCTTCTTGTTTTCTCAATATACATGAAAAGTTAAACTGGTAATAATAATGATAATTATAGTGCTATAAAATAAAATTACTATACTTTACCTCCTAAAATTAGTGCTGCAAACAACAGCTGGAAAATGCTGTAGATGAGTGGGAAAGTAAACATCAGTTCAAGTTGTTCAGGAGTGAATGAGAGCTGTACTACGGTGGAACATAGCTGGGTGTTTTGCATGCCTGTTTCCAGAGACACTGTACGACACCTAAAGGGAATAATACAAAGACAGGTGGGAAATAGCATCCAGTGGGTCCAATGCTTTTTACTAATCTGGATAAGCAAAAAATGTAAAGGATAACTAAGAAAATTGTTTCCTTCAGCTGACATAGTCAGAAAAACACTCCACCTATGGCCGGTACCACCAATTATTGGCGGTTCAGCAGCTGTAGAAGACGGTGAACCACCTTCAAGGCACATATGTGGCACTCACTGTCTCTCTCTCTTGCAATGGTGGTCTAAATTGTAGACTGATGCATTTACATGAGAGGTTTTACTGCAGTTCCAAACCACTTACAAGTCAGGTCTGTTTCACCTGCTTGAAGTGCAAGACATTGGCGCACAAAGGGAAAACATACGAAGTGTTGGAGGAAATGTTATTGTCAGAATCTGTAAATGAATGTGCATGAGAAAAGCTTTGTCTGCACTTAGTATCACAAAAAAGCAGACAGTGAATGAGTGACTCTGTAACCTAAATAATGCTTAGAGAGCATTCTCAGCATTGATTAATCCCTGAATAAAATCTTTTTACGCAGTTGAATAAAGGCTGTGCATTACCTGTTCCATGACAGACCAGCTAGGCGAGCCAGAAAGAATCCTAAAGTATATCCAGCTGCTGGAAATATGGTGCCAATGATCCATAATTTTGGTGTGATAACCCAGGAGCCTTTGTAGAGTATTCCCCCAACCACAGCAGTGAGCACGATGAGCACTGCTCCCACAATGGAACCTACCTGTGAAGCAAAAGAAGAGGGATTCAGTCAGGATCACAGAATCACACAGTACTGTACAAATGACACCTCAAGGAAATTGAGTGTCAAAATGGTGTCAAACGTGAGTCACTGAAATGTCATGTTAAGCACAAAACCTAGTGTTTACAGCAATTCAAAGCAGTCAGAGAGATGAGATAGTTGCCATTTTAACAAACAGGAGATGTATGATGTACTTCAAGGTGTGACTACAGCTCTAGATCAAGACACAGCTGTAATATGTTTCTATAGCAGATGTCTGTAAAACTAGCCTTTTGAAGCCTTGACTATAATTGTACTTAGGGCTGGAGATTAAAAGTAATTTCACAGGTTTGATATGAGTGAGGAATGGTGCACACATTAGAAAAATTTCCCCAGAGTTGTTGAGAAACTGACAGCCTAGTAAGTAGAATACTGCATTTTCCTCCCCACCTTGGTGAATCACTCTGAGGCTTAGTACAGTGTCTGCTAATTAGACACTAGATTGCTAGTGAGCTAGTGCTAGGAAATTATTTGCCAAGTGCAGGGGTAAATCTTTAATGAGGCTAAAAATTCATGCTTGAAAACTGGTTATGAGCTTGTATAGCCCTTTTACATAGACCTGAGCACTGTAGTTGATCTTATTTCTTGTGACTAAATGTACTGAGACCTTTACCACTGCTTGCCTAAAAAAGTTATAGCTCACTCTCTTTTCAATACCCAAGTGGAAGGTCTGTCAGGGATCTCAGAGACACACTTCTTAGTCTAAGCTTACAAGGATGTATTTCTCAGCTAAAACATGTATTGCCATTGAAGTGGTTCCATCAGTCTTTGGCTGAAACATTTTTAAGAGCACCGAGTGAGCAAGTGCTTTTGTTTGGCTGAGCTATTAAACACATGCACTTTGGAAGAAGAAACATGGTCTGGCCATGACAAGCTCTTCTTTCACCTGGCACACTGTCTTTGTTCTCTTGTCTGAATTTCTCACTATATAGGCCTTAATCTGACAGCTATGGCTCAATCTTCACTTGGTGCTTTATTGTCCTACACAAAGAAAACTCTCAAGGCTGTGGGCTGCTCACCCACTCAGTAAGAAGGAATGAAATGAGGCTTTGCTGAGAGATCGAGTAGAGTTTCTTCACATGCAAGTACAAGTCCATGCTTTCCCCTCAACTAATTAAATAGAAATAGTAAGATGTGAATGCATTTCAAAATGCAATGTGATAAGCTAGCAGTTTCATGAAAATGGATTGATTTAAAAAGACCTTACTTGTGCTCTATGCTGTCTGAGCCAATAGCAAAGAAGTGATAACAAACATAGGTAGAAAAACATGCAACCAGAGTAGTTTTCTTTAAGAAAATTTAGATAACATATTTGTTAAATAAGAATGATTAGGAAAGGCCAAGAATTCTCAGTACATATGAAAATCTCTTTAAACCTAAACCAAATGTACAGAATAATTAATTTGCTGTCACCCTAGATGTGGCTGAATTATTATTATTATTATTTTGATGAGAACAGTTTTTTGCCAAAACTCCCATATTTTTGATGTAACTGAAACAATCTTGCAAAGATGGCATCCTGTATTTTGTCAATAGTCTTTTAAGGTTTATATAAGAGTTGGAATAGTTTATGTTTATTATTTTTTAATAAAAATTGGCTTCACACTCAAAAATTGGATCACAAAAATATTAGGAAACTCTCTTAAAAGGAGAAAGGCATTTTGATACAGAACTATTTTATTTTTTATTGTTTTGCAGAGAAAAAACTGCTTTCTTTTCACCTGAATGATTTTCCTTCCAATTTCAGTTTACATTATATACTGAACTCAATTACTAACATAGTTGCAGCCAAAGACAAAAGTAGGTTCTTTAGATAATGATGGTTGCTAATAATGCATGCAACTCATGCATGTTTGTGCAGGGGAAAAGCAATACATTTCCACAGCACCTCATTTGTTTTCTGCTGAAAACTTACCAGGTCTTTTGAAGTCAAGTACTAATACTATGAATAGCAATGTACTGCTTCAGTGGTCCCACTGATTCCATAATTTGTCCATAATTGCTTATACTTCAGCCTTATATATCCTACCTTAAGTATGATTTTTGCTTTACTAGGCCACTTGTGGTTGACAAATATTCCCACTGAAACAGGAACTACAAGAGCTACCAGAGAAAGTCCTGTAAAAAAAGAAAAGAGAAGTCAAGACCCTGCATGGTGCAAGAGCTCACCACAGGACGGGCACCGTGATGAGTGACTGTGGGCCTGGAGCAGCCTTTCAGGGGATGCTTCTGTGTGCACACCCTGGAGCACTCATGCACACTCTACCCACACCTGCCTATTTGCTTTTCTATAGACTCTATTATCTTTGGCAGCCTGTTGAAGTAATTGCCATTCTGCTGAGCTACATGCTCATTCACCTGCATCAGAAAGGCAGACAGAAATCTGTGTGCTAATCATCACTATCCTGTGATGTGAGTAGCTATATTAAATGTTCATTTTGTCTGCAGGTGTTTTGCTACTGTACCGTATCAGCAACCAGTTTAGAGCTTCTTTTGGTTTGGCCTTCCCCCTCCAGTATTTATTTTGAAAGCACAAGCAACGTATTGGTTTTTTGTTTTTCCCCAAGGACAATGGGAAGTGAAGTTGAAGAATGTGAAAGTGATTCTGCTGGCTTTTAAGATTAGCACAACATGGAACTGCACTTGATAAGCACTAGGGCCACAGCTCTGCAAAGCACTGGAGCATGTATTTCTAAATACTTTAACTATTTTCTCTTTGTAGCTGAATGAGATTTTTGACAGGAAGTCAAATGAAGCCACTCCTGGCAGTGTAGATTGCAGCTTTTCAAAGAGACTCAGCAGCTTTAATCACTTGCTTAATTATCCACGTGTGCCTAAGTATTTTGTCAGATTATGGCCTCAGCATTTAGCTCTTTGTAGGATTGTATCTTAAAGCTGTTATAAACACTTTCATCCAGAAGAAGCAGCTATTCCTATCTGAATTATTCTATATTCTTATCCCACTACCATGTAGGTCTCAAAGCCATTTAGAAAGAAAAACAAACACAATCTTGTCACAATTATCTGTACAATATTTATAACGGCTTCAAGTCTTTGGCAGAGCTGTGGATGATGTGAAGTGATTCTTCATGGGCCTAATGTCCATGGAGGTTATTAAAAGGTAGAAAGAGAAATATTTTTAAAAATCTGAGGTGATTTCTTCCTGACTGCAGGGTGATGGTATAGGTTGCCCTGAATGGAGGATAGACAGAAGAGAAAGTGCTGTTTCACTGGACTCACCAATGCTGTTATAGGGGAGTACAATTGCATCAGCATCAGTCCACATTTTGGTGTAAACAAAGAGACAAAGTGGCATCATTCCCATTGCAAGCAGCGTGGAGCAAGTTGTCATGCTGATGCTGCAAAGAAATTGGTTACAGTGACAGTTCATCTCATGCTAGCCCATAGTCTTTCTCATTTTCTTATTACCATTTCACACCTTGTGAAAGGTTGTGCAAGAAATGTTGCTGGCTACAGACAATTTATCAGGTTAGAGAAATGCTAAATGAAAGGAATGGCTTCTGCTGAAAAGAAAAGAACATGAAAAATCAAGGTGTTCTGCAGCCACAGAACCATAAATTTTGGTGCAAAGGAGGCAGTCAGACAGGCGGCCAGCAGAAAGGTCTGTTGGCAAATATGTCTCCATGCTGCTTTTCTGGCTGGTTTCAGAGAGGACAGTAAGCAGGAAACAGGGGCAGAGATGGACATCAAATGGAGCTTTTAATTATAACAGCAGTTCTAGGGTGTTAAAATTTCACTCTGAAGTCAATAGCACAGAAATCCATTTAATTGCCTATGATATGTGATAAAATAAAATTCCCTTTTCTGGCTTGTTTTGCTCTAGGCCAAAAAGTAGGTGCTGAGAATTGCTCAGTGAGGCTTAGCATAAGGATTGTTCCTGCATTTTGCAAAGATATTTCTGTTTTCTGTTGTACAAAAAGATGCATTCTGCTACAGGAGTGAAGAAATAGGAAAAGACAAGGCATCTAAAATAAGGAGGAAACTCCTTGTTTTAAGGAGTTGGAATTGGAATGCAGAAGATAAAATTATGCATGCAAATCTCATTTTTCTGGTGTAAAAATAGTGAGAGAAGGTTCTAGTTAAGAGATTTTGGAAGCTTTTTTCTGAGCCTCACTTCAGATTTCTCTTTATTGTTGCTTGTCCTCAGAAAAGAGACTACTGATCCTGGCCACAAGCTGAGCAGATCCAGAGAAATCTAGAAAAAATTATGCAGAAACCACAGGAATATCTGCATTCATTTTGGTTCTAGTCACTCTCTGCCTTAGAGTCATTGAATAGGAATTTGCAGGAGCCTCTGGCAAAAGAATTCCTATAGAAGTCTCCTACTGAGAAAAAGAGTTACAGGCTACAATTAAGGTTTGATGAAGTCCCAAATAGAAAAAAAAAGCCCCTCATGTTTCCTACCTTTGTATTTCCTATATCTTTATACTGTCCCTGAATGTACCTCCTTCTCCAAAATCTGGCCATCCTCTAACCCCTGTCCCTGTTTCCACAGAAGCAGTTGTTTGTGTGAAATATCAAAAGATATCTCTATGGGGAAGCATTCGAGGATATCAGCTGGATTTGATTTACTAAGAAAGATATGAAACATCATACTTCACCTGACTATGATCATAATGCTAATTATAAAACTAATTCCTTCTCCAACTTGTGGTCCATTTGCACAAAGGTTTTGAAGCAGAAGTATAGACATGGTTTGTAATGTCGAATCATAAAATATTAAACTTAAAACCAAAACAATGTCTGATATGATACTGTGGCGGCTTCAGAAACCATCCATACAATTTCCAATGTTATTCTTCTGTTGAGAAGAGAAGATGCCTGCCTTGACAATCTGCTGTACCTCCTGTATCCTGTGGTCCCTGCATCTTTGTTGCAAAGGTATTGACCAAAAGCCTCTGAACAAAGGTAGAGGTCTTTACCTGAAGAATAACCTTTTAAAGGCATTTTCAATTAACTTCACCCTTTGTCATCACCATGGGATAGAAATCCTGTTCATGTTTATAGCATTATAAATCTGGGTTTTTAACACTGATTTCGTTGGAACAACTCTGAACATACAGAGCTGACCAAGCATACTTTAGCTCAGTTTATTCTTTCAGGGAGAGATTAGAACAAAATTTCAGCCTTGTACTCAATATCTTCTCATCTGTGATTTCTTAGACCTGTATTAGTTGAAATTAAGAGTCTTACAGTTCTTAATATCATAGATTTTTCATCTACAATGAGGAAGTCAAGGATTAGCAGAGCTAATCTCATTTATAATTTGAAAGCTGTTTTCTACATTAATACCTGTATGTGACAGAAAAGTTCAATATTTTCAAAGGATGGAAAAAATATTGTACTAAAGCTACAAATATTAACATTATTAGACTTTTTACTCTAGCTCCACATATTTCTTACTTCTACTATTTTTTGTTTCTAGTTAAGACTGGCATATGATAAATTGGATGAATGCTCTAATTTATTTTGCTCTGTAGGAAAGAGAGAAACGATCCTCTTTATTTTAGACCAAAGTAATCAGGACATAAAAATAAAAGACAACTTGTTTTTAGAGGCTCTTAGAGTTGATGAACCTCCCATGGAATTTGCATTAAGAGTAGGGTTTACTTCTCCTGTGTATTTGATGTCCTATGCCATGTCAGGTGCCTTACACATCTGCTTCTGAGTTGATAGCACTTTGTCATTGAGACCATTACACTGACACAAAGGAGGGTTTTCATTGCTCCCAATATGCAGGGCTGCCTTAAGCAGTGTTTTCTAGCCTGTAAAATATTCCCTCAGTTTGAAGACTTTGCATAAGGTTCCAGGAGCAGAAAGAATTATCACAAGTATTCATTAGAACTAGTATTCATTGAGAAAATAAATACCTGTCTTTTTGTTGTATAGAACACAAAAGGAGGGAAAATATTTTTCCACAGGAGCTCTTTTCCAAGAAAAGTTGCATAGTTGCTATTTTGTACAGAGGATTCTGGTCCCAAAATCCTATGTTTTTTTTTATATTTTCACTACTCAGGATCTTGGGAGAAAGAAAAATAATTTTAACTTGGGCAAAGTTTTCATAATATATATTAATTGTCTTCATTGATGATATTTGCTCCAGGATCTGAAGTTTAACAATAAAGATATTTTCTAATGTACACAATTCTCTTGTGATATCTTCTCATGAATTCCCAATGAACCAAGGATATTTGCTATTCTGCTTATATTTACTGCAATTACAGTAACTCACCATCTTTACAAGGAGAAAAAACCATGCATGTGCCAGGAAGCTAAGAAAACCATCAGAGAGATCAGACAGTCCTTTTCAATGTAAAATTTGCAATGTAAAGAGCCACATGAAGTACTTAAAGAAGAGCTCCTCTTACCTTAGGTCCATGTCTCCATCCACCCAGTAGGCGATAACATTCGAGGCTGTGCCCCCCGGACAGCATCCCATGATCATCACCACGACAGCTTGAATAGGAAGGATGTTGAAGGCCAAAGAGAGCAAGAAGGCTGTGAGAGGCATAATTCCAAACTGGCAAAGGAAACCCACAAATATACCCCAGGGTCTTTTTATGTGGCCCAAGAAATTCTTGATTTCCACATTGCAGCCCATGGAGAACATCACCAAAGCCAACATGATTGTTAGAACAGTACTTAAAACTACGCTCAAAGTTTGATTAAAATTATCTTCTGTCAATACACAAGAGGTGCCATCACAAATAGTAGCATTTGCTGGACAAGCTGTGGAGTTTTCTGCCAAAGGACCAGCATTAAATTGCTGGGAAAGAAAGTTTGTCTGCATTTTGAAGTACAGAACTTCTCACTGTATCCGCAGTAAACTTTCAAGCCTACAGTTGTTTGTCAGTGACTTCTTTTAAATGATCCAGGAAGCAATAAAGTGCAATAAATGCCAGAAAACTCTTACTACTCTTGAAGGGTTTGGCTCAGTGCTGATTCATATAGTTATAAAAGTTGCACTTCTTTGGTACAGTGACCATTAATCATTTATTCATATGTTAATGAGGGATCCCACATGAAGAGAATAGCTGTGTTAATATTTAAAGATGTAAAGGAGGCTTGTAGTGCTGCTAAGACCATAAAATGAGAATCACAAGAGGAAGAGAAAGCTTAGACTTCATTCTTTGAGTTTCTTGCATGTCTTTGGGAAACCTGCTCATGCATGCAGTGTTGCTGGCAGTACAGGGGTCTGTGTGGTGAGTAACCGAGACACAAGAAACCCTGAGCAGAAGTCCTGAGGTATGATTTGATCTGCAGCACTTGCTAATGGATGCAACATTCAGCACAACCCACAGGCTCATTTGAATGACATGGAATCTTTGTTTCTGGCAGCATGGAGATTCAGTGTCCTCCTGACACCTCCTGCCAGGTGCAGCAGGTGCAGTCACACTTTGATCCAGCTTGGAATGGAAGGGGTGCACAGTGAGAGGAGGAGAGTGGGGTGGTAAGGGCAGAGGGGGAAGGAGATATATTCTCTGAGTCAAGCATGGGGAACAGAGAGCAGGGCAGTGAGGCTGGCACAAGACTCTGGAGCCATGGCACCCAGCAAGCTGACCACAACCCCTTCCCTGCCACGACACGCTCGGCATCCACGCCAGGGATGACAGTGCAGGCCACCTTTTCTTACCAGGTACAGCACAAAAGTTAGGACACAGGTTTATTGTGCCTGGCTTTGGTATGGCTTGTGCTCTGTCATCCCCATGGCTCAAAAGCAGTCTCAAATTTTGAAAAGCTTTTAAAGATTTACCCCTTAGGCTTCCATGAAAATCTGTAAATTTGGATGGTTTTCAGAGGAAGAATCTTAATAATTTTCTTTACCTGTGCTCAAGATTTGTGGCAGAAGTATCTTCCAGTGTAGATCTTAGATTAAAATGGAGTCTGATATGTAAAGTGCAATTGATGCCCCCAAAAATCCTGATTTTTCAACACAGAAATATTTTTCACTAGAGTAACATGCTAAGCCATAATTATCTTCAGCAAGCAAGACTCTCACTGGAAATCTCAGCACTTTGTTCTGAACATCAGTGGGTGAAATGATATGAATGATAAGACTTGCTTTTCTTTAAAACTTTAAACCTTGAATTGTGTAGGGGGAGCTGACTGCCACAGAAAGGATTTCCCAGCATGCTCAGATGGCACCTGCTTCTTTACAGAGGGGTCAGCTAAATGGCTGTATCTCCTAAGTCACTGCTGGGTGCCTGATGGGATAATGTCAGAGTAGCTTTATCCTCCCAGGCAGCTGGCAACTCCTACCCTGCGATTAGTGCCACATCTGTGTGACTAGGATATGTCTAACAGAACAACAAGTAAGGTAATAAGGAGCAGATGAAAGGAAAAGAAAGCCACAAGATCTGAGTTTGGCAGAAAAACTTATTCTCCTTTTTATGGTAGCTTTCAAACAGATTGTTTTAGGAGATTTTACTTTTCAATCCAAATATTTTAAAGGGCTAGTAAGGTTTTTAAAGCCATATTAATAATGCTGTATTAATATTTTCTATAAAACCTCTATCAGAGTTTTGATTTGCGCTTGAACTTGTTTCTTGTTGAAACTAAAATTTTTTTACAAGCGTCTTGAAATCTCCAGCAAACCTTTGGGCCGGGGGCAGCTTTCCTAGTCCTGTAAGTGTCTGGTACGCTGTGGAAACCCAGAGTGAGTAGTTTGGGAGAGGAGGTGAGGCTTAGAGCGGCTGTTTCTCAGCAGAGCCGCATGCAGGGGCTTGCTTTTACCTCCTCTGTCTCCTTGCAGACCCCTTGACTGGGCGCTGCAGGGGGGCTTGATGCTGTATCCCCAGACACAGCACAGATGAAATGTCCCTGCTTTGGGTCTCCAGCCTCTGCAGCCGTCATTTTGGAATTTGATTTCTATGAACAGTGTGTAGGGGGAGATTTTCATGCACAGGTTTTGTGTTTAGCCAAGGACAAACAGCACATCAGCTACTCACCAGTGTGGCCTTGTGGAGCAGCAAGTTGTGCAAAATTAACCTGTATTTAACTGCTAGCTTTGCCTTTGTTTTTTCCCCTCTATTTTAAAAGGGATGATAGCGAGTCATTATTTCAGCAGCTAGCATTTAGATCACAAAAATGTTGTCTGGAAACAGAAGAGAGCCCTTCTGAATTCAACTTATTATTAGGCTGACATTGCCACAATATAGCACAGATGGGAATTTCTGTATCAAGCAGTCCTCCTGTGTTAGGGAACTAAAACCTTATCCAAGACATTGAAATATTTACAGGCACAGTTAAAAACTTGGCATGTTGCAGGAGGTAGGGTATTACTGAGTAGGCAGGTGGGTCTCTCAGGAGTGCTGGATTTCAAACATTCCTCTAAGTATGTTTTGCTTTTTAAAATGTGCTTCTGGGATTTAATCCATTTGCATGGATTAAATGCAGGCTAGTGGGAGACATCCTCAAGGAAAGCAGCAATTCAGAGATGGTTTTCAGAGATACTTAGCTGCATGCCTTCTGTTTCACTGCCTGTTTTCCACTCAAGTTATGCTGCTAAACTGGTAAGATGGACTATGTACTGCTCTGTGAACCTAGCTGGCATCTTTTGCCTGGACATGTTCACGTGTTAGCCAGGGTGATTTTAAGCATTTCACAGTGACATTTACAGAAGGAAGGAGCAGTGCAGTGAACTTGGTGGGCATTTTGGTGATGATTAACATACCCAGACACTGTCAGCATACATCAAAAAGGAGAAAAATCAATGCTCAACTAGAGAAATACCAAACTAAATGTATATTTGCATCACAAACAGCAATACTATGCTTTTTCTTCTTGAAGTTTTGCAGCGATGAGGCTCCCAGCTTATTCAAGTGAGTTTAGTGTCACTTCAGCAAACAAATCCAGGTAGGTAGAAATTGTAAGGCTCTGTTCCTGTGCTGACAATTAGGTAATTGATTTATCCATTAACTCAGGCAGTTATAAAACAACAATAGCAGTAAGTGCATACAGAAGCCTGCACTGGGAGAGGCTATTTAACTGTTTGTCTTTTAAGGCTGTCTGGTGCTTATTGCTGTGATGTTTTTCTTAATGAGACTTATGAATCTTCCCTGTCTGCTTAATTCAGACTCTGAGATGCTTCTTAGTATATTTATGTCTTGGTTAGAAGAATCTTTGCTTTCAGATAATTGATTACCCAAAGTCAATTCTAAAGTCAATTACCTGCTTTTTACCACTTTCACAGGGTGACTTTATGATTCTTGTATCCCCAGTTGACTGTTCTGTTTATGCTGGATATTTTTTATATATATATATATATATATATATATATAAAATATTATATATATATTATTTGTCCCAAATTTGCCCTAAACCAGGACAACCACCATGTTTGAAAGAGGGATAGCAGCTGTACCTAGTATTTCTGACCTTGTTTATAACTTTAAACTATAGTATATATATTTCCAGCTATAGATGGAAGATTTTTTTCATTTGTTAAAATTTTACTGTACTGGATGCTTATAGAAGGCATTAAGAAAATAAAATCTCCATGTAATAGCAGGAGAGAAAGTAATGACATCAAAATACATCTAGCTTGAGATAGCTTCCTATCAAAGTCTTCTGCAAAGCTAACTTACAGAATCTTTACATTTACATTTTTACATTTCATGACTGGTGCAGACATCTAGAGTCTGCCTGTTAGACCCTTGAACTGAGTTTCAAAAGAAACATTGGGGGCACAGGTATCGAATTCAGCTGGGAAAAAAGCCTGATGTACATACATACTTGGATTACAGGCAAATTTAGCTGGCTAGTGTGCTGATTTTGAGAGAATCACCTTGCAGTCATGGCTGGATTCCTGCACAGAATAAGTGATTGGCTGGAGGGATAGGGTTCTGCTATGATTTGTCAGAACTCTAATTATTTTACAAGGAGAAATCTATAGTGCTTTTTCATTTTCTGACACAATTCAGACTTCCCTATCCAAATCATGTTTTAATGTGCTCCTCTTAAGTAGCCAAATGTGACAGTTTTCAGCAGAACAAAACAAAAGATCATAGTTACCACTCAAATGCATGGAAGAGAATGCAAAGGCCTCAGACTTTGCTCTTTCCTGATAGATGTATGAGGGGAAATCCACATTTCACATGTTCATAAGGACTGGCTGTGAGACAAACAGCAACAGACTGCCAAAAGCATAGGGTAGCCTTCTGACTGCCAAACTGTAAGACTGACTTCTGACATCGATTAAAAAAGCTGAAAGTTAGATAATTTCATAACAAATCAAAGAAATTAGTCATGCTACCAGGTATAAAAGTGTAAGTTCTTGAATAATTCTATTGGATTGGAATCCCTTAATAAAAACATGTTTTCATGTTTTTCACCAAGGACTGACTTTGGTCTTTGAGGGTTAAAATACCACAGAAATATTTCAGTACCTGTCCTTTTAAAGTTGTAATTTTAATTTGTAGTATGGCTTAATTGGGATAAATGGCCAAAAATTATAGATGCATAAATTCTAGATCAAAGGTCTGATTGATTTTCATTCTACAAGGTTAAGGAAAAATAAAATTATTATAGGAATTTTATTTTATTGGAACCAAATTTGGCTCTGTTAATTTTCATCAGAAGGGGAAGGGAAACCACTTATACTGTTTCTTCTTTGCTATTATGTTGGTTTATTGTATTTAACTCCTGACAAGTAGTAGGAAACCAGTGTTTTTGCCTGCAGTTCCAATGGCCTGTCCCACCATTGTCAAACTCTAGAACCTGGCTGCACCTTTAAAAATTTTCATTAAGATAATTGACAAATTAATTTGATATTTTTTATTTAACTGAAACAATAATTCCAAAATCACCTAATGTCTCTCTCTGTTGTTTAGAGAGATAAAGGTAGAGCAGAGAAAGCAGAGAATTATAGTAGAATACAATTGATAATAGGTGAAAAATGCTCATGAATTAATTCACCTGTTAATGGATGGGACATGGCTTATCAAGGAATAAAGCATGACAGGAACAGATCAGTAGATCAAAGCATTTGGTGCTGGGGACTTGAAAATTTCCCTATGTGTAATCTGGATATTTTACCTCAGTATGGTTTAGTCTCCCTGATTTAGGTGTCCCTAACATATGTACTTTGAAATGGTCTGAAAGATCAGTCATGGGTATAAACTCATACATCCCTGGTAGTGGATCACATCTGCAAATGTGCAGTGGCCTTTTTGGCTTAGTTATAAACCATTAAACAAAACCAGTTATCACACCCCAAAACCTCTCTGCTAAACAACCTCGCACATGGTAAATGGCAACAGTTTGGGGATTTATTCCAACATTGCTCTAGTGCTCCAGATCAAAACTACAAAGGGAATGCAGCCCTGGGTTATCCATGTCATCTGCACTGGGCTCGTTGATGGGCCATGAGCTGTGGGAATTGTGTTTCCTGCAGGGACATGGCTGGGGGGATATCCTAGGGACATTAAAAATACCATTGCATACCTATATTTAAACTGCTGAGCCCCAGCCTGGATAGCTGTGCTGAACAAAGTGAATTGTGCCTGACGTTCCTGATGTTCTCTGCTGAGAATAACTTAGGGCTCATGTGAACAGCCCTCATGCAACATCCTTTAAAATGGGTGATCTCACAAAAGCAATGGAGCAGAATGGGAGTTGTGCACAGCAATTGGTCAAAAATGCCAGGGGATAGGTCTGTGATCTGCACCAGGTCCTCTTTGCACTGCGTCCTGAAATACAAGAACTACAAGATGATCTGGAGCCCAAGTTCCTTTTTCCCTGAACCCTGTTTCATCATGACCTCTCTCTATCCTAGTCAATACTTAATTATGTGGCATTGTTTCTGTGGGCTGGCTGAGGGAGTGCTGGCCTGGAGCAGCCTGCAGGCTGTACTCAGAGAATTTTGCAGATGGTTTGCCTGGGACCTGCTTGATGCACACTCAGGTCCCTGTGGGCAAAAACAGCAATTTAAAATCTGCTACCCCTTCAGCTCACATCAGTTTTTTTAACCAGTGGGCGAAAAAAAAAAAAAATGCAGAGATGCCAGACACTTTCTGCATGCTCCTGCACCTTGGCTGTGCTTTGTGCCTGTTGGTAATGTCAGGAGCTGGGGCACAGTCAGGCGTAAATGACAGCTCAGAGAAAGCCTGAGGATCTCACCTGGCGTCAGGCTCCTGCAGCAGCAACCTGTTAGTACAGGACCCACAGCTCTTCTTGAAGCTTGCTAGTGCAGATATCTGCTCTGAAAATGCTTGTCAGCATTATTTCCATCAGTTCTATTCTGGAATTATTTATACTAAAATATAATCTGCATCTGGTTGCTTTCATTTCAGACACAGCTGAATGTCTCCTGTTTGGAATATAATAAATCAAAAAGGTGTATTGATTTCATCCTTACAAGAAAAGTTATTTATATATGAATATATAAAAATAAACACATGTAAACCACTACATATATACAACAAAAAAAATTAGTGAATATAGGTGTGGAGGTGGTTTGGCATTTCTGGTGAGAGAGCACCTGTGCTTTCTGAGAATTTCCATGTAAATGAAGTGACTCCTCTAAAAACTTTTCCAGCCCTCTTCATTAAATGACAACATACTTAAGCAATTACTTTTTTTTCTGCTGCTGAAATAAGTTTAGGCAGTATTAGATTTTTTTACATCAAGATCTTCAGTAGATATTTAAGTAATATCTATTTCCTCTTCATGAGGATTCTGTGATCAGTCAAAAACCTGGTGACCTACTGTCAAGTAGCATTAACTAGGAAAAAAATCTCATGTCATTTTTAATACATTATCAGAAATGAGGACATGTAATCTATAAACTTTGTTTCAGCATTTTTAGTGATTCTTGAGTGTGACTCAGTTTGCAAATTTAAATGTGTGATTATTTACATACATACTGTTCCAGTTCAAAATGTTTGAAACACCTTTGAAGTTCCAGCTTTGAAAAGGTGCTTTAAAAGGTCCAGGTATTAACTGGAGGAACTTGTTTTCCTTGCCTTCTGACCCCTGGACACTTAGACTATGCTTTAGTGGTGTTGAACTCTCACTTTTGAGGTTTGGAAATGCACTTAAAATGAGAATTAGAATTCATTTTCTATGCACTCATGCATGGAAAAAGACATCAGATTGGGACTTCAATGAAATCAATGAGTTGGTGACAAAACCCAGTTATCTGTTCATACTGTTATCTCTGAAAACCTTTCAAATGAGTTTTAAACAAGAGTGCATGGGCACAAAAGACTAAAGTAGATGTGGCTTTTGCAACAGTCAGGAATACAAAATTGATGAGTGGGACTCATTACAAAAAAATGGGACAGCGCCATACCAATGTATTAAAATTTTAAAAAATGTATTAACCCTCTTTTAAAGTAGTTCATGTACTTTATATCAAATAACAAAGTTATGGTCCACAAGTTTTCATCTGCATCTCTAAATGTGTGCATTCAACTTTCCCACAGTTTTTTTATTTCCTTTTTTCGACCAATCTGACCTGGAGGTATCTTGAAGTAGAAATCCAAATATTGAAAAAAAAAGGACTTAAGAGTACAAAGTAGATCCTTGGAGACTTAGTAATACCATTAGTGGACAAGATGAAATAAAAAAAACAAGTCAAATTTAAGCATGCAGCCTGCTGGAGTCCATTTACATTATAAAATATTTCTCAGAAGTACATATTTTTTTAAATAGGAAAAAAAAAACCAGCCTCTACAGTAAATGAAAGCAAAAAGTCTAAATTTTTTAGGTCACTCAAGAATATAGCCAGGGAAAAAAAATAGGAGAACTTAGTACCAGCATCTGAACCAATGCCTTTTATTTTTCCTCTCTTGAGAACAGCTGCTATTTCTGTAGCTTTTATGTGGAGGAAAACCTCTGTCAGATGGCCACTTTATGCATCTAACGTGTATGTGTGTTCCCTGGAGGAAATGTCCTGCCCTGGTCCCTCTGCAGGGACAGAGGTGCAAGGCCAGGCATGGGTGATGCTTTTTGAGGCAAGTACACTCTGCAGTGATGATGGGGAACCAGACTGTGCTCTGACCAAGACAATAATGAGCTCACTAAAGTAACTCACAAATCTCACAGCTCAAAGCTTTCTTTGGCTGAGTTTCTGTGTGTGTTATTTGTTAGCTACACATTGACCTTGAGATTTGATATATGCTGAGCATGTGGGGAAGATAGACCTTTATCTCTTTAACTTGCTTTATCTTTGGGATCTAACACCTCCTTTGATCACCAGCAAGAATGAAAAAATTTCTCATTGGTTTTATAGATTTCTAGAAAGAAATCTTTTAAAAGCAGTCTCTGAAGTAGGAGGTGGATAATGTTTATAGATGCTTCAGGGGCAAAATGTTTCTGTCTGAATGAAAGCACCTATGTTCAGTTAAGCCTGGGTATGGCAGAGACCATGACATGCCAAATAAGAGACTTGCTAGCAACAGCATTATGTGGAAATTGAAGAATATTTATTTAATTGAAAGATAAAATACTCCTTCGTAAGGAAGTCTCCTTTCTTCACATCCAGCATGTCATCAGCAGTTCTTATACAATATTAATTGTCTCCTGATTCTGTGACGGGATGAATGAGTAGTCTGAAGGTCTTCTTTTGTTTTCAGAGCTGCTTGCACTTGTGTTATCAGCTCTGAACACACCTGAGCAAATGGGGCTTGCTGAGATGTTTGATAGGCAGAACTTTCCAGGAATCCAATGGTCCTACTGTTGCCCTCTGTGATTGCCCTTGGTGGGACAATAGTGACAAAGACACACAGACAATGATTAATGCCTCATCCCCTGAGCCCTTTTTCCATCTGAATCTCCCGTTGTGTCTGGTCTGGGATATTTTTGCACAGTGAAGAGAAGGGAGACAAGATAGGAAGGAATTACTACACATGTGAATGAGAAGTTTCCCCTTTCTGGCTCCCAGAAATGAGACCCTCCCTGAGTGGCTGCAGCTCCACACACATTTAACTGCTTGCCAGCCAGGCAGCTCTCTGAGCCAGAGGCTGGCTGTTCTCCTCTACAGGCTTTTCAATTCATTACTGCAAACTACATAAGAAGGACAGTTTAACCCTTGGGTTTTGTCAGTTTAATGAGAAACCTGGTAAGCCATCTTGTCCTTTACCTTATTTCTTTAAAAATTTTATTTACTCTTTTTGCATGGGAGGGGTATCTCTGGTACACAGCACAGTGGGAAAGATCCAGCTGGAGCTGAGGGGTTACCAGTGAAAATGTTGGTGAAGTTGAACTGATCAGGAGACGTTAATTACAGAAGGGTTTACTCAAAAGATGTGGAGGCTTTCCTTTTTAGGCTTGACAAGGAGCATAAAGAGTAAGCAAGATAAATAAATTGATAATACCCAGGATTTCCTTTTCTAAATGCTTTTTACCCTACACAAGTAACAGCAAAAGTCTTTTAAATAAAATAATCTAATTTAGTTAGCTATTTCTTCTGGTTTGAGACCGCCTTTTCCAGTGCAGACACTTTAGTATGAACAGCCAGTTCATACCACATTCATTGATTCTTCAGCAGTTCAACTTAAATCGGTATGTCTATCCATGCTGTCATTATTCAAGAATATGTCTCCAGGGAGAGTAATTTTTACCTCAGGTTAAGGAATAGAGTATACTCAAAAGCTGCCTATTAGCTTGTCATTATCCATGCCTTCTGCTGCTTAGTGCTTGCTCATGTTTTACTCAGACCCTTGAAGCCACTTTGTTTTTCTGATTTCTGCAGTAACACTAGATCTTTTTACAAAGTTCAGACTTGCAGTTGTATTACTTTTTCCAAATTGCTGCTAAACTTTCAGAACTGTGATGGCCTTGTGCCTTCAACCTAGCCTGATTAGTGTACAAGAAATTAAAGAAATAGACCTTAAATTCCTCAGAAAGTTACATGGAGCGTATGGAAGGGCAATAACTGGGGAGAGCTGTTAATGATCCTCTACCCTGTTCAGCTCAAACCACGGGTGTGCTCAGCCTTTACCTGTGTGGGAAACTACTTTAACCAAGGCTGTGCAAGGAACTTATACAGAGAGTGGAAATATTCACAAACTAGGGGAAGAAAATAAAAAGCATTTGTTAATATACAGGCACAGTCAACCTTAGGAGACTCAGACTTAATCTCCTAAATTGTAGGTAAGGGTAAGTAAACAGCATTCCCATAGGTAATTATCCATTACCTATTTTGAAACTCGGCAATACAGTACTTAATTACTTCTAGGGCAGGGCAAGCTCACTTATTTAGCTAATATATATTTATTATTATTGGCCCCTGTAATCACTGTAAGTGACACAAATGTCCTGACTAAATGATGTTTGAATTAAGCACCATGACGTCTGCAACAGCCCATCAAACCTAAAGGTGCAGCTGATTACCAGAAACAGTTTGACATTTAGCTTTCACATTGAGCAATACTGGACAGCAAGAAATGGAAACGCAGTGATCAAACAACACAGTGAAAGAGACACTGTTTAATCCCAAGGCCTTCTGACTGCCCCAGAAGGCTTAGACCTTGAGGGGGGCATATGGTGGGACTCTATATGTATCCAGATGAACACTTCTAACATGTGGAAATTTATCAACATGGAATCTGTTGGTAAAATATGTTGGCCAAATGTCCATAGGTGTAACTTGTAGATTATGTTGCAGTCTTTAATGGCATGTTCAATATTATTTTGTTAAATCCACATGCTGGTTGTACATTTTCTGTGACTGGGATAAGTAGGCTGGAAGTCTGGACCACTTGAACACATCACATTCATATCTTGTGGTAAGAGACATGTGACAGCAAAAGCAGCCAACTGGTCTTGCGATAAAATTTAGAAAGTTATCAGCTGTAGGAAGGAAAACATCCTAAACAAATGCTTAGGCTGAACAAGACAAATACTTTAGCAGCCTCATTTTGCACTTGCCATAAAAAGGTAATGGCAACAATATCTAGTAGTTTATCTTGTTCAAAGTAGCTTTCAATCTCCAAAGCAGTTCATGGACCCAATGTCAGATTGAAACCACTGCTCTGTAGCAAAGTTGTCTGTGTCTTAAAGCACCTTACCTCCTGAGAGAATCACAAATCCACATTTTTGCAACTGAGCATGATGATGTTCAGGAAACAGATTAGCTCAAGATATCTACTTTACAAGGAAATGGAATTTGTAGAGGTAGAAAATGTAACAGGAAGCTTGGCTGGGGCTTTTTTAATCTTGGAAAATGTGGTCACCCAAGGCAGTGTAAAGGCACTGTGTGACTGGTGTCACTGAGTTGTGGAGGAGGAGGAGAAGGAGACTGAGGAGAGCTTATCTGGAGGCTGTTTGCTGCTTCTTGTGTACTGACATAGCTAAGCTAGTAGCTCTTGATTTTTGTGGTCTGTCCAAGTTGGTGTTTGCTCTTTTTATTTTTTATTACTGTTGTCCCATTGATGTTATTTATGAACCTGTCTGTCAGTTAGTTCTAAGGACCTAAAAGTTATTTTTAAACCATGTGGAGTGTTGTTTTCTGTCTAGCTTCTAGTCTAGACACTTTCCCTTCCCATCTGGTACAGCAAGAAGAGTCTGCCGATTCACCAGAGACTTCTAAATCATTGTGTCAAAATTTTAGCTCAGGAAAGGAAGAAATGAGTAAAAGTGAGTTTAACTGATCATGCTTTTTTGGTTATTAAAAAACTGAAATCCTTTTTCTTGTGAGAAAAGTCTATTCTCTGGAAAACTGACCTTTTGGAGACTGACCTTTTGGAACATCTCATCCCACTACTCCACCTCCACACCCCTCCAAGGTGTTCAGCAATGCACGAAAGTGACACCTCCCAAGGGCACAAATAAGAATCCCCTCATCACCTGTGATATACAGCTTTGCAGAAGCTAGTTTTTGGGGTTTTTTTTGTGTCACTTCTAATACCAAATCAACATTTTGTCATGGAGGTAAAACTGCAATCCTGTCTTGAATCCAAATAAAAAATATCGCTATCTTCTGATATTTTCCCACACTATGTTACTGGTCTCTACAGTTCTGTCCCTTTGTCTTAGATCCTGGTGAATTTTAAAGTGCTAGAGAAACATGCTTACTCTATGGACTCTGAGATGAAAGAGGAATTTGTGGAGAATGTGTTTCAATTTAATTATTGGCATTAGTTTCTGCATTCAATTAATTTTGATTCTGAGTGCTATGAAAAAAGTTTCAGGGAAATTATTCAATCTGTTTTTCAGTTTATGAACTCCGTTATTTCTGCAACATTAGGCTAATTTTGTAAATATTTGATTGTGGCCAAACCTGCAATAGTGACTGGACAGTTGATCTTGACTTTTGTTATGGTGTGAATTATGTTGCTGATTTTTTATCTTTTCTTCTGTATGACAGATCAGGAATGCCTAACTGTAAAAAATATTCCATTGATATTTTTTATTCTTAGAGTTCTTATTACTGAAGAATTAACCTCATAGTCCTACACATTTACACTTGACTGCTCTCATTATATAAAATGCCTGAATTTAAGAGCTGAAGGACACATGAAAGGCAACTTAGTTTTATGGAAGGTAGAAGTTTTACATTTTTGGTTTCTACTCTATTATCAAACAATATGTTAAAAGACTGTCAAACATCTGCCAGTCATAACAAATAAAGAAAGCAACATTGCTCTCAGAGGTATCAAATAAAGAAAGCAACATTGCTCTCAGAGGTATCAATTATGGAATAGATAAGCAGTAGGAAAAAGATTCCATTTATTTGCAAGAGGAATCAAAAGCATAAAGCAACCTGGCAAATAACAATTTAGGTCTATTAACAATTCTGTCTGGCTCCACAAAGTATCATAATTTTGGTAATGATGACAAAAAGAAAAACTAATGCAAGTTTATGTCAAATGCTCTCTTGAATTGCTGAATTGCTTTGTCCTTCTCAAAAACATAAGCCTAAGACCTTGCATGTGTATAAAATTTTGAAACAATCAATCACAGAAACAGCATCTGATTGCAGAAAACATGATTTCAAAATCGATTTGTCATGCTCCTATATGGATTTAGTGCCTTCCTTTTTTTGACATTTCTCATTTGCTAAAGGCAGGAGTGCTACTGTAATTTCTCTGCGCTGTGTTATAAATTAGAAGACTGGAATGTAAAACTTTCTTTGTTTTTGAATTTGTCTTTGTCATGGAATTATTTGGTCACTTTTTTTTTTTTCCTCTACCTTATAGATTTATTTTGTGGTGCCTTAGAATTAGGCTGTCTGATTTCCATGTGAAAATCATTTGTGACATCCCATCACAGAAAATCCTTGGGAATGGCTTTGGCAACATGATCAGTTTTTAAGACTTGCTTGCTGAGAAGAAATAGATAGATGCTACTTCTATTGTTAAATTTGACAAAGGAGAGAATTGGATTTTGCAGCAGCTCTGTTCAGTTATTATACTTAAAGACATGCTGGTTTATGCTCCTTTTTAAAAGTACTTATTTGGTGAAAATTGCTTTAAAACACAAATGTGTTCAGTAAACTGGATGCATGTTGTTTTGAACAAGATATGTAGTATTGTCATAGGCCAGTGGTTATCATGTTCCTGGAAAGATTCAGCTTTTATTTAATAATCAGCATTGAGATTTCCTAGAGAAATTTGAAACAGTGAAATCTACTAATGTTGAAACTGTCTGATTCATACAGCTTAAGTTTCTAAATTTTTCTGTCATTGATGCAAGAACCTGAGACCTTTAAATTTTCCTTTGCTTCAAAGTGTGTGGAGATTGTTTGCTCCAACAGTTTTTGATATTAGTTAAAATACATATATTTCAGCCTAGAAAGTTGTTCAATGCTTGTGATATTGCAATGCCTAATAATTATATTGAAATAGTTAGTAATTTTACTTCCCCTCAACCATGAGGTGTATCTGGCATTATTTCAGAGTTACCATTGGAGCCATATTCCTGAGGAGTGTTTGCTAAAGACTGTTTAAATTTGGCACGGAAATAACCTAAAAATCTGAATTTTTTCTTTCACATCTTTCTGTGTTGTTTTTGTTTTGTTTTGGCTTTTTAATAGAAGTTTTTATGCTGAGAAGTCCTTATTATTGTTATTTACTGTAATTTAGAAATGCCCCAAAATAGCACTCTTCTTTCCAGGTATCCTGTCAGGAATTTTGTGCTATCACTCTATGCTGATAAAACTTTTAAAACCCTCTCTCTGTGGAGGAGTGAAATAGGATTAAGAAACAGTTCCACCTCCCCATCTCTATTTGCCCTTGTGCACTCATTCAGTTCAGTAGCACAGAGGCTTTCAGGATTCCTTCCAGCTAACACAGGGGACGGGTTCTGAGGGAGCACATGCTTAGAAAATTAATAAGGATGACTTTAGTTTGGATTTTGGGTAACTTTTGCTTAACTGCCCAAATGAATCAGTTAAATTTCTGAGCAAAGTAAAACTCCAAGCAGTCCGTTTTGGACTCCATCCCAGGCAGACCTATTCAGTCATCCACTTAATTGCTAGTGCATCTTCATTTATGTACCTCTATTGATTTTAATCTCCGATGATTTATACAGTACCATAAACAGGTAACAAGCCAAAGCAATGGCATTTCACTGGAGAGGAAGATGCCTATAAACTATCTTAATTTGTCTAAAATCTGCTCATATGTACAAGGCTCCTCCTGTTGTAGTTGTGCTTTAAGTTTTTACTTATGACTGCTCAGCTAAACTTTGGTTCTTTTTGTCACTATAGATTTAAAGACTGTTCTCCTGTATTTTAAAAGTAAAGTACATTTCCATTTGACTTTCAGCTACCTCATGGCCTGCTGCCAAGGTTCCCTGATATTTGTTTTTCTTCTAACTACTTGTTATTGTTGAACTGGCTCTTGAATGTGTGTAGAATTCATTTGTCCTGAATTCAGATACGGTGTGATTAGGACCTTGACATAGTTGAGAGTCATGAGCCATCATTACCTTAACCCATAAACACAAAGAAAAAGCAAGTATTTTCAGAGTAAGATGCAGCTCACCTCTTTAGATCTTTAGCTTAGGATGAAACAAGTCCTAGAGAGTGCTTTTGCCTGAAAAACAGTTTATTTGCTCCTGAGATCTCTGTGTGACAGAGTTAAGACAGAGAACACCCTTGGAAAGCCCCAGCTGCTGCCTCCTTGACTCTGCTGCCTGAATGTGCTGGAGGAGGATAGGACCTGAACTCAAATGTTCCTAAATATGTCTCTAGCTCTCTTCATATAGTTATTTAAAACAGCTTTAAAATAATGCCTGAAATGGTAGTTATGCTTGAATATTAAAATAAGTAACACTGCAATCAAAACAAAGGAGATGAACATTGCAGGGATGAGTTGTCTGTCCTAGAGGTGTCTAAGCAGTCCATTAATACAATACTTTGTGTTTTGTGACTTTGTTGCAGAGTACTATGTAATCTAAAAGAAAAGTGCATATGAGAGAAGCCATCCTTGTTAAATGTATCCATCTTATTTTAATTTTCCACTTCAAATCACAATTAATATGTATTATTCACACCTTTTCCTTTCTATGGTTATAGTATATTAAAGTAGAACAGATGCTTTGTGCAGGCTGACTGAGGCACAGAAACAGACTATTGTTATTCACATTTTCCAGCTCTCCTTCACTGTGAGCAAGAACAGTGTAACAGAAGGGACTCAGTTACTGAAAGCAAAGTAAGTGAGCAATTTTAGGAGATTTTAACCTCTTCTTTTTGCAGTTACCACATGCATCATATCAGACTGCTCACTCCAGGCAGTGGGAAGAGGAGACAGTGGATTCAGAAGGTGAGCCCCTAAGGAAAGGAAGATCTCCTTCTACAAAACTTAGGCTAGAGATTTATGGCTTGGTTACTGGTGTTCTATCTGTAACTCCACTGATTACAGCCTACCAAAATGAGGCCTGGGATGAATGTGGGCCTAACTTGCACCAAACTAAGACCTTTGTAATGGAACTCATTTGGGATAGAGTTCATGACTTTAGCTTATCTTACTTATGTAAAAGCCATTAGGAGCCTAAATAAATAGAGGTATATTTTTAAACCAAGAATTATATAAACTATATTTTTTTGGTGGAGAAAAGAATCAGCATCACTTTTGCCTATAGCTGCTCTCTGGTTTTGTAGGCTAGTCCATACCACAGCCCAGCACCTGGGGAATGGCAAAGCTTGGCAAAAGAACTGATATGACTCACTTGAACAAAATCAGCCTGTGGTCTTGGTTAGAGCTAGCTCTAGAATGAATTAATTCATGTGAAGTACGTGTGTATATACAAATAAATATAAATATAAATATAAATATAAATATAAATATAAATATAAATATAAATATATATATATATATATATATATATATATATATATATATATATATATATATATATATATATATATATATATAATGCATTCAGACAGTTCGAGTCCACAGAATCTAGCTGCACAGAATAAAGCATATTTAAAGCTGGACAACATTATTCACAGAAGCACAGTAATTCAATTTCTCCAATAAACTGTGGATGAGCACAAACAAACATTTCTCTAACAAGGTTGAAGAAAAATGAGAAGCTATCCAAGAAATACTGTAGGTCTACATAAAATACCAAAGCCATTTAACACTCTGCCCAAAAGTATTAGTATTTTATTTTCAGAGTTGTACATAATGTAAAGTATCACATTGAATCTGTGGTGGAAGTAGAAATACATTACAGTAAAGGTAGAAAGATAGAAGAGTTAGAAAAATATAAAACATGCAAAGGCTCCATTCTTAATCTGAATTGCAAATTGAATTATGCAAACCAAAATTACCCCTAACTCTCTATTAGCTCAATGAAGGTCATCTTATGGAATAGTTATATTAAATTGAAAGTCATTATCATAAATCTTTGTTGTCAAAATGTACATATGGTCCACTGTGAAAATCAGATAAGTTACATTAAAATGTGTTGTGTAGACAATATATTATCTCCTTAGGTTTGAAAAAGTAATAGGCTTCTATTATCTCTGATGTACAAGAATCATCTTTAAGAGGCATAAATGTGGCTGAAAAGTCACAGAAGGGTTTTTCGGAGAAGGAAGGAAGGAAGGAAGGAAGGAAGGAAGGAAGGAAGGAAGGAAGGAAGGAAGGAAGGAAGGAAGGAAGGAAGGAAGGAAGGAAGGAAGGAAGGAAGGAAGGAAGGAAGGAAGGAAGGAAGGAAGGAAGGAAGGAAGGAAGGAAGGAAGGAAGGAAGGAAGGAAGGAAGGAAGGAAGGAAGGAAGGAAGGAAGGAAGGAAGGAAGGAAGGAAGGAAGGAAGGAAGGAAGGAAGGAAGGAAGGAAGGAAGGAAGGAAGGAAGGAAGGAAGGAAGGAAGGAAGGAAGGAAGGAAGGAAGGAAGGAAGGAAGGAAGGAAGGAAGGAAGGAAGGAAGGAAGGAAGGAAGGAAGGAAGGAAGGAAGGAAGGAAGGAAGGAAGGAAGGAAGGAAGGAAGGAAGGAAGGAAGGAAGGAAGGAAGGAAGGATTTCAGAAGTTAAGGTTTCAAGACAAACTGGAATAAAGGTATTTCAGGAAAAGCAGATAGTGATATATTCCCATATGATTCTGTTCTTTTGTTCCCTTGTTTAACACTGCAGTGGGGTTTTTGACTTTGCCAGTAATTTCTTTTGCTGTTCCATATACTATATATAGCTTTTGTCTTGCCATGATAAATGTCTTTTTGAAAGTACTCAAAATATTTCAACTGGCAATTAATTGTAAAACTCACCCTCACTTTCTAAAGCTCTGACTTTTACTGCTAGAAGAGAAATACAACTAGTTCTCATATCTCAGATGAAGATATTGTAAATTTAGATGAAAAATAGCAACTTCCTAATTAGCACCTGAGATTTTGTGATCCTCCTCCTACTGCTTTCCAGACCTTTTCAGACTTATGTTGAAGCAGTTTTTCAATTTTCTTGACTTACCTGTTGGGCTAAACTCCCTTTTATCCCCTGGAAAGAGAAAGGCTACTCAGTGTATAGTATGAATCACCATGAGATGTGAATGCCTCTCTGGACTGACTGAAGCGAATGCAGACTGCTAGTCTGTGATTAGATTTCAAACTGCCTCTCTAAACAGAATACCTTTTGATCTAAGAATATACTTAATGCTTTGTTGAACTGATTTAAGTCATGCATGTGAACACAAGTTGCTCCTGCCTTGTTGTTTTTTAAAATTGGGTATAAATTTTCAAAAAAGAAAAGAAAAGAAATCCAGTCTCTCAGTCTATATTAAAATGAAATTCTTCATTGAATAAAACAGAAAACCTGTTATTAATGTTTTCCCAAGCACTGTGCCTCAATGAAACACAACTTATTACTTAATGTAACCCACCATAAGGCTTTCCATGAGCTCTTGAGCACATAACTCACCAGATCACTGCTGAAATCCCTATCCTGCCATCTTGACCTCATTATTTTGGACAGCACTGAGATTTCTCAGTCATTCCTGATGCTTCGTAACATTACCGCTATCAGTTTTTGATGAGAACCAGCTTGCAAAATACTTATTTTGATTTGCCTGCTGGTGTATTGCTGCTTGAAATTGCACCATATAACTAACTATAGCCTTAAGAGAGGTATTAAGTAATTTTAAGAAAAGTAGTATAAAAAAACATCCCCATGTCATCTTTCAGTTTTGTACCTAGCCTGTCAATAAAAGAACAATAGAGCTGGAGTCTGAGTATTGTAGTGTTGCTATTTTTAGCTCATGCTTAGCTCTGGTGTCCTCTGTGTGTGTTTGTACAACATGTAATGTAGTGAGGTCCTGGCCTGCCTTTAGGGCTTGAGTGCAATGCAGATAAATACGCACAGGCTGTCTGTACAGCTAGTGTAAGACTGTCCTTTCCACCAGTTAAAGAAAGTATTCTGAGGCTTGCAGAGAAAACCCACTCCAACAATGTCTGTGTGGGTATTTACACCACACTTCTGGCTCTGGAAGTGGAGTGCACAGTGAAAGGAGAATACACTCATTAGTGTCTAATGCATTGTTCAAGGTTATACACAGGATATAGAAGTTTAATGAGAACTTAATGGGACTTCTACTACTACTGATTAGGTGTATCTATCATTTTGAGGATGCGAGTAAAACTGCTTAACACTGTAAAGTTAAGGAAAAATGAATGCCTGGTGTGTCACACCCTTCTGCCATTAATCACATTCATTAGCTGCATTCCAGAGACAAGATTCTGACCCATTACCAGTGCAGGACTGGGAGGGCCACTACCACTGGCCTGCTGATTTGAACAGTGATTTATCACATTAACTGCTATGACTGTTTTTGTTCTTTTTGTCATATATGGCTTGTAGATTAACCTAACTATGATAAAAGAGAGAGTCCAGGACTTCACTGTAAATTTATCACCCATGGTGCCTTGCTGAATACCTAGTTCCAGAGGGAGAGAGGCAGAGAGGCTGAGATGACAGCTGGGGGGAGAATCAACACCTTGCTGCTTTGTTTCAGAGGGCCTGATAACCCCAGCAGAAACTCTATATCTGTAGGAACCTGTCAGCTACTATGTTCCAAAATGGAATTTTGTCAAATCCTATTTTTTAGTCTCTTTTTATTACCTAAGTGTTACCTTTTAGCTCAGAGAGCACCCAGGAAGACAAGACCAATTATCCCTGCTTTTACAATGGATTTTGTGAATGTTGGAATGGTATTTTTGATCTGCTTTCCATCAAGCAGATTTTGTCCAGCATCTTTTCAGCATTTTTTGTTCTCATGGGGAACCCTATCTCTAGTAAGGAAAATAACACATTAATGCTTGGGAGTTTGAGGTGGAAGAACTAATTCCAGGATCTTGCTACTTTGACAAAACTTGCAAACTGCTTGTTGTGGTGGAAGAGGAGCACTTACTTGTGAATGTTCTGCAGTAAATGTCACCTGAAGGACACCTGATCGTTCTCAGGTACTTTTACCCTGTGTTGAGACATTGATTGTAACCATGAAATGGCCTTTTTTCTTTTTCTTCTTTTCCCCTGTGCAAGAATATATTTTTGGGTTTGATTTTTTTTTTAATTAGAGAAGGAAACCACTCTAAATGTACATGCCACACAAGAATATAAACATTCTAACTGTAGCTAATGAGGTTAATATATTTTGAACTAAATTATGAGTACAAAAGGACTGTAAATATTGGTAGAGAAAAAAGAGAGAGAGAAAGGAAGATGTAACCCATTTTGTTCCTGCTCAAAATGCACTTATAGGATTTCTGTTGCTCTGTTCTGTGACTCCTTGATAAGTCTTCCAGATTTAAGTCTGGAAAGGTTTGTTTACAAAGGAAGAGCGTGCTTAAATATTGAATCTAAAAGATGTTTCATGTGTGATTGTAGCTCATTCATTACTAGTTCATATATAACTTTTTTTTAGTCACTTGCTGAAGGCAGTTGCATAATTGTTCCTAGATTTTATTGAATTAAATTAGCAAACTATGTAATTTTATATAATTGACATAGATTTGCATGAAACATGATTTTTATACTGGAAATTCTATGAATCATTGTAACTGCTAGATTAAGGCAGATTAATTAATCACAATCTACATTCTTAACAGTAAGTACAGAAGAATGAATGATGAGCTCATTATATTACAGTATTAATATTTATTTTTTTATTAATGTCTTGCTGGATTCATTTGACTCCAGTATTTGATGTGGACCAGAGGCAAGCTTTATATAACAAGCTGTTTGAGTAATATCTTGCAGATATTTTCCCTCTTACTGATGCAGAAGCATTGCTAAACAGACAGTTAATAAGAGGCAACCTTCCCTATTTATCCTAATAGATGTCCTACCATAAAAGATTTAAAGGTTCTTTATCTTATTGCTTAGAATTTTAGGGATTCTTTTTCCTGTGGAGTGTGGATAGTTATAGTTACTTAAGTGCTCTTTTTTAAAAGAGATTTTCCAGGTACAATAATTATCCTAAAGGATAGATATGTGAACTTGCTTTTTCTCTTTCATATTCTGTCTTGTCTAAAAGTTGTTTTTTAAGTTTGATCAAATTCTTTCAAGCACTTTTAGAGGTGAACTTGATAAAGTAATTAAGACCTTTTAAAATACATACAAATAGAAATATACTTAATGTTTCTCTGTGATTCCACTTTTAGAAAAGTTCTGTAGTTCTAAGATTCTGGAAGGCCACAGAAACTTTTAAACCACAGGAAGAATTTGTGCTCATATAACTGTATTTTTATGCTTGAATTTTTTATCTTTAAGGAAGAGAAGTCGTTCATCTTTAGTTTAGGATCACCTACTGTCTGTTGAATTTTATTTGTCTCTCTGCTTGTTTTCTGTGTCCTCATAATTAGATTAGATACATTCAGATTTTGTTACTTTTCATATGCAGCCTGGAGGACGTACTCATTTCTAACCTAATCAGGTGTCTGTATTAGCTTTCCCTTTTCTCAGGTGCTCCAGGCAGCCATGACCACTTGGGCATGGAGGATTTGAGCATTATGTGCTGCAGAAATGGTGCCTGCCATCTGAAAGCCTTTGCTTCAGGTTCAATTCTGCCTTCTCAGAGACCCTGGTAGGCTAAGTGTCTCATTTCCAGGAGCCTTAGCCTCACAAGCACTTTGCTATAGTGGTTCTTACTGAGTGCTTTCTCTCATGCTTTTAAAGGCTTAAAAATACCCTTATGCTTTTTTTTTTTTCCCTTTTCATTTTTCATTTTGGAGTGGTTTCAATTTTCTCTCTCATAGGTGACTTCTGAGCCTTGGAGTTCGGGCTGTTTGCCCCAGCCTCTACCTGAATTAAACGGGATTCCTCTGCCAGCAAAGCACATCTCCCTCCTTCTTTTGTGCTTGAACTACCTGCCTTTGGGCTTCTTGACCTACCTGTCAAGCTTTTAAATAGATATACACACACATCAAAATTAATCCCCAGCATGTTTAGCTGTTTGTGTTTTAAAGAGATGGGGCACCTCCAGCAGAAATTTAATCTTGCTGCAGCAGTAGCCAACAGACTCCTGAACAAATGGCAGCTATATTTGTCATGCTTGAAAGTACCCTTCCTCTTGATGCACAGCATGTTCTCTCATGCTCTCAGAAGCACAAGGTGCAGCTCGGATGCAGCTGTCACAGCGTGATTTGCTTCAGGCTTTTTGCCTCAAGCTTTACTTCTGTGTTGGTACGTCCATAAGCTCTGTGGTTTCAAAGCCCTGGCTGAACTGCCTGGCTTCTTTCTCCTGCTCCTGGGGAAAATGCTGCTACTCCAAGTGCCCTACCTATGGGCAAAGTTATCTGGACTTACCATTCTCTTATTCTTACACTTACAATGCTTATCCTTTTTTTTTTATTAGTGTACTGTGTTATAACCAATAACCATCCAGGTTTAGTGATCCTATCTTGTCTCAATCTGAGGACATAATTAATTTCAAAAGTGCTCAGTGAAACAAAAATTTCCAGAACGTCAACTCTTTGGAACATAAGTGGACCTCCCATGTTGCTGTGATCATAAAAGCCTCTGAAATTACTAATAATTTCTTGTTGGTAGGCAAGACAAAGACAAAATACCCAGGGCATAGAAGATCTGAATGGACATCTAGAAGAGACCAACTTACACCATGGATGCTAGAGAGAACTTAAAATAACTGTATTTTAAACTTTGATGCATCACTTGGGTGTCTGGAGTTGGATGGAATGACTCCAAATCACAGGCTGCCAAAATTTTAAGAGGGCTCTTTAAAAGCCGGAGACTTCCATCTACTAAAACAAGCTCCAAGGTTGGATATGTAAAATTAGATGGATAGACCTTGACATAATTTGATTAAAACATATTTAACATTAATTTTTAGATGAGAGTGTTAGTTATCTGTAATGTTTGGGGCTTAATGGCTTTTATGGCTTTAAAAAGGCTTAATAGCTTCCATTAGGCTTTCATTAGTGGTGCCGGAGAAAACAGGAAGATGCACACGCAGAAAGGCAGTGATTTGTTTTGTAATTTTGTGCTGTGGTGGATGAAAGTGTTTGTAAACTCTGCCCAGGAAATTGTGTGGCTGTTAAAAAGCAGATTTCTCCTATGTTCTTTAGTTCTCATAGAAATGGGTTCAGAATTCAAGTTTAATACCATTTTTTAGGATAATTTGTAAAATAAAGCAACTGAGATCTCTGTCAGCTCTTGTCTTAACTGAAGTTCAGTGCTGGTCACATGTGCTCTTCATAAGTTTGCCTGTACGCTCTATTTACATTTGTGCTTTTTATTTTACTATTTACTCATGCACAGCAGGAGACCTGTGAATGTTTCTTGATGTACCTGCAGGGGAAGAATGAGGTATGTAATATACACAAAGTGGTATCCACAATTAAAAAAAAGAAACTACAACCCTTTATTTCACACCTCTCATATGATAGTACATTTGTATGAAAATGAACACTGAATTTTAATTTAATAGTTGTGACGACCATTTTCTAGAAAACAAAGACAAGGAAGGCAAACTGGGGTCCCAAACCATACCTGTAAAGATGGTTTCTTTTTAAGGTACTGTTTTTTGTGCCCATACTGAGATAAAACTCCGTGTGAAAATTCTGTCCTGTCTCCATAGGATCTGTTCTTGACCATGGTGGAAGGCCAAGAGTTTGCCCCTTTGAAGTCAATTTTGGATACAGTTTACTTGGTTATTGGAAAGTTCAGTGTTAATGAGACTGGCAGACACATGGAAAATATACAGTTTTCCATACACAAAACCCCAAAGATTTGGGAAAATTTCTTAATTATATCTTACCTAACTTTTATGTTGTCCTTAAGGTTTTAATCACAACTTCTTATCTGTTTTTAATGGCTTTCTTTCCTACCTAAATAGAAAAATCGTGTTCAAACTAAACCTAGTCTGTGCTACTGCATAGTAATTTTAACTGCTTTCTTGCTGCTGAAGAAATTACAGACTTTTGACTTTTATTTTTTTCTCCTAGAGATCAGAGCAGCATTCATCTTAATATCTTATGGGTACAGAAGAATGTTCCAGTAGACAGCAGGACATCAATTACAGATGTGAAACATGCTCACAGGCATATGGGTCTTGTGTTAGCAGCCTGTTCAAAGAATTAAGAAGTGAAGGTCCAAGACAGCCCAGATGTCACAAATTTCTATCAGTGGTCACTGCAGCATGAAATCTCATGTGATTCTCACTTCTTGCAATCCTTCAAGGTGAGTTATATAACAAACCTCATAAATTATTATTATCAGAACAGGTTTAATGAGTGATTATCAGGGAAATGGAAGGATTAATTAACTCAAAATGGTCTTGCAGAGTAGCAAATATTAAGTGGAAAAAAGGTCTCAGCTACTAAGCAAGTGGTCATTCTACTGCTCTAATGACCTGATTGGGTTTTCCAGTCCTTACAGAAAGAACAGAATCACTAAAGTAGTTTATAACTCTGAGGCAAAAATGGGCCTTGCACACTTTACTCCTAAATTTTTGACTTTATTTTGCCTAAAGACAGTTGTTAAAACTGATCTTCAGAATCCACATGAATAACTGAATTTTTTTCTTTTTGAACTGAAGCAATTTAGGAGAACATTGAATCCCTAATTCTTTATTTCTAATTCAGAAATGTTAGCACTTTCATGAAAAACACTTTTGAAGGTCTGCGGAAGCATTTCAATATTACACATTAAAATACCTCTTTCCCATCAACAATTTTCTTGTCTGGGAACATAATTTTTCCTTGCTTCTTATGAAGTCTGAAACCCATGATGGAACAGAATGGCTATGGATGCTTAATAAAGGTCACTCTACTCATTAATACCCTAAAGAGTGTTTGTATTAAAAGGCCAATCACAAATGTCAAACAAATAAAATGGAAATTAAGAGTTAAAACTGTATGTTCTGTTTTCCAATTTATCTCTATGGCAATATCAGGCTGAGAACAAAAAGCCTGAAAGATCTAGTAGAAAATGTATTTGATTCATGGATTATGAGGTGTAAGAGAATAAAGAACTAGAAATTCAAGAGAGATTCCTCTTAATATCTTGCTGTTCCCAGCTGTAGGAGTAACAGCACAGGTGTTCTTGCAGAGTAAGGCCATGGTGCTGTGGTTGATTTTTCTTGTTACAACAAGCACACACCAGGTAAACAAGACTACTACAAGCTGCAAAAGATAGAAACACCAAAGTCATGGCAGAACTCTTTGAGGATTTTAATATATGCTTATAATTAAAATATACTTATAAAGCCTGTGATAGACAACCCTTGCAATATTTCTTTGGACTAAATATTAGCTGGGATACCCTTCTGTCTCCTCCTTGCCTTTACAGAAATGTAGGATGAACAGAAGATGAGGTACTTGGGTCTTAAGTAGTTTTAGTCTGTATTTCACAGCAGAAGTAAATTTCTGCTGACAGTCAGTCCAATATTGTAACTCACTGTACATACAAAATCAATAGAAATAGCTCTCCTCTACTCAAACCTAGATATTATTTGTGAAGCTAAGAGAATTTTTCCCCTCATAAAAAGAACATTTTGCTGGATGAACTAAAACCAAGAAGAAACAAATTCAAATAGCAAAGGAATGAAGAGACCGAAGTATGTCTCTGGTTTTATAGATTTAAGAGAAACGTAAATTCTTTGCAAGGTTTTGAATAAAAAGATTCCATTTTAAATTTTTAGAGTTTTTGTTACTTTCTGAAGTACATATAAATGGAAAAAAACTTTAGTTTTGTTAAAGTAATATTTCTGAGCTCGACCTTGAGATACAAATGCTTCAGGCACCCTATACTCGTATAAGTTAAGAGAAGAAAACTTTTGAGAAGAAAAATCTACCAAGTACAGCAAGATTACTGTTCTACAAGGGCTTGCATATCTACAAAACTGCTTTTGCATAGATGAACAGAGGTACTCTTACAACTGCTTGCAAATTCAAGGCCTGTCACAGGAATAAACAGTTAATTGAAGTGTAGATTTGAATGTAATTCCACTCTTAAGTCTCAAATTCTATTGCATTTGCTTGTAGGCAATAGTGTTTTTATCATCACAGTCCTGATTAAATAAATAAGAATTAAAATGAATCATATTTAAAATTATGAAAACATTTTTTAATAATTATTTCTATTTCAGCAGCTCATTAAAGAAGTCTGTAATAATTTTTTGCCCAGGAACTGTACGTTTTTACTACTAGCATATTTAGCTATACATATTTTTTTTTTATGGGATTTCTTCCAGTATTAATGGCTGAATTTGGTTGTGTTAAAATCATGCTTGGAGAAAGTAAACCTGTGCTCTTGAAGACTTATGCTTAATGACATATTTTCTGCTTGTCAGTTTTGATAATTGGAAAATTATAATTGTTTCTTTCATCTGAATTTTTGTCACTAAATAGGTCTTACACAAATATATTTTGCTTTTATTGCTTGTTGTAAAGATGGTGAATAAAGTCTTGGTGATGCAATAATTTTCTAAAAAAAAAGGAAAAAAGAAAGTAAACAAATATTTTGATTATTTAATATTTAATATGTGAGGTGTCTGCATTTCTACCGCAATTTTAACTCATAGAAACATAGAATAGTTGTACTTGAAAGGGACCTTGAAAAATCATCTACTTTAACTTTTAAATACTGTTATTTTCAGTAGATTGCAAAGTTGGAATTGTAATTAAAAGTCTGTTTTTTTAACATTTTACTTAAAAGTGGGTTTATGTGAAGTAATCTATTTTCTTTTCTACTAATAAAGAAGTGTATCCAAGAAGAAAATTGCATGAAAAGTAGTAAATATGTACACCAAACTTGGACAGAGCTTCAGCTATGGAATGTATAGTTAAACAGAATGCACAGAATGCAAAGAATTTACATTCACTTTGCAAAGTGATTTTTTCAGTCCGAACTCATGATGGCTGAATTTTTCGTTTGATGGAAAACTACTGTCACTTGGTTCCACTGCCGTTCTGTCAGTGAAAGCAGCTCTGATCCAGAAAGGGGATCTCTAACCTTAGCTCTCAGGAGGACTGAGAACACTATTTGGGCAATCCCTACTCCAGGTTTTTCCATCCAGATTAGCATAGAGTTAAGACATTTGCAAGTTCTAGACTTGAGTATTTCTGGTTAGGCCTTGAGTACAAAGAGCAGCAGAGAGAAAACTTCAGTGTTCAGACCTGAACTAAGTAAAGTATTTCTAATAAAAAATATTTCTTCTGCTTTTTTTTTTTTTTATCCTTCTGAGGTCTTACAGTGTAATGAAATCCATATTCTGCTACAACAAATATTGAAACTAGATCCTACTATAGAACATGTTGATATGAAAATGCATAAGATTATGTAGTAATATTTCCAAAGGTTGCTATCAAACCAGCAACACGAACACGTGGACTTCTGGAAAGCTTAATTAACCTTTGGTGTTGTTAAAGTTGCTACTTAGTTCAGCCACACTGAGGAGATTATCTGGCAAAGAAGTTGGAAAGCTGATGATTTGAGCACAGGCATGCAATTATTCTCACTGGTAGATTATGTGCTGATGGGATCCAATTATATGCCAACCAAGCCTCTCTGAATCATCAAAGAAGAAATGTTAAAAATTCCCTTGGCTCCAAAGCATGATCTCTGCTGCCATATGTCAGAGCTGCTCTCTGACTAATGCAGGTCCCTGGAAGACAAGTCTGTCTGATCCTTGCAATATCACCTCTCAGAGCATCCTAGGGGATTAAGTGAAAGTACAGGCCACTTCTCTGGAGTGCATGTATTAATATGCCTGTTACTGTGACATTATTCCAGTAGCCTGTTTTATTTAAAGATTACCAGACTGTAGGGATGGGATAATCTAGTGTTAGCTAATGACATTGAAATGATGTTTGATACAAGTCAAGGTTAGGTGGAAGAGAACAGAAGTTAAATATCCAGCACACATGAGAGAAGGATGACGGTTTTTATAGATGCAGGGGGGAAAAAATGGGCTTAATCATTGATTCCAAAATGCAAGCTAGAAACCTTTCTTTTTGCTTCAATGTCCACTGCCTGTATGACTGCTGTGAGCAAGTGGCTGTGTGGTCAGTCCTGTTAGCTGTCTTGGATATATCTTTAGAAGAGGAGCTGGGTCTGGAAGATTCACATTATTCTAAGTTTTGACCATTTCTTCAAGACTATATTGAGACTGTTGAGTTCTTTATTTATTCAGGGATATTTAACCTTCTCTTTCTGGGGTAGCAGGCTCTTGCTGCGTCTGATTTTCTATTGAGTTGATAGGATCAAGGCAGGAGAGGTACAGGCAATTCCCATGGTGACAAATGAAGAACCATTTCTTCATCAGGGATTTTTTTCAATGTCTGGGAAGGTAACATATCATTTCTGTAGGCAATATTTGCACAATTTTTTCCTTATAGTTCACATAAATACATGACTACTGTTGTCTGTCAATCCATCAATAACTTTGTGAACAGGAAGATAAGACTAATGGCTTGGAGACTGAATGAAACAGCCTCAGTTCCTTTTTGTGGGGGAGTGACTTCCTTCCCACTCCCATAACCTACTCTGTGGCAAGTGCTGCCATGAGTTGTTGTGCATAGAATTAGACATTTACAGTGATTTAAAGGGGTGGGATCTCACCCTCATTAGGTCTTATTCCATTGTGTACTCATATTACTATAAATGAATGCTACACAGATAAAGTTATAGAATGTTAGCATTAATAAAAACTATACACACACACACACACACACGTATATATATATATTTTAAGATAATGTCTCTCAGGTCCAGCCAGCAGAAAAATTCACTGACTTTTGATATATAAGAAGGAGTGTGTTTCCTTGATTATTATTCTCCCATTTAAGATTGCTTATTAATGTTTAAGATGTTAATATAAAAAAATTGTTAGATTTTTTTCTTATAAAGCTCCAAGAGTAGCATTTTTAAAATTCCTGGGTGAGATTTGCTTGGAGACCTGAACCAAAAACCCACGTCATCCACTCCATATGTTTTGGCCCAGTTACTTATCTGTATACATATATGCCTTTATTGTGCACTACATTTATTTTTTCCTGACTGTTGTAGCATTCAGAAGAATAAAGCATAATGAAAATATCAAAGTGGTGAGAAATTTCAGGCTTTACTTTGAAGACATCTGAAAGGAATATTAGCAATATACACTTAGAAGTTTGAATTGAGTTGAACTTTCATTAAGATGCTTCTACTTTCCTTTCTCTGTTGAAGACTTTGGGTACCATCCAGATTTTCTCTTCTTATTTAAGTATCCTTAGACAGAATCTGAAGCCCTGTTTGGGGAACAGAAAGGGAATGCAGGTGTCTGGATATACATCCTGTGGAAACATGTCTTCCTTGCTTGTGACAGTAGAGAGAGAATATTTCCTGAATGAATTTGGACTATGCTGGAGTAAAAGTATTTTCTCATACTCTTTTAAATAAAAAAAATAACAAAAATATGAATATAGATAACTATTATACACCTATGGTGTAGAATGAAATATAAAAAGTCACCTTAATTCTGTATGTACAATGCAAATTTGAACAGAACTTGAAACGGTTTAATTAACTCTTCTTCTAACCCTCTTGATTTAATTAGCATTAGACCATGCGTTAATTCATGTAGATATTGTTTACTTCTGCATTGTAAACTCAGCAGTTTTAATACATCTGCATATCACCTGTAACATATAAAATAATAGAAGGACATCAGAAAACTTGTGATTAAAAGGCTTATATTTCACTGGTTAAAAATATAAAAATTCAAAATAAAAATTCAATTCATGCTTAAACCCCCAAAATTATGGATATAACATCTGCTATTTTGCAATCTTGTTTGTGCAGGCAACATGTTTTGATACAATTCTGACTTAATAAAAATAGATTTTTTTAAAACACTATCTAAACTGTAGGCTCATCTGTTTACAACATCGCTTTTGCTGCAAGCATGTAGCTACAAAAAATAGTGTAATCAGATTTTCAGTGCTCTAGACAGTCATGGAAATTATACATTGAAACTCGAAGGTGCAATTTTTGTATACTTTTATTCCTCCAGAGGTTGAGGGACCTCGGAGGGCGCCATTAAGAAGTCAGGTCCTATCAGGAGCTAACCACAGGATGGTTGTTGAGGAATTACTGAGCAACCCCAATGATTGGAGTATTGCAGTGCATTAACTGTTAAACAAGTGATAAATGTTCATCTGCTCCATCTGTTTCTCCAAATGTTCATGTAGTAGGCATTGGGATCCTCATCTTGATCATTTCCTAGGTGCTAAAATAATATAAACAAATTAAAAAATGTAAAAAAAATGCTGCTAAAATTCTGTACCTTAAAAATTGATCTTTGTTCACTACCTATGTTCTTGAAAACCCTTCAGACTGCTGCTGACAAACAGGGAGGTCATTTGGCTCCAGCTCCCCCAAATATTTGTCCTACTCCTCTCCTAGTTTCCCACGTATCCCAAGATGTTGAAATATCCACCCAGCAGTTCCACGCTGAACAGCTCAGTGTTTTTAACTGGTTAGTGGTGCATATTTCTGTCCTTAAATGTAAACTAGCCATTAACAATATCTCTTTAGCTGTTTCTCTAGCAGATCAGTCTTCTCTGCCATGGCAGCTGAATCCCTCAGGTGTGGAGCCCTCCCCTAAGCGCTGCATGCAAAGGAGATGGTATAAACCATTTCCCTCTGTCAGAGTCTTTATTTTGAAACGTGTTAGCAGCAGTACTATAGGAAGGTGAACAGCTCTGATCACTCCATGTGGATTAAAGCAAAATCCTGTTTGCCTCATCAATTTGAATAAAGAGTTTTTATAAATATGCAGCCCATTACTCAGTTAAAATGCCTCCTCCATGTTTTGATTTAATTACAAGAATAAAAAAAATTTAAAACCTTTCTCATCAAATCCAAGTTTTCCTCCAGGCAATCCTTGTCTATCATTAATCCCAATTAGTGTGTTCTTGTTTACTCAATGACAGTTTAAAATAAGCTAGCATTTAAAAATCAGCTGTGACATAATTCCTGCTCCAGAGTAAGAATAACAAAGGTAAAATAATCAGTCTGTTTTATCCCAGGTCCAGGCAGAGGGAATTATTTCTTTTTTAGACCTGCAAAGGCAGGTGGAAGGTCAAATAGACTTCTGCTTTTCAGATGGTTTTTGTCATGGAGTGTCCCACAAAACATATGATCCCTTCATGAATATTTGTTGTACAACAAAATTCTGTTGAGACCGCATGTGGAACTGAACTTGGAAATGAAGTGTATAAAGGAGAAAAAAATCATATTCAAAGCCTCCTAAATGTATATTAGGTACCTGCATACTTAAACTTCTCTGGACTGAGAATTTAATGAACTCTTATTAGTTTGAATCTGCATAAAAATTTTAAAATGGACTTCCTTTGCTGAATTTACCACTGCCATGCCTAGATGGGACCTGACAGTACTTCAAAGACTCCAGTGCCACAGTAAGAAAGTGCAAATGATAACCCCGAGTGGATCTGGCTTCTAAGGCCTATTTAAGAAGTGAGATGAGAGTTTTACACACCTCCTCCTCCTTTGTCTCAGAGCTCTGATCATTAGATTTTTCCATCCCTTTTTGTCAGGGAGGTCACTGGTAGTCAGAGAATTCTGGTCAGAAAGTGGAGTTGGTTCCTGCTGTGCTGTTGCTCATCACAACCCTGCCTGGTTTTTGGGAGCCAAGGGCTCTGGGCATCCCCTGCATTTTTCTCCATGCAGCTCTGGCCTCCAGGAAATTTGCCCACTGCTAGGACACTTCCTTCAGTCAAGACCTTCACTTTATTTTCAGTCCTCAAAGTCCTCTGCTTTCCCAACTTGAATATTGTATATGGGGAAGCACAGCCCATGATCAGCCTTCTAATTTTTAATTTTGGTTCCTTGTCTCTTTACCATCTAGAGGATTCGGCATGTGCTGCTTTGGTTCACTTGAGGCTTTATGAAAGGTAATAGAGGGAGTAGCAGATTTCTGCATGAATACTCAGAAGTTCAGTCTGAGACATCATGTCACACCCACCTCCACTCCAATTATCTGCCACCTGTTTGCTCTGAACTACTTTCTCTACCAGCATGATCTCTATCTCTGCACTTGGGTGACATGTGACATGGGAATAGCATCACCAGCACTTAATTCCCAAGAGAACTGAGCTTTCAGTAGCAATCCAGGACTCCAATCACCTGTCCATGTGGTTTGCTTTGGACTTGAGGTCTCTTCACTAGCCCCAGATCCTAATAATCTTGTCTTGTACCACATTCTAAAGATAACCAGCTAAACTCCCACCAGATCTTCCTTACTGCTTGTTTCCTGTTTTCTCTCCCCATTCAAGTACCTTTTATTGATTTTTCCTACAGGCAACATCACAGGTAATGCATTACATCTTACGCCTGGAGACTTCTGCTGAATTTTTAGCAGTATTACAAGGTTCCAGTGGGGTTCCCCTGCCCCTCTGCAACTCAGTTCCACATTTGCCAAATTCATATAATATTCTTTTCAGTTAAGCAGTGTGCATAGAGGAGGGAATTATAAAGGATGAAAAACATAAGTATACTTTGGGGTTTATTTTTGAGCTTTATTGCAATGTTTTGAAGAATTCTGAGTGTGTTTTATTGTTAGCCTTTTAGAGAGAGCAGCTGAAAACAATATTAGCAAGTAAACATGTGAAGAAGTGCATGCTTTTTCAGTGAGGGCTTATAAAGCAGCTTGAAATGCTAAGATTCTCTCTTCTAGCTCCCCAGATATCTTTGTATCTTCACTGTGTTCCAAATACCATCTGCTGCTGCTTATGTGCCTCATCATTGAAATGTAAACTGAAATTCCTCCACGCTGGCACAACAAGTCCACACTGAAGAAATATCTTCTTTTCTTGGAGAAAAATAAAACTAGAACCACACTACCATAGCAGTTATGGGATGTTAAATATTCATGGTGACCCGTGAGAAGTTCTTTTCTAAGCTTTGTAATGCAATAAACACAACTCTCATTTTTTTTGCTTTGGCTTAATTCACTGTTACGGCTTCCACAAACTGAGTGGAATAATTCTTAACAGGGGAAATTCAGTGTAATGAACACATTAACTCTGTTTTGCTTAAGATTAAATACGGTTTCTCTCATGGCCAGGCAGCAGCCTTTATTTGTGGAAAGCTTCTGCACTCTCATGCTGCTGAGAACCTCCTCCATGCAGCCAACCAGAGGGCCAAGCAGCTTCTCTCTTCTGGGCTCCAGGCACTTTAAGCCTACGGCGTTCGTGAAGCACAAAATGCACAAAGTGCATTTTGATGTCAGGCTGACTCTAAGTGGAAGATTTCAGTTAGCTCAGCAAACATTTTGATTATAGTTCAGTGTTCCAATTTTGAATAAAAGGGCCTAGAAAAGATCTTCTGGTGCTTGGGAAATGGCAATTTTGAAACCAACTGTACTGTAAATCAGCATTGCATAAGTGTAGCTCGGTTATGGATATAGGTTTCTTCTGCTGAAACAGCATAATTTCTGTGGCCAGTTGAGCTAGCTAGAAGAGGGAAAGTGGTCCATGACTGGGCTGGATTACTTCTGTCATCCCTCAGGTGCTGGAGCTTGTTGGTGTCTAACTGGCCCAGCAAATGTCAAGGAGGCTGTTTACTCACTGGTGGCATAGGACATTTAAACTGAGGCTTACAAATTTAGAATTGGAAACTGCTAAGTATTAAATATTAAATACATGTGGGAAAGTGGGATTTTTGTTCTGTTCTCTTCTTATCACCTTTAAGATTTCTCTGAAATTTTATGAGATAAAACTAAATTTTTAATTGCAGCTGGAATGTTCTGGTATTTTAAAACTCTATATAAACACTTGAAAAAGAACAGCAATAAGGTGAAAAACATCAGTGGTAAAATACTTAGCCAATAATACTTTGGGTTCTTCTTATTTTTACATCTACTGACTTTTTTTTGAATGAAGAATGTGGGACATTTGTAAGTTGATCTGAAAAGTGATAGCATTTTCCTTTTTGCTTATTCATCTGGAGAAGTTTTAACCCATTTTCACTGAGTATGTCCTAAAGCTTTTGACTAAGCTGCATTTAGTGGATTGGATTTGGGATAGTAGCTTCACATACCTAAGGAATGTTAAACTGATAAAATAATGATAAGTCTTCTTATTTTATTTCCTATCTCTTATTGTGAAATCAGCACTATAATTAGATAATTTGAAAATTTAATAGAACTTTCTTCCTTGAATTAATACAGACAGATCAGAGTAACAGCACTGAGTCAGGAGATGAAATATAAAAGAGTTGGTGTAAACTACAAGAAGTCACTGTCTAACAGCAAATTTCTGTTTCTTGTAATAGGGACTGTCAAATAATTACACATTGCCTAGGGAGAATTCATCAGCTTGGTGCAACAAATAATGAAGCATGTTATCATGATAAGCACATGAATTAAGTTAGAATATCAAAAAGTACAGAAGTTCAGTAATTCTTCTAGGAAATTCAATCTGCATTAGTAATTTCACCAAAATTAGGGCATGTAATAGGTCCCTTATTGCAGAATAATGGAATTGTCTTTAATAAAAAATAGAGGTTTGATTGTAGAGTGAAATGGCAGACTTTCATTGTTTTGGCTGTAATAAAGACAGATGCATGACATCATGTATTTAAAAAGATCATTTTTACTCACTAAAACAGTACACATTATATATGATATGCATAGCAGCAGACTGATAGATTGCTGGGAAGACATAAAGAATGTCACTTTGCATTAACACAATAGCATTACTTCAAATGGCCTCTGCCAATGTAAATGAGATAATATTCCTGGCTCTCAATCTGCTATATTTAAGCTGAGAAAGATATATTTATTCTTTTACTTGCATTAGCACAATTTCCACTATAGTCAATGGGTCAAATTGCTCTTAAACACAGTTGCCCAACACCATCTATTTCAGCATAGTGACAGCAGAATTTAGCCTGCTGGTTTGTCTGATGAAGAGACTTTCCTGCCATTTGCAGGCCAGATGAGCTGGCTTGTCCATTAGACCCGTGGCCCTTACACTTGTACAGTGCTCCATAATTCTTTTGATCAATTAAGAAACAAAAGTGCTCCTGAAATTTAATTTGCTGTAGCTTTATAGGTTTTTTATTTTTTTACTATAATGAATCCTGAGTAGTGTAATTACCTTTAGAAGTGGTACTGAATAAAGCTACCAATTTAAAATATTGAACAAAGTATAGATTTGTGGCCAAAATGCTGCTTGTGAAATAATTATTCTATCTATCTACCTATCTTGTTTGCTACCTTATGAAAATGCTGCTTGTCCCTTAACAGTGTATATTATTATTTTCTTTAAACTACTTATTAATTTTAAAAAGGAAATTACCATAACAAAACATTAAATAAAAGAGTCTTATATTACAGAAAGCTACAAAAGCTGCCATAAGAATGAAAATAAATGTGCATACACATCCAATCAATTATTACTACCAACAGCTGGCTAAAATACAGGCCTTGGTAAAATATAATTAAAATTATAAAGATTCTAGAACTGTAATATTGGAGTTTCCCTTCTGATCAGACTTTAAAAATGATTTTGCCAGTCTAAGAAAAATTTATTTTTAAAGCATTGTAGTTTTTGATCAGTGTGTATTGATTTGAAGAGTGAAGTAGTTAAAGGGAAGAAAGGTTATTCTGTGGTTACTGCACAGACTTCTGAATCGCTCTTCCTGGATTGCAGTTCTGCTTGTGCTACCTATTTGTGCAGCATCTCAAGAAATCCTGGATTAATTGAATAATCATATCTGTAATAAACTCATGTAGGTCTTTATTTGCAAAGAAATCAGATGTCTTGGGATGCACATAGGTAATACTGTTTTTTTCCAAAGTACCTCAGGCACTAACCTCATCCTTAGAAGCCTAAATATCTCTAAAACATAGTTCTGAGAAATCAGGCCCCATTAAATTTAAATGATGTGCAGGCTATATGGGCACTGGTAGTGCTCTCCTGGTATGGAAATAGCAATATTCTAATGCAGTTAACTGCTCCAAGAGGAAATTCAGTAGGAACTGCAAAGTGATGCATATTAAGTCAGCATCAGTACATTAAATTACCCACTGAGTGAAACAAGTAAAATTGGTCAAATTTCAGGTATACTGATCAAGCAGCATTACTTCTGGGAACTCTGCTGATGTAGCATGTCAGTCACACTTAATAAGCCTTAGTACCCTGCAGTAACTTAACTATCAATAGAAACAATTCAGAGGACCTGTCCTCTCTTCCTAAACGACTTGTGAAGTGAGACTTAATCTCTGAGGCCATGCAGAAACCTTTGGAAGACTGTAGTTTTGTTCCTAAACACTTGCAAATATTCTCTGTTCAAAGTTATGAGGAAAATTTTAGAAAAGGCCCTTCCTAACCTATGACTTGTGCATTAAAAAAGCAACATGAAGATTGGAGATGTTGTGGTCCAAGTGCCTTTATTCTTCCAAGGACAGAGGTTCAAGACCTCTCAGCTGAGAATTAAGAACTAATTTGGAACACAAGTCTCCCATTTTAGCTCATCTATAGATTTTGGGTAGAAGGTGGGCAGCACCCTATCAAGGCATGAAGGTGTGGTTTACTTTACTTCTCTTGCTTTTCTTTTTGGAGGCCTCTTAGTTAAAAGTCCTTGAGAAGTTGAAATTTGTGGTGCACACAGAGTGCAGGTATCAGATTTATCTTAGAAATATTGCTGTAATTTAATAGTGAGGTATCCACAGCGACCAAGAAGAGAAAATTAACTTTGGTGCTTGACTGTCTGTTTCAACTAGGTATTATTTCACCAATTTACATGACAGTCTTAAAGGACAGAAAGGGTTTTTTGGAAAAAAAAATGGAATAAGCAAGAAGGTCTTGGTATCCTGCCAAGGTGCAACTGCATGAAACCTTGCTTATAGAGTGCTTTGAATTCTTTAAAGAAACGTGTAATAAAACTGCAGGTTATTGTTATGAAACATACAGAGACTTCCCCTCTCAAACTTTTCTCTTGCATTGTCTGTGACAATCATATATTTTCCTGCTTGGCTTCCATCCTCTGTTCTTCCTAATACAATTAGCTGTTGGCAAAACTGCTTTGAACAGTGGAAAAACAGGGAGTTAACAAGTGCACAAACTCCTCATATGTCACAGAGAAGGTTTTACGTATTTTTATGATAATATTTAAAAATTTACCTCTCATGGGAATATTATTCAGACATCTGTAATTGATCTTGACCTTCTGCCACATTGTTGTGTATGTTCTACAAGCTTATGGATATGCATAGGTTTATGTGAATAGTTGATTTCTGAGATAGAAAAGAAAGATCCTGAATTCTCTGGTACGAGCAGCTCAGAGAATTTAGTACCAAGCTACAGCTGATATACTGAGATTGTAGAAATGTTGTATTCTGATTACTTAAACATAATTTATGGTATTTACACAGCCTCAGTTTTAAAGCAATTATTGTCTTTATGTGCTCCTAAGTGAACAGAATGCAGCTTGTTTTCCTTCCTGTCTTTACACTAAACATCATTCAGTCCTGAAGCCATGATGGGAAAAGTGCTTAATTTTCTTTAGAACTATCTAAAGCACTTTGGCAGCTTGCTGTTTTGTGCTGCACTGCTGCATGCAGGTACTTATCCCAACCCCTACTGAGCGCTTAGAAGTCATCTTCATGTTAAGATATACTCGTAGCCAGCTGTTGCTCCCTCTCCTGACATTACTACACTGCCCTTAACCTTCCTTTTGCAAGCTTTGCTGTCGAGGCCCGTGTGTGTGGTCTCCTCAGGACCATTAGCTCAGCTCTTTGGTGCAGGCACAGCCACCTGAGAACCACCTGGGAACTCTGCCTTCACTGAGGGCTGCCGACCCCCCTACACCAGTCCAGAACTCTGAGCGTGGCCTGTTCACCTTAGCTGGGCATTTCAGCTGGGAAAAATTTGACTTCTCATTTCCTACAGATGCTGTAGAACAGCACAGGCTTTCCTCAATTTATTATGCAGTTTCACCTTCCTTTTGTTCTCTTGTCACTGAATTACAGGTAAGTAAGATGATTGCAATTACTGAAAACTCTGTGGTTTGTGCAGCATTAGATTTTTCTATAATGAGCCGTCATTATGATTTGGGATAAGCTTGTTTTGCTTGAATGGTTTATCAGAGGTTTGGTGTCTGTTAATTGGGTTTTTTTTGTTGTTTGGTTGTGGCTTTTTCTTTTCCCTCTCCTTTGTCAATTTTCATTCTCTGTTTTGTTTGGATTTGAAGAGAAAAACTTTTTTTTTGTTTATTTAATGCTTCAATTAAACAACTCTACGGTCTTATTCAAGCATATCACTGTTGGTATTAAATAATAGAAACAAATTGCCAGCTGCTGGACAAAAGTCAGGGACTGTTTTTAAGGAATCTATGCAGCATTACTGATGCAAATTTGTAGTGATTTGTTGCAAATATACAGAAATATTTTGATACTGGGAGGAAGAATTTTCTCCACTGTTGGTTGTGCAGTTGTGGGATTAAGATACCCAGTGGAAAAGGGTGTGTTGTGCATACAGCACTCATTGCATTTCTGTTTCTTCAGTAGGATGACACAATACAGTCCTGCAGATATCAGACAATGTGCCTCTCACTCTCCAGAAAAGCAATGATCCTCCTCCTTAGACTGAACTTTGTAGATCCTTTGTGTTGGGGAGGATGGAACAGGAAAGGCTTATAAATATGATTGCCTGGCAAAAGATTTTGAGAATACATAAACTATGAGCGAGATTGAAATGAAAGCAAGTTTTGAGATCCCTTAGTTACTGAACAACTGGAAAACAATGGCGTGGCCGGCCGAAGGTAATCCCCTCTTGATGAAACAATACCCTCTGCAAGCAGGCAGGTCCAAGGGTCAGAGCAGACCCTGCAGCTTGGCAGATAGGGCCCAAAGAGTAAGATTTAGTGTTTAAAATGTAACACAGTATAGTAATGTAGTGATTCTTATAGGTTGTATGGAAATGTTATAGGATATGCATGCTGTAGTAGATTGGTTGATGAGAATCTGAATATTCAACACTGAAGATGATTTATTGTATTGTAACGGGAACTTCGTGCTCTTTCCTCGCTCTCTTTTCGTGCTCTCTTCTCTTCTCTTCTCTTCTCTTCTCTTCTCTTCTCTTCTCTTCTCTTCTCTTCTCTTCTCTTCTCTTCTCTTCTCTTCTCGCGCTCACTTCTTCTTCGTCTTCTCCTCTGCACTTCTTCAGCCCCTCCTTTCTACATGGTCTCTGCTCTTAAACCTTTGTCTTTAACTCTCTTACACTTTAAGCCTCTCTTCTCTTGGGCCTGCTCTGGGCTGTGGCTGGCAGCTCCCAGCAGGGCCCTGCACCCAGGCCCTTTGCAATAAACCGATAGTTCCACGACCTGCCTGCAGAGATCTCTCGTCTCTGTCCGTCCCGACCGTGTGTGACCCCCGTCACTCCTACAGACGTTCTTACACCTTTGCCTTTGCCCTGTACTGGAAGAGGTTTCTTGGGCCTGTAGTGAGGGGACACAAGCTTCCACCAGTGTGTAAGGGAAGGCTCCTGTGTTACAGGACATGTATTCACTTGTACAAAGCTGGGTCTCCATCAAATACTACAGAGTTCAGTGGCTGTACATCTGGTTTTCTGGGTTCAGAATGTTTTACTTAATCACTATGCACTTGTTTGTAAGCATAGTTTAATGTAAATAGCAGGAATAAAGCAAAACCAGTCGTATGTATAATCTGAGGAACTGTGCTACAAACTGGATCACTGAAAAGGCTCAGCCTGTAAATAGATATTTTGGAGTTGTTATTTGACACTCTGAGCAGTTGCCAACAGCTTGCCTGGCTGAGTGCAACCATCAACATTTTGTGCAACTCAAAACTCTTCACACAGTCAGTTCCCAGGTTTCTCAATTCTTCTAATGGCCTATTTGGGGAGTTCTGTGGTACATGCAAGAACTCTTCCAAATCAAAGGCTCTCTCTCTTTCTGTCTGGTGTTTCCTGGGAGATACATATCTGCAGGTTTTTTTTTGGTTCCATGTTTGTTTTTTTTTCCCCAAGATCTATGTAATTTCCTTTGGGCATACAGTACACAACAGATTTAACAGAGCAACACAACCCTGCCATAACTGACTGCTCAAAAATGCTGTCTCATTAAATGCCAACCTGGATTTCTAATTCTGTCCTCATTCCTGGTTTTTGCGGCTTCAGTCAAAACACTTGAGCCAGAGCGATAACCTTTACTCACCTGAAGATGTGTTACTGCCTTGTGCACTAAGGACCTTGATTAAGTTTCTGCAACTTAAATATATTTATTTTACATGTTTTACCATGATTTACTCTTCTTCTAAGCTGGCCAACTAATGCCCCACGCACTCCCAACTGGGAAGATGAAGTACCTAGTTAGCGCACAGAGCTTTGCAGATGTCTGGAGATACACACATATTTCATGAAAAAAAATGCTCTTCCATGACTTATTTTGCTTCATGTCTCACACATTGCATGGCATGCTAACAGCAAAAATGTTTTGTATAACACAAGTAGTGTACAGTTTAATATACTTAGAGGCACTGTAGGATGTGATACCACTGATCTAAGCAATCCATAGGAATGTCTGTTACCTCACCTTGCTGCATGCTTTTATTTACTTAACAGAAAAAAATATTTCTAAAATAGACAGGATTATAAAAAATAAGAAGTAGGACAGTCTGGATTTTACCCATTTTAATACATTTTTTCTTACTTGAATAATTCAGTGTGACAGCAGGCTTCCAGATATGCAATTTGAATTCCAAAACTAGTTCACATGTACATGATAATTCTTAGCAAGTAACTTAACGTTTTGCATTTTTAAAGCATTATCTCCTAGTAGTGAAGAGGAGAGGAAAAAAACCATTCTTGATGCATGCAGGAAAGGAAACAGAATATATAAGTTCTAGATAAGATCTGTATGTTTGTATGTTTGTAGTTATAGATTAGAATTGGATCCATGTTTATATTTGCTATGTTTTCCTTCCATTTAAGTCAGTTAAATTGGATTAGAGGAGTGTCAAAGATGCAGTGTGCAGCGACTGCACTCCTGTCTGTATTCATCAAAGAAACCTACCTAAGTGAAAACATGAGGCACAAACCTGTTATCAATTACTATTTCTTTCTACTGTGCATAAATCATTTTGCATTAAACAGGAATGAATTGAACACATGGGAAGAGAGGAGCTTCTTTGCATTTTGCAGGGACCATGAGCACACTCATCCTGCCTCCGTGCCACTTCGTCACCCCACTTCTGGGCAGACAGGTCAGTGCTGTGCAGCACAAGGGGAGGGGATCACAGGTGAGGAGGCAGCTATCCAAAGGAGCCCAATTCAGTGTTTTCTGCTGTAAGATCTGTCTTGCTGTGTGTGCAGGACTACTGCATGCCTGAAGTGGCCTGGTTTGGTGCCTTTAGACCTTCCCAAGTGCAGTTTGAGGATAAGGGCGAGGTTGTTCATGAGTCTCAAGCACCTGGCAATGTGCTCAAGCACCAGGAGCTGCTGTTGGGTGCTCTATGTGCTCCCATGAGTTTTACAGCTGGAGTGCTCTGGGTCTGATGTGTCCCTGCTGCACTGTGCTTGCTCTGCACAGCTCACACTGCAAGTGGGAGCCTGGGCACAGAGTGCTGCCCTGAGTAATGTGCCTGTAATGCTGAAGGCTTTCACCATCCCTTTTGGCTTGGTTCTGGAAGTTCAGCCAAGTGAGATTTCTTAGTCCTACCTGCACGTGTACCTGCCTTACTCCATCTGAACAAGCTTTGACTGTAGATGGAAAAAGGATTTCTTCCAAATCACAGATTGAGTCAGTCTATGAGTTTCTCAAATAGGACTTTTGAAGAAAAGCTTAACATTACATAGTAATAAGCCCCTGTGTCTTACAATACAAATGGCTTATCAGTTGAACCCTGTAGCTAAATTGCATTTTCTACAATACCAAATCATTGTTCTAAGAAAGAAAGCAAGCAGGTAGAAAATGATATCAAATCATACTGACACTTTAGGCAGTACAGAGTGAAAAAAGTGAAAAAGCTGAATGTTATTGTTTCTTACCACTTCTCTTAATATCTCATGAAGCTCATTTGTATGACCTTTAGCCACTTTTACTTGATAATATATGGTGTAGTATTCTTGGGCAGAGAGTAAGTCAGTTAATCTTCCTGTCAGAGGGGTACTTTTGCAATTCACACGGTAGCTGGAATTAGAAACTGGTGAAGCTACAGATGAGACATCATGTTCTGCAGCAAGGAGGCTTATTAATGTTCCCCATGCTGGTACTCCAGAATTGACCATCTGGTTCTGTAAATAATAAAATTAATTTACATGTTGACCAACTAGCAACAGTTTCCATTATGCTAAACACCTGTTATCACTTAAAGCCATTTCACTGAATATGATGCATTAGCTGTATATTATTGGTGCTGAGGAGGAATCCAGAAATATGACATCCACTTACATGGTTCAGGTGTTGCTTAACCAATCTATTAAATTTGCTGAAGAGTTTATACAAGAAACAATTGTATCTAGGAGGAACACAAGAGAGCATTGTTAATTATCTTAAATATTTCTGATTACTGCTTTAAAAATACACTCTTCTGTCTGTTGTGGTATGGGATGTGTGTGAGAATGACTATATGATGTATGTCAGTCACCCTTCTGTTTAATTCAGGTTTGGTCCAACAATTAAGGATAAATATATGCAGATATTATATTCTTATTACTGGTGGGTGAAAAATGTCCAGAGAAAGCTGTTAGAATTTGCAAAACAAATGTCACCAGACAAATCTTGCAATAATCTATCAGCTAGAGAGGGAGAAAGCTTCTAGTCTTGCAAGAAATGGCTTGCTGCTTTTCAGTTCCTAAGGATCTGTGGACTTAAAATATGTTGCATAGTATTCCATGAAGGAAAAAAAACCTTTCAGATGCCAGGCAAAAACTTTTGGGTTGCCAATATATGCCATATTATTTATTATTTATAAATAGTAATATTATAATTACAAATATATGAAATATATCTATAATTATATAATTATTATTTATTAGCTTTGCAGAGTAAAGTGGAGACTAGAAGACTTCTGGATAAATAAGCATTTATTATGGACTGAAATTTTAGGAAGGTAGGATGGCCTGTATACTGCCTCAGACTAATTTGCTCTTAGCCAGCTGCATAGCCACAAATAAAATCTTTTTTGTAGCACAATGAACTTCATCTCCTAATTTGTTCCAAAATGGGTAATCAGCAAGCCTCTTGTCTGAGGTCTAGACAGCAATCCAATATAAAAATGAGACACAGCAAAATCATCTGTCTAGAAATGAGGCATATGTCTGTCTGCCAGCTAGATTTTGTGGTTTTTTTACTCTTTCTGTATCTTTTACTGGCAATTTCCTTTTCATATTTAATTTAAACAGCAACAAAATTTTTCTTTCACTTCAGTACTTTCAGTCTCAGTTCAATGCACATACAAAGCTTGCTATGAACATTCAGGTTCAAGGTGAAGTTTATTTGTTTGGGTTTCCTGTGTCTTGTAGTCCTAGAAGGATGTGTATAACAGTTAGATGTGTGTAATAAAACCACACAGTTAATTGAACTAGAAACTTTCATCCCACAACTCTTGTACAGGTATTCCTTATAATTTACTGTTTTATGAATGCATCTGAGTATTTTCCAGAAGGCTGTGCATGAGGCATTGACAAAGCTACAGGGCAGCCACACTTCGCTTCAATATGCCCTCACATGATTTTACAGGTTCAAATGTCTTAACTCATAGTAAAACAAACTAATACCATGTAGGTCAAGAAATATTTCTTCGAAATTAATGATTTTATGCAGGAAAAATGAGATAAGTGGACTGTCTGAAGGCAACAAGGACTTTGGAAATGATTGCTCAGACGGGAGTATTTCCATTCAAGTGACTTTCCATGAAGATCCTCAGTCCATTTCAAACACAACAAACAGGAGCACGAGTAGAGAGAAGAAAGAGCAAAGAAAGAAGTCAAGCATAAAGAGAGGCAAATAAAAGTTTTCAATTAGTCAAATGCTTTCCTGCTCACCTCTCTCCTGGGTACAATAGAATGACAAGTGAAAGCACAGGGCCCTGAATTTAAATTTGCTGATGTCTGACACTTCTGTCCCTTTAGACACTCACAAAATACTGTTTAAAACTTGTAATATTAAATAAAAAATAGTGTTAATCTATTTAAATTGGCACACCCTTTAGAGTTTGAGGTATTAAAATGTAATGATGATTGTTGTATACTTATGGCAGAAAGGTTTTGTTGGAAGGGAATATGTGAAGGTTATACAGTTCAGTCTTGATGCTACATGAACTTCTGTTGACGTGGCATGATGTCTTGTAGAACAGTAAAAATGCATTACAGGGGAACTACAATAAAATTCAAATGGAATTTCAGAAAATGAGGCACATAATTTTTAATCACAAACAAATCAGGGGATGTGCTTCATGCAGCCACCCCAAAATCTATTTTAATTCCAAATCAAAATAAAAAAGGCAAACATTTTCATTTTACATTAGGTAAAGAAAATTATCTTCTTTTTTTAGGAAATTGTAAGACATTCCTCTGCTAAATGGACAAAATTCTTCAGGAGCAAGCCCTTAATTCTTTTAGGTGGAGGATCCAATCAGTAAATATTGTAAAAAAAAACAGGAGTGTGGGAAGTCCACTATGGAAACAACTATTATTTCCAATTCACCCTAATCAACAGAGAAGAAGAGACTTCTCTGGGGTGTGATCCAGGCAGGAGGTGGCAATATTCCCCTATTGAAGGGACAATGCACTGACTTTAGAAGTAGCCATTCTGACTCAGCAATGATGACCTACATGTTTAGTAAAAGGAACTGGAAGGATGTGTGTCCTGAAAGTGCCTTTCCTTTCCTGTAAGTTTAGAGGGAGCTTGAGATGGCCAGCTCAGATAAAAATATCAACATTTGGTTAAAAGAAACCCGTCCTAGCAGTGAAGAAGTGTTAACAAGTAGCTGAAGGATAAAAACCAGCTACTACTTTACACTAATGGAAATAGTTGATGTACATTAACTGCTGACATTGTATTGCCTTGTGTGGTTTGAACACAATATCTGATGTTTTGTCTATAAAAGCTTGTGTAAAAGCCAAACAAAAAAAAGAATCTTCAAGATGTCATGAAGAGAGAGATTGCATTAAATAAACTGACTCTTCCTTTTCTGTATGCTTTTGCAATTACATATATGAACAACAACAGCAAAATTTACTCTGTTTTACATTTGTCGTAATTGTTCTTCAAGGGCAAAGTGTCTATATAGACAAATGAAAAAAAAATGCAGACAAGTTGCATCTCTGAAGGTTTGAAATAGTCTTCCTGCCTCACTGGGTCTTTTATTTGTTTGTATGCTGCTTTTATTTTTTTCAAAGTAGGAGTCAGTGACACAGGATTTTTTTTAAGTATTGCATATTTAATTAGCCACTTTCACTCTTCTTGAACTGGACTAGTGGTAAGTGAAACTATCATCCTCTTCTCCTGGCAATTTGGATTGATTTGAGAGTAAGACATTTGCCCTAAGGGAGAGAGGCATTGCATCTGCATAGAGCTGAACAAATGTTTTTTAATTAATGATTTATTCAGCTTATGCACTTCTTTGTCGGTGTGTAACAGAACACCCCTGGGAAGATCACTGAGAGAAGAGGCTGAACTTGGGACCTTGAATCTGAAACCAGGAATGTCTACTGCCAAAAGCCATGTCTTTGTTTAACAAAGCTACTTTGGCATCCTAACCCCAGGATGGGGTCTCTCCACTCTAGAGAGTGTTGCTTCCCTGGGTATCAGTCAATCACTCTCTAACTGCCTGCCTGACACCCAGCCAAATCCAATCTTTTATTAAGTAACTAAATTTATTGAATTACGTGGAGCCCATTTAGGTGACCTAAATTAGCATAACACTAATAATATACCATGTTTAACAGAAGAAATACAAGATGCAGCTTTTCCCTGGCAGGTTTCCAATCCCATTTCTTGATGAGGTTACTGGGTTGCTGTAATAGACCAGGAGCAGTCATTTCTAGCCTCTGTCCCTCTTGACACAGCCTGTATTTATGTCATGGGAGCCCAAACTTTCCTGGATTTAACTCTGAAGAAAAGGACAATTTTGGGTGGAGATCAGTTTTGAGGCAAGGGAATTCCCTTTTTCTGCTGTGACTTGTCAATTCTTTGATCTACCTTGCTCGGATGTCATCGGGGTTTTTAACAAATTCTTATTAACTTACAAAGAAAGAAAGAGAAACTACACCAGGCAAGGTCAAAAACTAGCCCAGCCTGATGCCTTTAACAGGGAGGGCAGCAAATACCTGGGGAGATGACATGAGGACAGGAACAACCATCAGGTAGTGCTTCTCTTCCCTGTAGGCACTTGAAGGTTTGGCAGAGCTCCCAGCCCAGGCACTGCCCACAGGCTGTATCCATTCAGACTGATCAAAGTTCAATCAACAGTTAATTATGGCTCTTGGCACCTCATGCTGACATCAGGGAAGCAGCAGAGATTTCTGGGGCGTTTGGTGTGGTGATTTTGCATACTTATATAATTGCAGCGGAAGGTGGCTGCTTGTTTGCCAGGAGCTTCATGAGCAAGGTCACTCTAAGCCGACAGGACAAGTTCCATAACCCTTGTGCAGGTGAGGGACTTTCTTGAACATCTTATCTATATAGAATCATCACCAGAATAAATTCAGAGGAGCATTCTTCTCCTGGAAACATGTGCAAGAATTACATTATAAACATTTATGGAGGGACGGAGGAGGCTTTTTCAGCCCAACATGACACCTTGAGCAATGTTACTTGTTTCTGCTGCCACACTGGACAAGCTGTAACTCTGCTTCCAGTGAGGCAGCTGGTGTTTATGGGCGCCATGATCTCTGAGAACAGTCACTCCTGTCATATTAATTTATGAAGAATGGAAAACACTGTTTTCCATTCCTGCTAGATAGAGTAAGACTGTGAAAAAAAATTTAATGTTCATGAAAGATAAAATGATCACAAGTACTGTTAGAAATTTGTTAATTCACAATTTTTATATCAACTTTGACTATATCCCAGAGTGAACAAAGTGTAACAGCCTCAGTGGTCCAGGGTGGATGTAATAAATGTCAGAGTCTTGCTATAGCTGTAAAAAGGCAGTCATTACCCCCAATTACTGGTGGTGTGAAGTGTCAGGGGTCCTACAAAACTCTGGATAGTACAAACTGCTGGCAGACAATGCTCTGTGCTGATCAACAAGGTAGCAGCTGCCATTTATCTGAACTCAAAACAGTCAAAAGGAGCTTCCTTCTGCTGCTTCTTCCTGGTACACCATGGCAGCAGTACCTATAATTTCACTCTCTGAATGAATTGTTTGCTATATCAGAGGTTTAAAGCCAGATTAATTGTTTTATGGGCAGTAGCAAAAAATTATGCTATATCTGTTTGGAGTTTTGTTTGGTGCATGCTGCTTGACAGCAAGATCTTTGTCAGGTAGAACTTTTGTGGCAAAGGTAGGATTTTTCAAAGCCAGTGAAGTGATTTAGGAGTGCAGATGAGACTGGATCTGCTCATTTTTTCCTTCCACATAACACAGGACTAGTATCAAAAATGTTCTGGTTTACCCCTCTGAAGTCTCCTAAATGCCTGAGATTTGGCTGGAGAGTGTGAAGAATGTAAAAAAAAATCCTGGCAGGTTGGATAAACTCAGCACAGAGGTTGTTATGGATACACGAAATCCTTTGTACATCTCTCTGGATACACCTGCTCTGTCACAATCCTCTTAACAGGGAGGGTATCATGCAAAAGAGCTGCAGAGACAGGTGCACAGGGACCCTGTCCCTCTGCATACCCTATGTCTGTGAAGTCAGGGACCCAATTAAAAAACTCTCCAAAGTTTAGTTTGCAGTAGGGACTGGGAACAATGCTTTCCTCTTTCTGGCAAGATCCTACCGGTCTTTTTGGATACTTTTCCAGGTGGGTCTGAGCCCATGAATTCTCCTCTTGAGCTATTATTTTCCCCAAACTAGGAGATATGAAAGACCTAGCTTTTATTCTAGTCTCTTGGGGTCTCCCAGTTATTAGAGATGTTGTCCTGACCCTTTGAAGTTTTTTGGTGCCCTGGAGGTGTCAAAGTCAAAGATTTTGGTACAAATATGACTTTTCTGTGTTTAATTTTATATTTTTACTCAGTTTTTTTCTGTGTGTAGGGTTTAGCAATGTCAATTATTCTCTCAGATTTATTTACAGCAAGCTAATAACATTGAAAACCACCTCTGAAATTGGAATCCTCTTCCTGCCTTGACCTGAGTGATTTTTCCTGAAGAATGTAGTCAAAAAAGCCATAAAGTGCTTCAGAAATCCTGTGAGTCCCTGGGGCAGAGCAATAGCTCTAGAAAATGTGTTTAACTGAGAACATACAAAATGGCTTAAATGGCTTAGTAGAAAATGTCCTGAGCTTCAGTTTTGTAAATGTACTGGTTCAGAGGTATGGTAATAAATATTAATTTTATTTTGACATTTGAAAGAGACATTTGAATGCTGCCTATGTGCACTGCAGAATGATTAAAAATTATTGTGGTGTGTGAAATTTATATTTTAGCTAGTATGATTACATCCTTCTAAAAATGTTCAAGCCTGTAATCTTTTAAAATTGTTTTTGCAGTAGAGAGATTAAAATTCAGTGAAGCACTTCATATATTTTTAAACAATCATGCTAATTTGAAAGCGACTCAAATAACATTAATTCTATTTTAAACATAAGTCATAATGATCCACATTCAAATTCTTTGTTTCCAATAAAAGTAACTATGTCCACAAAGAGCTCAACAAACAAAGTTTTCTTGTACCATGAGTCACTACAGGTGTGACACCACAGACTGGGTATATAGCAGATATGGAAGAAAGAACAAATGCATTTCCACTTCAAACAAATTCTTTATTTCAGAATGCAGGATAGGTTTCAGCGCACCTTTGCCTCCTGCCACACCTCTGCTCTCAGTCTGTGTACCTGTCTTGGAATCTCCCTGGTGTAGCAGTGGAGTCAGAGTCAGGGTGATTTGCTGCAGGCTGGGATTAGACAGTGATTGAGAACTTGTGTGGGCGCAGTTCTGCTGCATTTACCTCACAGATAAGGATCTTACATCAGGGTTGCACTGCTGAGGGTCAAATTTAAATCAGAGTGGAATGAGAACAAAGTTGGTATGCTTCTAAATGGAAGAAAAAAATAAAAGGATACTCAAATCCTTAGAAAGGCATAACATTCTTATTGACTAATCCGAGTCAGTCTGTGTCCTCATAACTGGTGATCCCCTTTCTTCCTCAGTTCTGGATTTCTCTCATTTGAAGGTTAAAAGGTGATTACAGGTGCTCTGGAAAATTATTTATTCTTGTGTTAGACGGATTACGAGATGCAGTCTTGAAGCTGTGTTCTTTTGTCTGGTGGAAAATTCATGTCTTCTTCTCCATTATCCATTATTGACTCTCATCCTTACTGTGTTGTGTGCTTTCCCAAACCTTTATAAGTTCAGTGTGTGCCTGTTGTTTCAGTAGCGAGCAGAGACATTGCATATTTCTAACCCCCATGGGCTCATGCAATCTGTGTTTCCTCATCTGTCGTGGAGCGTTAGGTGAGGCAGGATGTGCCTCTGTGTCATTTGTCTCAATTTATTGACTAGGCTCCCTGGATGGACCTCAAATCTGACTCACTACCAGCCTCATCCAGGTCACTTCACCTTTGCTGTCCTGCCCCTGTGCAGGTGTTGGGGGCTGCGCTCTCTCCAGAGGACTCTGCCCTGCCTGTGGGAGATCCACCAGCTCAGATCCTGGCTCATTTCTCCAGATCCAGTGGATTCTCTCCCTGATGGTGTCGATAAATCAGATCTGTCTACCTCACAGAAGAGAAAGGATGCAAAGCTGCAGTTTCTTGATGACAACAGTGAAACAGAAAAAAACAGAAAAACACAGTAGTTTCACTGAAGACCTTAAATTGCATGTTGGCTAATGCTGCTGCGTGTTGACTGCAGGAACTTCACTAGAAAATATCCATAGAAGAGAACTTTCTGTAGAACATATTTTGACAGACTTTGTGACTTGTCCATTAGAAGTAACTAAAATTAGAGAAAATATTAAAGATTCAAGGTAAAAATGATATCTAGAGTTCTTGATTGTATAATGTTGGTAAAAGCACTTTCCTTTGATACCTTAAAGGTGCTTGGTACTGCAGAGTGTCCTCACAAAGAGGAGGTGAATCCCAGATGATGTTTTCAGGCCATCTCTATTTGGTGAGATGCTTTTAACGGGCAGATTCTCCCCTTTTCTTCCGTCTGACCTTAAGGGAAAAAATGCATTAAGGTAGGATAGTTCTGAAAATTTGAGTGTACCTTGCATTGAAGACAAAGTTCGCTCTTCACTTGACTTTAAACTTCAGTTTAAAAGCAGTAATGACAGTTAACTCTTGGAGTAATGCCTAAAAAAGAGTATCAAATCTCTATTAAAACTGAGTTTATCTTTATTACTCTCTTGAGTTAGATAATGTAGTTTACAACTTTTCTTTTTTTGAGTATATTGTAGACATACTCATAAATCATTACCATACAAATCATAAAACAACTCCCTGTGGGAATTTGGAAAACACCTGTGAAACCCTGTTTTCCATTCCTGCTAGATAGAGCAAGACTGAAAAAAAACCCCTGTCTCAATAAGAAAATACTGCTTATTTGCCAAAACAAGAACAGGAGAGTGCAGGAAACTCACGAAGTGCTGCTGGTTGGTACAGGGGCAAATTTTATCAATGTCAAGACCATGCACTTGTTGAAGAAAAATCAGAAGCACCAAAAAAATAAAGTAGATCAGTCCCACTGCCCAAATCTATGGTTAGCTGCAGGTACCTACTACTGATCTGAGTACATGACACTGTGAATTGTCCTCTCCCACAGGATAGGGAAAAGTGAAGCAAAGCGAATGCAAAATTTTTTACTTCTGAAAAATGTATTACATTCAGCATCCAGTTATTGCTTGTGAAAAAAATTACTATAAGAAGAGAACTGATTGATGAGCTGAACTTTTACCAAAAAAATCCCCTGAAGCAAAATTATTACTAATGGCATTGTCACACACCAAAAGTCTTGAATTTCAGTTGCAGATTGATTCTGGAGTGCTATATTTTGTTCTGTAGTAATTGCTGGTATTGGCAGAAAGTCCCTTTTGGAATTTCGAGTGTTCTCATGTGCAGAGTTTATATATAAACTGGCCAATCTAATTAAGATTTTTTTTGTGAAATATTTCACAAAATGAGAAATGAGAGATGAGAAATGGAGGTAAAATTTTCAGGTGGATTTCAAGAGCTTCTGCTCATCTTGCCTGTTGAGAGGTATCAACTAACTATTGTTGGAACTACAGCTTCTCCTCCATAAAATCCCTTTTGATTATCCCTGGTATCAACTGCATTAACATGAATCACAGGAACCCTTACCCACTTTCTGAGATGTCCACGATTGTGTTTACACACAATATGTGACAAAAAGAAAGCAATATACCATGTGGCAGTTCGGTTTGATGTGACAGAGCTCTAGCTCAAAATGGCATTTGTTCTTTTTCCCACTGACTTCTTTCTGAAATCATCTGAATATTTGAATCCTGACCTTTCACTGAGAGGCTTTATTTGCCATTCTTTAGGAAATAAGACCTTGTAACAGACTGACCATTCTGGAGAAACTGCTCAAGAGAACCTCTGTGCCTTGGTGTCCTGAGAAAGGAGGAAACCCTGACTCAAATGAGGATACATACTTTTTAATCCCATCAAATCATTGACCTTTCTACTAAAAACTTTAAGAAGATTGTCTTCTATGCTGATGTTATTTGTGATGTGAACATATTCCCCGGATTTGGAAAAAAAAAAAGCAAAGTAATTGGATTTTGAAAATGAACTCATTTTAAATGGGTTGTTAGAGGAGTCACAATAGGCCTTTCAGGCCTCTTGTGTCTTGGACAGAACCTGAACTTATCTTCTTGAAAAGCTCTGCATGCCATTACTTATTCCCTGAGCCATACCAGACTGCAAATATATTATCCCTGATGTTTTTGGGGTTTTATTTGGACAATATTTAGGCAAAAGAAAGATGTATTTCTGCAACTCCTTTGGCACAATGACACTGACAGAAAATGTCATGGTTGGTGTCTTTCTACAGAAGTATTTATAAGCTATGCCTGTATATAAATCTATACAAATGCAGTTTGAATCAATTTTTCTTAATCTGTAGTCTGGAGTCCTTCAACAGTCTGCTGAAAACTTACTGACTGAATTTTGCTGGATCTATTTTTAGTTTCTAGCTCTTATAATGCTTTTAAAAGTTAAAAGAACTTGACCCTTACTGTGAGTAAAATGATGTTATGGTTATGGTTAAGGGTATTAGGTAGTCTGCAACAAGAATGAGGATGCTCTCTGTAGTGTTAGTGAAAACATGGTAGTTCCCTAAACAAATCCTTAAAAATCTGGTTCACATTATGAAACATTATTTGGAACTTATGGATATTAAAGCAGAATATAGCATGATAACTGAAATCAGTCACTGTAAAAGGACTGACTCTCTGAAACTGAACATGACTGCAGCTGAGAAGAGAACATGAGTACTTCTCACATCCATTTTCCATCTGTTTTATCCAAGCAGAGAGCACTACTTTTTGCAGTATCAGGCAGAGACCTGGTCTTTGAAAGTATTCACTGAAAAAAGAAAATTTCCAATTTCCATACTATGATATGCTTATTCATGTGAGCTGTTACATGCTGCGTAAGGGTGTGTAAGGGAAGCTCTCCATGCCATGGAAATACCCTGTCATCTTGAAGATTAAGGTCACTAAATAGAAAGCAGAAGGTTACTTATGACAGAAAGACTTTCTGCAAAGGTTCATGGCTCACAGGAGGGAACTGCTGACTGTCTGAAAGGCCTGAAGAGGCATTAAGCACCAGAGAGGTCCTTCCCAGTGGCATACTTAACAAAGAGCTATCCTTCCTTCTTTGTGACATGGTGACATTACTTTTTTAATCCACCATAGCTGCTCTTTGATGGAAAGGAGAATGGTGACAATACAGCCTATAAACCTGACTGCTTTTCCAACTGCTATTCCTGGGAAACTGTAAGTGTTAGGAGAAAATTGGAAGCTTGAAGTTTTGAAGGCATAATATCCAGAAACAAAATTCTCTCTCAGAAGTTCTGAATATCCTCCTGAATATGTCCATGTGGTAAGAGTGTAACAGCAGAGAGGTAATTTAGTTCCTGTTATGAAAACTTCTTTTATTGTGAGTAGGAAAACATATGTATGCTATTTACTGAAAATGGATTTAAACCTGCTATCCACCTATTCACTTCAAACATCACAAATGCATTACACTAAAGCAGAAAATACTATTGCCCTGTACTTCCATTTAACAGCAGCGCCTGCATTTCATCTATGTTTTTTTTAAATGTAATCAAATTACTCATTCCTGAACCTTCCCTGAAGTGTTTGTTCTTCACTCCTCTCAACTTTCCCCTTGTATGTTGAAGCGAGTATATTTTGGGGACAGGATGCCACTTGCAATGCCTTGGTCTGATTCTGAAGTAAGATTAATTGTTAGGAATCAGATTATTTTAAAAATAAATTAAGTATTTTTTAGCATTTCTTATGAGGGTTTTGATGAAAGACTGTGTGAAAAAAATGAGTTTTTTCACAATTGATTGAGAAGTGAGTTTTAAAAGTTCAGTTCTGCACATTCAGTTGATAGTTTTTCCAGCAGAGGGCAAGAAAGTATAGCAGATGGAAATGGTGCTACTTTCCCAAACAGCCACAGTGGAAATGTTAAAGCAGCATAGCCTGAGGATGGAACATGACAGGTAATGACCATCCCCCTTTTCGGGCATAATGGCTTTTCAACAGCCTTTTACTCTCAAGGATAGTCACAGACAAGATGGAAAAGGAGCAGAGGAGACCACCAGATCTGCTGACTGGTTCATGATGCTTTATCAGCACAAGCTCCTCCAGCTGAAAACTGATTTCTGAGGGGTGTGAGGGAAGGTGGCACACTGTACATTTGTAACCAGTCTGCAGCGACCTGCAGTTCCTCCTCACCGGATGCTCAGTCTGTGGGATGAGGAGGCACTCGCAGCCTGTTTCGTGCAGGGCTCCCATCCTTTGCAGTTGTTACAGTTGTTGAGTTAAATCTGTAAAGCAGGGTTTGCTCCTTCCTCAAGGGGCAGACAAAACTCTATTTGAACTCAGATCCTGGAAGCTTGAGCTGATACTCAGGCAAAAATATCTGGGATTTTGCATCCAAATATGAATAAAGTGTTATATTTTGGTGGTGAGGGTATGTGTTGTAAGTGCACATGTGGACAAAAAAACTTTGAGGTTTTCCATGGAATGAGTTTTCATAATGTCCAATTTAAGATTGTAGATATTATTTGTTATGTAGCAGTGTGTATTTACCAAGGCATTTTTCAAATTTCTTTACATAATTGAAGTGACTTTAAAAATGCTGTGCAGCCACTCTTTCAACCAGAAAAACTTCAGGTGTCCTGATGCAAGCCTTCTGTTAAGATCCAAGCTTAGTTTGCCATGCAATTGTTTGCTGCCAGTGGTAGCTTATGAGTGAAAAGTGTCTGATTTGGGCAAAAGTTACAGCTACATTTTCTTTGGGTTTTCCTAACTTCATTGCAGTAAATTTATAACTTGTAAGGAGGCAATCTCAAGCTCTTAGTTCCCTGTTACTGACGGGAAAATAATTTCATTTGTTATGATAATGGAAGCAGAATTCTGAGAAAAATAATAAGCTTTGGTTATCTTAGCTGATCAGGCCGTGCTGAGTAGAGCCTGAATGTCTTAGATGAATGAAAATTATTCAAATGATATAAAAAACTTTTTAATGTGACAATAATAATAATAACAACAATAATAACCCCCAAATGATACTGATCAAATGACAAAATCAGGAACACATTAATAAAGACATGCTATTTTAGTAATAAATATATGTTTAAAGTGTAACCAATAATTTTTGGACCAATGAAGTGCTTATCTAAGAAGAAGCCTTATATGGGCCAGATAGTTTTGCTTCTCTGTATGGCTGTTAGTTATATTGCAAGTCTAACATTTCCTTATTGCTTGATTTAAGTTTCTAGAAACAGATTCTCTTTACATAGCAGAAATAAAAAAATCACAAAAAATATTTACATAACAGTATGTGTAGCTTCAAAGCTCTGGTCAAAATAAAATCTACATAATGGTGTCCACTGGATTGTTCTTTTATTCTTTTCAAACAAAAATATCAACAGCTGTACTTTAAGTGTTTTTTTATTGCTGTGGTTTTTTGGTGTTTTCTTTTGTTTGTGTGTTTGTTTTGTTTGGTCACATGCTGTCTCAAGTACTTTTGATTTATTTCTCCTTGTAAGATTTATTAATTTTTTTTTTAGTATATTAAGAGATGTGAGTATTTTGAAATGGAGTTATGAACAGCAAAAGTATCTCACAAATTACTGCCCTTAGACTATATACTGCTTGCTTCTTATGCTGCTTATGCTGTTTTATTTTTAAGTCAGTATAGATTGGAATGTATATATATATATATATATATATATATATACATATATATATATATATATATATACCCCCAGATTTTTTGAATGCCACATATTATGTTTTAACTGAACTCTTATAAGAGGGATTTTTCATACAGAAATCCATTGACCTGTGGAGATATTTCCCTGATGTACAATAAACAGACATTTCACACATTCCTGATAAAAAAGGCACAATTCTTGCTTTGGAACAGCTCAGGGTTGATAGCAGTGGCCCCAGTGACCTGTACTGAGCAGGAAAGTCAACTGACTTCACCATCCGTCACCTGTAAATGATCAGAAATGGAAACTCTGCTCTTTTTAACCTCAACATTGGTCTTTCCACAAGGTTAGGTGGAGTGGATCACAGGAAGAGGGACTGCAGGCCAGGAAATCATCCTGGAAACTGCAATGAATGTTTGAGACCCTGAAAATAAATTTACAAACCTTTGACATCTCTTTGACAGCTCTGGCAGAGGAGCTTCAGCAGCACCTCCCACTAACAGCTGAGGTAATGAAGAGCAGTTTAGGCATTGAAATTAATATGAGATGAATTGAGCCTGAAAGCGACTGTTGTTTCTTCTGAACATAGGCAACCCCATCACCCTGAAACCTTGCATCTTGCTTCAGACCTCTGCATCTGGTCAAATGCATCCCACTCAAGGAGTCTTAATAGGAAAGATTGCGTCAGGACACCTGCCACATAATCCTTTGTATTGTGCTTATAGCAGTAGTCTTAAAAATATTTTTCTCTGTTTGTTTTGTATGCTAGAACACTCTTGTACTCCATTCCTCAGTTTTTGCTATTTAGCCCAAGTTTAATTTCTGAAAATGTGTTCTAAGCAGATGTTTACCAAAACTCATGTGAAATCTGGTTTGTGGAGCACTTGCAATGAAAAAATTTGTAAAACATATACTTGTGAACAGTCACAGCAAATTGAAATGAGTTTATTTTTCTTAAAATGCAATTAAAACTCTTTAGGGTTTAATTCGGGTAAAAGAGACTGTAATGTCTCTCCCATCTTCTCTAGCGGTTCTGTTCTCCTTTCTCCTGTAAGCACAATTTTTTTCCAAAATTTCAGATTACTTTGTTAGAGAATCAAACTGTGGTTTTGTGGCCAAAATTCTTTTTTTTCCTTCCCTGATCTTCAATAGCAAAACTAATCTGAAAAGGGGATGCTTTTTGTCAAAATGCTACTTTAAAATAATTTTGTTTGAAAAATTGGAAGTAAATGTTTTTGAATTTGGCTCAAATTTTCCTAAGTAATTAAGAAAATTGTTGAAGAAACTAATGGCAGAAGTTGCAATACTAATATATTTACACCGTACTAGTAATTACAACAGTTTTTAGGGGATAGTTGATAGTTATGCAGTCAAATTCTGGTGTCATTGAACACAGCATAAAGCTAGAATAATATCAATTATTTAATTTAATTTAATTTCCAGATTGAAACTAAGGATGGAATTCTGAGCAGCAAAGATGATCTTGAATATCTGGTTCTTGAAGTATCATGGAATGAAGAACAGATGTCCCTAACTCAGTCAAACATCTATTTAAAAAAAACCAATTACCCTCCTTCCATATATAACCAGCAGAAAAGATCCATTTTGTCTTCCATAACCATTGTAGCACAATGCTTTCCAAAGGCATTTGAATGAATGCTAGTTGTCTTGCCATTTTCTGATCCATCAATATCTGGTTTGCCTCTTGCGGTGTTACTCTGTTCATGTTGCTTTAATTTGAAGTTCTCATCAGAAAAGGAAAATGGGGCATACAGCACTTTTTTTCCCCCTGTAACATTCATGATAGTGTCTACCATATGTTCTCCCTACATTTTTTGTAAATACACTATGAGAACATATGTATGTTATTTCCTAACTCTCTTGTGCCAACACTTGTCTGAGATGTCTGTAAGGATGCTATGTCTTATGACAGTATTACAATCCTCTGAATGCAATTAAAATTATTTTGAATGTTTTGGGGTGTTTTAAACACTAATTCATGCACTATTTAAAACTTCTTCCCAGGGTTCTATTTGTGTCTTGACAATTTCTGTAAAATTAGAGTGTGTGCGGATCACAGGTCATCATTTAGCTGATGTTCAAGTGTCCAGCATGCATGAACTTAGGAGAAATCTGTCATCAAATTTGAAGTGAGATACTAGTATTGTGACTGGATCTTTGTAGTGAATATACAAATGTAATCTCACTCCTTTGTCTGCAAGCATGTAATTTTAGATGGGATACTAAGAATCTGTTTAAATATTTCTATTATTTTGACTGTACTTTTATGAAAGGGTGAAGTATTTAAGCAAACATCTCATACCAAAATGTTCTTCAGTGACGCCGTGCACCCACATTCTTCGCATTTGAGTCTCTCAGCATTTGTGATCACCTAATTAAAATGGAAAAAACAATGGTACATTTGATTTTTCAAACATCAATACAAACATCCAAAAAGTTTGTATGGACATCAACAACAACAGAGCAAGCAGATTCAACACCTAAACTTGGGACTGTAGATAAATACCCTGAATCCAATTATTTATGGGTATAAGCTTGGCGAAGTCAGCAATATTACACAAATTAAAAGGATTTTCTATACGGTGATTCACAAGCAACAAAATAGCCATGAATGCATAAATACAGAAGGCTGGTTTGTTCCAAGTGTTAGAAGGGTGTACACTGACAAGCAGTTGTGTGGTTTTTAGAAGATTTGATTGACACCTTCACATCTTGGGAATCCAATATGTGGCCAGAGTGCTTCAGGCTGTGAACCTGCACTGGCAAACAGGTGTGTGGAAGGGATGAGCCATGTAATGCTGGTGGTCCTTCCCTGAGTGCTGCCAGTTTTAGACTGTGGACAGGAGTGTGTGTCTCAAGCAGAGTCTGGTACCATGCAGCGCTGTTAGAAGTCAAGAGTAACTGACAGATTTATGTGAGCAACTTTTTGTAATGCCTCTTTGGAAAGGATATCCTAATTGGTTCTCTTTGATGCTCTTTTCTGTCAAGGTTTGCCTTTGTGGATGTTTGTAGTGGCAAGGGTAATTCACTATTTATGGTATGCAGAATTCATTAACATTAGTTTCTGTTCTGTGTTTTTTAATCACCAGCAACATGTGTTACTGGGTACAAATTTGCATCTGTTATGCCTATCATTTTGATGTGGGTGAGCGACAAAGGCACTTTTAAAGCAAGTTAAAGCAATATCAGTGTAAAAGTGAGGAATTCAGACTTTAATTATGGTGTGCCACACCCACAGACATTTCTCTGGCTTCAAGACTGGGTTACTGGGTGACCTTTACTGGCCTTTCAGTCTGTTTCATTTTTTGGCTAATACATAGGAGTTTTGGTTGGCAATGTATCTGGGCTATAAATGGAGAGGAACAGGAGTAGGTCTCCAGGCAGCTTTGACTATTTACATCTGAAGAAATTCTTGGAGATGCTATTGCTCTCCAAACTGAACAAAATTGTATTCTTTTGTGACAAAAATAGTTTAGAAAAAGATTTTTTTTGTGTGGGGGCTTTTTTTTTTTTTTTTCTGTGAATGTTTGTAGCCTCTGTTTTGCCAGTAGCTTGATATGAAAATGTGGTCAGTGTGATAAATGTCTGCTTTAAGTTCTTTGTCATTTTTACTCATAGAATAATATAGGTTGGAAAGGACATTTTAAAGTAAATTAGTCTAACCACCAGGTGAATATAGGACTGATTTTGGAGTCAGACCAGGCTGCTCAAGGCTTTTTTCCAGGCAAAAATTAAATATTTCCAAGGATGGAGATCCCAGAGCATATCTGCGTAATTTGGTTGAGTGCCTGATTTCTCTCAGAGGGTGTTTTTTTTCTACATTGACAGAATTTCTGGGGTTGCAGCTTGTATCTGCTGCCCATGTCATGTCACTGTGCATCTCCTGGAAGAGTCTGTCTCTGTCTCTTCACATACTCCCATCAGGGAGTGGTATATGACAATGTACAATGCAGTGTAGAAAGCTCTTTCTGTTGCTGCAATGGATGGTTTACTAAATTGTGCTTAACTTATTACCCAGGACCTTTCCTGAATTTCTAGTTTTCTGTTTGTAAGAGGAAAAGGTGTAATTTTGATCTCAAATTTAGACAATTAAGTCTGTGAGCTACTTGTGCAGGCAGTCTCTCCAGTGTCTTCCTAGAGAGAGGCTTTTGTTTGGAACTGTTCTTTGGAACAACCTGCTAGGTATAAAAGGAGGTTTGAGCAGAAACCCTGTTTAACTCTGAAATATGTGCCTAAACCTGGATGGTTGATGAACCCAATTTCATGCCATGTTGAAAATAAATGGTTTATCAAAGTGTATTCATACTTTACTTTTAAAAATAGTGTGATGGTCCATTGGGTGCAGCTCCAAGGCTTTATAGAATCTGGGTTACAATCTCAAATTAGAAATATTTTGAGCTTATTTCTGGCAGACTTGGAATGTCTAGTAAAAGTACACTGGAATACCCTATTTATAAGTTTTGGTTTATAGGATCTTTTTCTCCCTACTTTTGTTGAGTTGGGGAGCAATATTTTTATATTTTCCATTAAGTTTTTTAACTAAAGCTAAGCCTGGAAATTTTACAAATAAAATAAAGTGTATAAAAACCCCCCTTGTTTTAAAAAATCAAACTAGATTGTATTTGAAAAAGAAAAGGCTTATACTATAAAAGGCTCTAGGTATCAAAACACTATTTAGAGTCCAAAGTATATAGAAGAAAATGTGTTTTAAATGAGCATTTAATGAATAATAAGCTGCTGAAGCACTAGTTATTGCTGGCATTAGCTGGAAGGAAATGAAAACTAAGTGCTAAAAGCAGAAAGATATCTCTTTTATGATCAACAGTGTTTTGAGGAAAAGTTAAAATCTGAAACCTTGATTGTAAAACATTATATAGCAACATGAGGCTTTAGAGGCCCTTTCTAGTTCAATTAATGCCTACACATTTCAGAAAAATAGAAAAATGGGAAAACAAATTATGTCTTATAACTGTCAGCCTGTACAGTAAATATTTCAAAGCTGATTCTTTGAAGGAAGCAAATATTCTCCTTAGGTTTTCCTCTTCACTTACAATTCAGAGTGACACTCTTAGGACAACAACAACTTTGTTGTTTACTTGCTTGTAAGTTACATTGGTAGCATTTGGACTTTTCCTTCATCATGTACTATTCTAGAGCTTTCCTGTGAGCCACAAAAGCTAAATTCTTCTCCAGCTTGTGATATAGTATGATGAACACTACTCATCCAGAGCCATTGTCTCCTCTCCAGTAGTCACATATCCTGGGAAGGTGTATTAATGATGTGAGGAAGCAAAAGCAGGGCAATTCCAGTAAATAATATGTATTTCTGACCCAAATCACAGAGAGGCCAATGAGGTGAGGTGCTCTACTGAATATCATACTCACCAACAAGGAGAAGCTTGTTGGGGCTGTGTGTCAAGGGTGACTTTTCCTGCAGTAGCCAAAAACTGTTGGAGTTCAGGATCTTGAAGAGAGACAGGAAGGTAAAAATCAAGCTCGTAGCCCTGGATTTCAAAAATTTGCTTGAAAGAGTCACGTGGGATAAGGTCCTAAAGGAAATAAGGGCTTAAGAAAAGAAAACTGGTTAATATTTAAGGTATTTCTGTTGCACTCAATAGGTAGTCAGACAAACATGACAGGAGACTTTTGCAGATGAACAAGGAGTTTCTGGCCAAACTCCGACGCAAAAATGAAGCACACAGAGAGTGGAAGCAAGAATGGGCAATCTGTGAGGCATACACAGATATTATCTTAGCATGCAGAGATAGGCTTAAGAAAGTCAAAGCCCAAATGGAATTGAATCTGCCCAGAGGTGTTAAAAACTGCAAGAAAGCTTTCTATAAGTACACAAAAGGAAGACTTTGGACAGTGTGAGCCCAGTACTATGATATGGATGACCTGGTTACTCAGGATTTGGAAAAGGCTGAGGTGATAAATGCCTTTTTGCCTCAGTCTTTTCTGGCAAGACCATCCCTCAGGAATCACTACTCTCAGAGACCAAGCAGAAAGATTGGAGCAAAGAAGATGTAACCTTGGTGGAAGAGGATCAGCAAGTAAAATACTTTTTCCTCATTCCCTCTCTGTATCTGTGTAGTACATTCCTTTACAAATAAAGTAGTTTTTGAGCATATGCCTCTGAAATATTAGTTATAATTACATAGAGAAGGCAGAGTAGGACATGGTATGCAAAATCTGTAGGATATATCTTTGGTGTAACAGTTTTGATTTTAAAATAGTGTAATTTTGGGTTTCAAATCTGCATATTCCTAATTGGTACTCACTCAAAGGGCTCAGTTTCCAAATGATGGCACTGAACTTCAGCCTGAAGTTGATCTTGGAAGAAGCCCTTTCTTTTTTCAGAAGACCACCTTTGTGTATTTTCAAAAGCCATCTAGTTACTGAAAAGTCAAAGTCAGCAGTGTTAACAGGAAACTTAGATTCCTAGAGCCTGAATTATTTAAAAAATGGAACTTAGGTTTTTGGAGCTTGAACAAAGTTGTTTAGACTGTTTTAAATATTTAGGCATTTCTTTGTATGACTGTGACATGAGAACATGTCCACAAGTAAATGCTAAAGGTATTATCCCACAAATAACCATTCAATTTGTTCTTCCTGCATTTAAATCGGCTAACCTAAATATATTCTTCCAGTTAATCATTAAAGATGTGTAGTCAAAATACATGGGAAGCATCATCACAGCTTCAGTGATGCTTACTATATTGTAAAGAAAAATATTAATTTTGACCATATTTGATGAGTTAGAAAATACTGCTGGGTTTTAAAGTGTCATGTGCCTGCCTTCCTCTTTCTCTGGGTTAATAATGTGCCACATAGGTACAGCTCACTGCATAACCTTTTTTCTCAAATCTTACAGTGCTTATAGGTATGTTTTTATAATGTAGGTTTTTCAATAGCATTGAACTAGAAGTGTGGAAACTGAAGCTTCTGAAATGCAATTTCTTTTAGCAAACACCTTCAGATAGAGATGATTAGGACTCCTACTACTGTTACCCTGAGGCATCATCACTAGAAATATTATGCTTCCTATTAGACAAAATTTATCTGTGACAAAACTTAGACGTGGTTTCTGGAATTATGCCAGCGTGAATTTGGCAGATTACTCTGAATAGTTCCAGACAAGATGCCTTCCATCTATTTCCAGAGGTAAATGTGTTCTGACAAACACTGTGAAGAAAAACGTGCTTGCCTTTGTTCTTGAATTTTCACCTTTTGTCTGACAAGATCCTCTCTGACTATATCTTGGGGTAAGATAGCATGAACAGTCTTTATTGCTTTCCTGGTTCATAAGACAGCAAGATGTACCTTACGCTCTAATGATCAGTTCCTGAAATTGCTAAATTTCTTGTTCCAATATGCTAAAAGTCTCACTGTCACGCTATCAAATGATCTTCCAATTATGAAACACCATAAAGACACAAAAGCCTGATTCTTGCTTATATTATATTTCCTTAGAGTGTGTACTATTTCTGATAGTATGGCATTTTCACAAATAATTTCTCCTTCCACAGAATTTCATCTTTCTAAATTTTATGTCTGGGCTACAGATGGAGATAATGTATTTCTTGATTGTCTGCAAATTAAAGCGGCATCATATTCTTTTATTTGTATGTTACAGAAAATGACACTTTGCACCTTTCATTTTCTAACTGCAATACCTGGGTGATTTACCTGCTTTTCAGAAGAGTGAAGCTTTTCCCCTATCATTTGTATTATCAGAAGATGTGTCCACCACTGGAAAAGATCTAGAAGTTCTACATGAGCTGAATAAGGTGATACTGAGGTTGAAAGCTCCAAGAAAAATGGAAATACATCAAAGTGTTAATTCAAAGAAGTTGCTTTTCCTTGTAGAGGTATCTGAGGATTTTAGCTGGAATCAGTACAATGTTGTAAATTTGTCTCTAAGATAAAGAACTAATCTAAATTTGATCACTGGTGATCACTAAACCGATAATCTATTTTAAAAGATCAATGAAGAACCATTCTTATCAGTTATCATGACCTGGATTATTCAGACTATAGAGCTTCATTCACTTTCTGAATTAATCTTTTATTTTTAACTTTTAACAATTTCTTTATCTTAGGATAAAACAAACCTTTTAAAAAGAATCTTCTGTAAGAGGTGGAGAAACTCAAGATAAACTCACTGCCTTTTTCCCTCATATTTTAATCAGATCATGCTCAAGACATTGTGTTTACCTAATACAGACAACATGCTTTCAAGCATATTCTTCCTATGTTTTGAACAATCCTTTCCTAGAAATATATGTAAATAAAAATTGATATTGATGATAGTCAGTAAAGCAAGGTAAAATGTTGTTTTCTTGATTTAATATATAAATATAGCAATATATTTTATAATTTTAATAGTCAAGATTCAATATGAAATCTTCTTTAGGTTGTATGATGCTTTCTTTAGAAAACTGTATTCCTTTCAAAAGCATGCACACATCAGAATTAGTATTTTAAATACATAATTTTTATTTGTTTTAGAATTATGACTCTTGCATTTCCAGCCCCTCATTGGCATGTCATGGAAGTAAAACCTTGGGTGGGAATGGTAATATTTAGTTTTATTCAATACTGCTTTTTTGGATTACAAGTGTACTTGCCTTGCAGTGTTAAAAAATGAGTAGAATAACATTAATGTACTAAAAAAATCCTTGAATTCTATCCAATTGGTGTAATTCTTTCTTTCTTGAGTTTTATTCCATCACAATGATTTTTCTTTATCATCTGTTTGCTCTGATTATTACCACTTCTGGAAGAAAAGGAGTTAGATGTCTCACACTAAAGCAGTATAGCAAACAGAAGTGATGATTTTCCCAACCAGTCTGCAAAGCATTTTGTGCTTAGAGTTCCACTGATGCAAAAAAAAAAAAAAAAGGAATTGTGAATATATCCATTCTGCTGGGTGTGCAGCAAAAGCTCTGAAGAGAAATGCTGTATAAAATATCTAAAGAGAAAATTCCTAAGGGAATAGGAGTTGAAGAGTTGAAATATGGTTTCAGGAAGTACTTTTCTTTTGGAATTACTGTGAGTTTGTAAAAGTGTGTTTGATGGTAGGGACTCTGAAGATGGAGGCATACATGAATTAAAACTCAGTCTTTAGATCTGCCTGTGGTGCTGGCAATTAATCACATGATCTTTATGAAATGCTCTTAGTTTGCTGCAGCAGATGAGCGCATGCAGTAAACCCTAGACTTTGTTCAACACAGAACTGATGCAGCAAATATCTTGGATAAATATTAAGACTGTCAGACTATAACCTTGATTGGACTTGATGTCTTAAGTTGCAGAGGAGTGACTCATTCCCCGCTAGCTTCAGACACAAAATGAAGGTGCCTAACTCAGGGTCAAATGCACTTTGTAATGAACAGAGATAACATTATTTCCAGAAGTCAATTTTAGCCCATTTTTCACATCCCATTGATTATAATGGGGTCAGGCTACCATCAAAAATTTTATGCCACAGCAAGGTGCTTCAAGTTAAGTGGGATAAATCTAGTTGTGATCAGTTAATCCAGTTGGGATCAGCCAAGATCAAGTTAAGATATCTCAGTATAATGAAATAATGAAGAAATTCAATTTTCTTGCTCCTAAGATGAGCTAAAATAATACTGTCTTGGGGATTGTTAAATAGCAGTCATGGTTATGGCAGAGACCTGTCCTTCTCAACTGTCTCTGTGTTGAGCCTGTGGTTGCTTAATGGGACAAGATAATATTCTCCTTAAGTTGCTCTGTGTGCAAGAATTAAACGTGTGGCTCAGCCCTAGCAGGGAATATTTATTGTCTTGTCTCTGCACCTCGTTCCAGTCTGTGCCCTGCTGTGTCTGTGCCAGTCTCTGATGGCACAATCAGCCACAATGAGGGAAAGGATAGCCTCTTCCAAGAGCTCCTCTCCAGACCTGCCTCTCCTCTAGGACTGCCAGCGCAGGGGTGGAGGCTCCAGGCTGTGGCTCTATCTCCCCGGGGACTGTGCGCTGTTGCAGTGCTGAGGCTGAGCCCGTGGGGCTCTGCTGTGTCCCAAAAAGCAGCAGAAGGGTTTGGGCACACAGCTCACTGGCCATGGGTGGGACCTTACCCACCCCTATGCCTGGAGGGGAAATGATTCTGCCCACTTGTTCCACTCTCCAGAGTTTGCTTATGCCTGAAGTCAGTCCTAAATCATAATTAGTGAAGGGAGGGCATGAATTTACAGTATTTATTACAGACCTCAACTTGCAGGCAAATTTCAAGCTCAAGACGCTGACTTCTGAACTGAAAAAGTCTAATTATGCAACATGTGGGTCTTTCTCCATACCTTATGGTGATCAATATTGCAGAGGCCAGAAAAATAGCAGTTACCTATGTTAAAAAATGCACTTTTCCTGCTTGGATTCTGGAGGTTCCTTCTCTACAAATGGCATGGTGCTACCTGTACTGAGCAAGGATATTTAGGAGTGGGCACAGTTAGTATTGACCATATTGAATACAAAATAAATAAAATTAGTTTGGACATCAGATGTCATCAGAAACACTACCAATACATATATGAAACAGAGAGAAAGAAAGTTATTAATGCACCAAAGAGAGTCCTTAAAAAGAGGAAAAGAAGAGATGGGAGCACTAATATTTGAGCTTATTGGAAGTTGGTTTAAGTAAGAGGGTTGCTCTGAATTAGACACCAGATCTCTAATTCAGGAAGCTACAGAACTGGCTGCTGTTAGGCAGTAGTGTGTGACCTTAGTTAAAATGGACATTGTAAAAAGGGTGCAACATTAAGCAATCTGATTATAATGAAGCTAAAATGCTTTAGAAAAGTAGGACTAATTTCCAAGAACATTGCTGTTACAGAGGCAGCCATCCTGCCCCTGGGACAAAAACTAATATCTAATATCTAAATGAAGAACATTTATGGTGTTGCTCCTATGGTCTCTTTCTAGTCTCTCTTATATTACAATACAACCTCATCTGGCTTCTCTTTGAACTGGTCCATGCATTCAGCTGGCAGAGCAGAATTCACAGCAAGCCATTCTCGTGTAGACCTGCCAGCATTTCCAAAGCTGGTTTGTGTAGCTCCACATCATGCTGCAGTGCATGACACAGACTTATCTTCCCTCCCTGAGCATCCAGCCATTGTAAATGTTTATATAGGCAGAAATATAACTGAGCGCCTAGGGATTGTGCCCCTTGTCTAAAATAACCTGCTTAAGCATAGGGTCAGAGAGACTGATCATATGCCTCAACCAGATACATTTCTCAGTGCTCCTGGGGGATCAAATAGAAACACATCTTTGCAATTTTTGTTGTATTCCAATCAGGGTATCTATATGAAGACTCATATAATGTTTCAATGAAAAATTAAAATAAAACAATCTTCTGAAACCCTAAGTTCTGCATGGACAATGTGTCTCTCTTTGATACTGATAATTTAGGAGAAAATAACCCCTCCAACACTGCATTTACTGAGTTACCTAATAATCTACTGGATACTTGTAATGATAAAACAGCTCAGAAATTCCTGACAGCTATTAAGATTACAAGACAGTAGTACAAATCCCAGAAGTGTAAGTCTAATAGAATGTTTGATCACAATCTAAAAGAGATAGAGCAATAAAAGACAGATACCTATACATATCATGCTATGTAAAGCTCTCTGATTTCAGCTGTTACATTTTTGAGGTAAAAATGTTAAATAATAGTTTCCCAAAATTTGATTCCTAAACAATTTTGAGTTAACATACATCACAATCTCCAGAGAATACAAACATGTGCTTTCCTCCTTTAAAATCAAAACATGGTATATTTTCTTCTGAATTAATTTCACATGTATCTCTTTTAAAAAAGCATATCTGCTTTTTTAGATAGCAGAGGCAATTGACCAAAATAATAGTTGAAGGAAGTAATACCAATAATACATTTTCTGTCTATCTATTAATTATTGTACATTTTCTCAAAGAACGCATTCAGTGTTAATTTTTTGAAAGGTTTTAATGGGTCACTGCATTGAAGAAAAACAAATTTTGCAATTCCTACTTGTATTGTCAGATATTTGTAAATGTAATTATGGTGTTATGAACTGCCAGAATAGTAAATTCACAGCATCATTGCCATGGAATTTAAACATGCAATAAACAGTGCTTTCATAATTTCAAAGGAATATGGTGACCTGTAGAAAAAAAGCCAAAACTGGTGACATGTTTGGATGACCTGCCTATGCTTAATTCTGGTTCTTATTCTATTTCTTTCTAAATGCTACCTGTGGGTTTGTTCATTTAGCTATGTTTACACCTGGTGCCATTGAGACCTACTGATAAACACATAACTCCTTCTCAGGAGCTGAACTTCCATATGAGATCTCTCTCAGGCATGCAGTTTAACAGACTGATGAACCTGAAAAAATCTGAATATGGTAGTCAAGATAAAAATTATCTGGTTTCATAAGATTTTAGTTTTTGTACATAACCGTACAAGATGACAAATATCAGTGTGTTAGATTTTAATGGATCAAAGGATTTGGCTCTGTTACTTTTTATGGCTTTGGTTTTTAAGGCTTTCAGGAAAAATGTGTCATGGTCGTTACCTCTATACATCTATCATCTAATTAAAGTAGAACCAGAGCAATGAACTTATCTCTACTAATGGTATTAGAAATTTTGTCCTTTAATCTTGGTATTCCAAATAACAAATGTTCCAGATGAAAGAGAACAAAGCAATAGTTACATTGATATCCTAGAAAATATTTCATTGCTAAATTATTTGTTAAATTACACTTTCAGATTCTTTGTGTCATTTTAGCATGTTTGGCTTATTTTTTGTGGTTTTTTTTAGGTACTGTCTAATCCCCTTGAAGATGTTTGTTAATTTTTTTTCCTGAGTATTTTTTCTTCTGAAAAAAAAGAGGTAAAAAATATTGTAAACACATATTTTTTCTTTGATGCTTGGTTTTCCCTTTGTCCTAAAATATATCACAAGCACTGAAAGATTATTTTCTTCTTGTAATTTGCACACCATACTCCCAACATGTAAGCTCCAGAAATTCTTTGAATTTTTATTATTATATTAAAAATAAATTAGGAAACAAACAAACAAACAAACAAAAATCCTCTCAAAAAGCTCAATCTGAAACTCAGGGGACCACTATATTAATCAATTTTATTCATATGCTGTATACATTTCAGGAACTCCATATGCCTTTTGAGGATCCATAGGTGTAAAAATGTTATCCTTCTGTTAAAAAAACTGGAATGTTTGGTGTTCATACTTTATTCAAGGATGAAACATAATATGTTGGTAAGAAACTTTTACTATGCTCCTGCTGTTCTTAGGACTTCTTGACAAGAAACTGTCTTTCACTGATGTATTTGAAGTCTTCATAAAGGAATGGCCACAGAAAAAATAGTTGAACACAGAACACACCATGATATCTTCTAAATCCTTAGGAAAATATCTGAGTTAATAACAAGAAAAATAGATACCACCTTCCTAAATGCTTTCAGGCAAGATAGTCCTCTGAACTACCATTTTTTAAAGTGTGGTACTGGAGTGAAAAATGTGGATGACTATTTTATACAATCATTTAGGTGATCCATAGAGGAGTTCTCACTGTCTTCCTCCTCTGGATATGAATGACATTAATAATAAGTTATAGAAAAAAAATTTGCATTAGTATGATTTTTTTATGAATGGTTAACTTATATTTTATGATAATATCTGAATACCATGCAAACTGGGATAGCAATATTTTGCTTTTCTGGGTGGTTTGTGGTTTGCTTTCCAGAAGACCTAGGTTAAATACTCAGTCATATGAAACTGAAATTACTGCAGCTGCTTTTTATTACACAGTGTTGTAATCCATGGAAGAAGAAATCAAAAGAGGATTGGAAGTTTGGAATATATTATAAATTGTACTGAATAACATCCTGCTGTTTTCACTAGTTAGACCACTTGTGGTTCAGAGGTGCAAATGTTTCTTATCCATGTGGAAAACTCCATTTGAGGGACCTGTGGTCAGACTCGTGCTCTGCATCTGTGTGATTCACCAGGAGAAAGACAAGGAATCACGGAATATGCTGAGTTTGAAGGGACCCGTCAGGATCATCAAGTCCAACTCTTGGCCCTGCACAGCACCATTCCTAAGAGTCACACCATGTGCCCAGGAGCATGGTCCAAACACTTCTTGAGCTGTGTCAGGCTGGTGCTGTGACCACTGCCCTGGGGAGCCTGTTCCAGTGCCCAAACACTCTGAGTGAATAATATCTGACCTTTTATTAATATCCAACCTAAAGCTACCCAAAAAAACTTCAGACCACTCCTTGACGACCTGGCGCTGGTCACCACAGAGAAGAGATCATTGCAGTCTGCTCCTCCTCTTTCCTTTATGAAGAACTTGCAGACTGCAATGAGGTCTCCCCTCAGTGTCCTCCAGGCTGAACAGTCCAAGTGACCTCAGCTGCTCCTGGTATGGCTTCCCCTCAAGGCCCTTCACCATCTTTGTTGCCTTCCTTTGGACACTCTCTCATAGTTTAACGTCATTCCTGTATTTTGGTGCCCGGAACTCCACACAACATTCAAGGTGAGGCCGCCCCAGAGCAGAGCAGAGCAGGACAATCCCACTGGTGCTGCTGTGCCTGATGCACCCAGGACAAGGGTGGCCTTGCTGGCTGCCAGGGCACTGCTGGCTCAGGTTCAACTGGCAAGAAAAAGAACTGGCAAGGCTGCCTTTGTGTCTGCACACAGTACCTCCCATCTTTCAGTCCATTGCAAGACAGCTACCCTGGCAAACAAAAAAAGTGTAAAGCTCATAAAAGCACCAAGGATATTTGTAAAGTTTGGTGGTTCTCATCAAAATAAAAGTGGTTCTCAATACTAGGAACTTAAAATGATGAAGACATGGCAAGATCCTACTTGGCTGGAAGCTGAGTTAGAAAAGTATCAGAATGAAAAATGAAAAGAAACCACAACTTTTATAAGTGTAATTAGCCACTGGAACAGACTATCAAGGGAAGAAAGGAATTCATCATGGCTTGGAGTTTTTGTGAAAACACAACTGCTTTAATAATCCTGTTTGCTGATGTCTGTAATTTTTATGATGTGCCTTGTGATGCTTAGTGGATTCTGGGTAAAGCCAGCTCCTGTGTTTGTGTGCAATGCTCATATTTCATTTCCTTCTGGTCACGCTGAAGAGTTTGTAAGACTCAAGTGAAGTCTATGTCTCCAAAGTAAAAAGACAGATACTCAATTATTTTTTTAAATCTCAGGGCTTTGCAATCTCATAATTTCTATGCTTATTTTATTATTTTTGAATCTTTGGAGTTGTCAGTAATGTTCTCTACCAATCTTTGGGTTGTCTGCAGTTCTCTACCATCTGAATGGTATGAGTGAGCTAAGAAACAATGAAGTAGGACTGCAGCAACTTCAGTTTCTCCATGAAATTATTTTCCTTGAAATCTTCTGACTTTTTCCCCTTTTCTTGATCTTAAAATTCTTCATTTTTAGAGCCATGCATTACAATGGAAAATCCATGTCTTTTGCTAGAATATGAGGTCTGTAATTAACACACACAAAACTGCTAGTGTTGTTATATGCTTGAAAAAGATATTTGTCCTTATTTCTGTCTCACTCTCAGATATTATTTAAAGTATATTACTCTTGAGATTTATAATTCAAATATGTATCTCAGTATGTTATTGATTGCTAGATATCTTCCAGCATCCCCCCAGCCACCACCTGAAGACAACTGGGAACCTTCTGACCCCTCTGTTTCCTATTATCTACTCTGATTTTGAAGTTCAAATGGGGGCCTACTTTGTTACCAGGTCAACAAAATTCACTACTTACCTTTGAAACTTCTTGAGAAGTGCATTGGTTTGATTCAGGTTTTCTTTTTTAAAAATTATTCTTAAGTCAAAACAAGTTGAACAAATAGGAAATAATTTATTTATAATGTCAGATGCAGATAGCTCAGTCACAGGAGTAAAGAAATATGTGAAGAAATAAAATATCTGTTTAGCTTACTTCCCTAAATTAGATCAGAAAGGTCTTCCTTTTCTTCTCACTTCAGAATTGTTTCCTCCCTTGTCAACATTTTATTCAAGTTTCAGGCTTTATGCTTGTCATTTATATTGTGTAGTGAAATATTCCAGCTTTCTTAATAATGTCCTTCAATCACTTCTTCCAGAAGTTTAGACCATTTTTTTTCCACTCTGTAATGACTTCTGTCTTATCCTTCCAGAAAAGACAGTCTGTCTTCCCACTAAATTTTAGGGAGAAAAACAAGGGATTCTTTCATTTCCATAGTTATGTAAATATGTTTACTGGGACTCATACGCTGCTCTAAATTGATTAATAAAGAGAGATTTATTTCAATGGTGTCTCTTTCCTTCTCTGTGATAACTATTTCTAATGCATCTTTTACTAAGCAATATATTTTTCATGCATTTTATTTAAAAATTACTTTAAAAATGTGCTTGAAAAGACAATAGTCTCAGCTGTACACAGCTTGTCTGAAGCTAGATATAATGTCAGAGAAGTCCTTTGGAGTGATAGTGGATTAGGGGGTGACTAATCCTCTATTTCTTCCTTAAGGCATATAATAGTGTTGTGTATACAATGTATTTCCCCTGAGAATAGACATGTGCCTGACACTGTATTTCCCAGCTAAAATGGAAATATTCTGATCTGCAGTGCATTTCATTTTGCCAGAACATACAGATATATGAATCAGATCTCTTAAGAGGTGCTGGCAGTAACTGGTAGAATATATTCTATAATGTGGTTTTCTTTTATATGGTGTTTTAGTTTAATTTAAAATCAATTTTATTTTTTCAAATTACACTTTTATGAATGTCTTGTGACCTCTATCAGTGGCAGAAACCCTAAAATAAAATGTTAACGTTTGTTAGAACCATTGTAAGGGATCCCTTTGAAGAAGTCATATTTTATGTTTAGAAGAACTAAAGACAGCTGAAAAAAAAATGCTCCATGTTCTGATATCATGGAGATCAAGAATCTCAGGTTATAAAAAACTGGCATTATCTGAAGCAAAGAGCTCTGTTTTGCTTTTTCTCTTATGGACTCATAGTATCATAGAATGGTTTGGGTTGGAAGGGAACTTAGAGATCATCTGGTTCCAACCCCATTACCATGGGTAGGGATGTCTTCCATTAGATCGGGTTTCTCAGAGCCCCATGCAGCCTTGCCCTGAACAATTCCAGGGATGAGACATCCACGACTTCTCTGTCCTGTTTCAGTGTCTCACCACTGTCACAGTAATGCCTTTCTTCCTAGTATGTGATCCAAACCTACCCTCTCTCTGTTTAAAGCCTTTCCCATTTATCCTACCTATACATGCCCTTGTGAAGTCACTCCCCATCTCTCTTAGTCTCTAAGGATTTTGAAGTGTTTAGGAGTGTATTTGTAACCTCATATGGAGAAAATTCTCATGCATAATACTTGGATTTTTAGAAGTTATTTTCAGAGAAATAAATTTCTCTGAAAAGAAATACATAATCCCATAAATCCTTTCTTGTATTGACACTGAAAACAGCACTTCAGACATGAGTACTGTTTTGAGTGATAATCAGGAGAGCTCATCTCTTTTAACATAAAGGTGTCTCTTTTCTACATTCATCAACTCTAAGATCATAGCCAAAGGTGACAAACAGACCAGAGAACTTGGATCTAAACTTTAGTGTCTTTGTTCTCCTTTAGGCTTTTTGGCTGAAATTTAGATTGAAAGAATTATAAAAACAACATTTTCTATCTGCCTTCCTGTACAATTATAATCATCAGAATATTATGCATCTCATATACACTAATTTATATTTGCAGTAACTAAATTAGGTATTTGTTTTACAGGTGGAGAACCAAGGTGCAAGGATGTTTACAAGGAAAGGCTGGGACTAATCTGAAACATCAACCTAGAAATTACCCCCATTGATAAAAGTGTATTTACATGCATCCATAGAATCTGAAAGCTTGAACAACCTTTTTGGAAACATGGAAAAAAATATTCAACAGTCTTATTCAATTAATTGTGCTGGAAATATAGGATAGTACAGAATTGTGGCAAATGTGCCATTTATTATCTTTGTCGTTTACTAGTAGCAATTTATAGGGAGCTCTCTGGTCATCAAAAGTATCCCTTCTACAATTCAGGATTATGTTTCAAATCAACCCTCAGAATCAATTCCATGCTTATGTGTTTCAGAATTATTGGTGATATTTGGGTCAAAAGTCAGGAATCTGTTTTTGCCTTGATGAGGGGAAAATGAAGCCAACAGGATACCAGTGGGCTACAAATGAATAAGTCAATTTTCAGGTAAGAAAGGCAGGAAGAGTACAGGCCCTAATTATACTCACTACATATAAATTTAAATTCTGGCTCTGCTGAAATAGATACAGGTTTTGTCATTGACTGTGCTGAAGCCAAGAAATTATTCATTACTTCTAAGTGAACTCTTGGCCATTATAAAAGCTGTTTCAATATAAGTTGTTTTTAATGGGACTCTATTAGGGTATGTATTTTTATTCAATTATTTCCTTGTCTTATCACTGAGGCAACCTTTTTGCATATTTTCTGTGTGTTTTGCTTTGGAAAAGGCTTCTTGATATTCAAAATCCCCTGTACTTTCATTCTGGTTAGACAGAATCTTTAGTACAATGCCAGTTTATATTCTCAAACGAAATCTTGACTAACCTAAGCAATTAATCCCATCATATTTTAAACCTGTTTATATTTGACTGTTTTCTTCAGATATAGATCAACTCTACTTCAAATGTTGCTGTTAATTTTTTTCCTCCCAGGTAATATAAAACTACAATTGATCTGAGACAGGGAACATTTCTGATGGCACTAAATACCTAAGAAGTCGCTGCATATGTGTGTGTGGTTGCACATGTTTTTCACATCTAACAAATACTGTAGGGTGAGCAAAGGCAAGCAATACACTCTTAATTGAAACTTTCCTAAATTTCCTGAACCTCTTATGTCTGCAAAATTTCATGGAAAATCTCATATGAGGAAGCTGACTTGTGATATTTTGACACTTTCATCTCCAAAGCTCAAAAAGTTGAAACATACCAGAATAATTCAAAGCCAAAGGCTTTGAACCTCAGGGATATTATATAAGTTTAGTTTAGATTTGGAGCAAATGCCCTTAGCAGGTCTTATATTAATTTAACTTTTTTATCCACAGTAGTTTTTAGTGGTTCATCCTGAAGGTTTTTTAGCAATTATATTCTGGGGATTCAGGCTCTGGAACTAGGCACAGACTGAACGAGCAGCTATGACAGTGGCAGTAGCAGAGGTCAGGATTTAATGCATGGACAGGTGTCCCTTGGATGGGTCAAACACCAAAAGCTCTGCACCTAGGTGGGCCGATTACTGTCCACAATAACCCATAATAAGTAGCATGTTCTTAAATAATTAGCCATCTTATAACAGCGTTATCACTCAATTCATTCAGAGATGAATTTAAAGATGATTTCTTGGAAGGTAAAATCTCTGTTTTATGGCAGTTTAAAAGGATAATTAAATTTAAATTATTCTTTTTATACTTCTAAAATAAGAAATAACTAACCCGGCTTAAGGCACATGAGTCATTGTGACTTTGGCTACTATGGAAAATCTATAAATATGGGCATTGATATATCCTTTGTTATACAACTCAATTAATTTGTGGTAGTTTTATTAAAGGTAAACTCTATTTTACTTATTCAGGCTTTTTTATGATTATTTTAAAGAAGACTACAAAGCATCTTTAATTTAAGACCTAATTGATTTGCTGAGGGTCAATCTCCTTAAATCTCCTTTGAGGTTTGATTTGCTGAAGAATTGCTCAAACAGGTGGTAAAGAAGCCCTGGAAAAGCCTGTCAGACTGGCCTGCATTGCTAAAACACAGTATTCTGGTAGGCACGATTTTGGGCAAGGTCAGTGTCGTGTCAGGTCAGATACCCTTGTTCTTGTTGACTGGTGTCTTGCCGCATGTAGCTCTAGTGGACATGCAGATATTGACAAGGGATGGGTGGCTGGACAGGACAAGGGATGGGTGGCTGGACAGGACCCAGCTCACAGCCCAGAAAGCCAATCTTATCCTGGGCTGAAACTGAAGAGGTGTCACCAGCAGGGTGGGGGAACGAATTCTGCCCCTCTACTCTGCTCTACCTGCACTGCTGCACCCAGCTCTGGGGTCCCCAGCACAGGAAGAACAGGGGTCTGTCATGGAGCAAGTCCAGAAGAGAGGCACGAAGATGATCAGAGGGAAGGAACAGCACTCCTCTGAGCAAAGGCTGGAAGACCTGGGATTGTGTAGCCTGGATATGAGAAGCCTTTGGAGTGACCAAATAGTGAGATTCCAGAATCTGAAGGAAGCCTACAAGAGAGACAAAGAGGGACTATTTACAGGGGCATGTAGTGACAGAACAAGAGAGGAGGGCTTCCAACTTAAAAATAGTACGTTTAAAGCAGATGATAGGAAGAAATTCTTTACTGTGAGGATGGTGATGCATTGGAACAGGTTGGCCACATAAGCTGTGGATGCCCCATCCCTGGAATTGTTCAGCGCCAGGTTGGATGGGACTCTGAGCCATATGGTCTAGTGAGAGGTGTCCCTGCCTATAGCAGGGGTGTTGAAACTAAATCTTTTAGGTTTCCTTCAACCCAGGCCATTCTATGACAAGTCACTGGAGAACTTCTTAGGCCAGAGTCCTGGTGAGCATCCTGGAAATACCCAAATGCTATTTGGAGGTACAGTTTAACTAAGTATATGCAATTCTCTCTCCACATTTCCTCTGGCAGCAGGGCATGTGGACTGGGAGCAATAGCAATTCTTCCAATATAGAGAACTGCAGGGCCAGGGACAAGCTCCAGCAAATATGGTGGCATCACTGGATTTTGGTAGGTACTGTGCTGCAAACTTGAAACTCAGAGATGGACAGAGATGTAAAAAATCTCTTCTTCAGTTAAACTTTTTTTTTTACCAGGAGTGCCATCTCCTGCAAAATTAACTGTATATTTTATACTGCCTTCAAGAACTTGTGAGTCTACCTGTGGTAATCCTTCTGAATTACAGGACTTCTTTTTAAAAGAAATTTTCATCTTAAGTAGGGAATAATTTTCCCACAAAACCACACAAATGGAAATATAATTGATCTAAATTATCTGAAGGCAATTTGGCTGTATAACTTTAATTTAACATAATTTAAGGAAAATAAAATGTTAACATTAAATCTAGGAATCAAACTATGTAGAAATGGATTTTTCTGGCCATGCAGTTTAAAATTTCCCATTTTATTTACTTGCTATAAATAGAAATACACATGGATTTCAGTGCAAACCGGGGATCTTGTTGTACTACAGTAGAACTGGCCCAGACCTCCAGTTCATATCCACACTCCTGTAAGGCAAGACCCACACTTAGAGTTGCTCTTTGTGTGACTTCTGGCTTACTTTCCTCATGCATGGGAAGATTTTGCACATGCAGGATGCATTAATGGGTATGGTGGATACATCATGGGTAGGAAGTTTTAAAAGTACAATTCAAGATTCTCAGTCATATGATTTCTAATTGCTGGAGCCAGCCTTGTAAGTTGGTTCTTGACTTTTTAGAAGCTATTTATGAAGCATGTTTCATTTGTGAGTTTCTGGTCATTTAGGAGTATTACCATGTGCAGGTAAGTACCTATACCTATACATAGCACAGGAAGAGAAAAGTGATCCTTAAATAGCACAATAAAAGGAAATCAGATGTGCTCACCTGGGATAAAAGCACAGTAAGAGGAAAATAAACAGAAAGTAGTTTAAACAATCTGATCCACTAGTAAGTAGCGGTAAAATGGGGAGAGGAATAATTTCTGGAGAAGCCTGAATTTGTCATCACTTGAAATCCACTCTGTTCATCCTTAATTATCACATAACGTGATAGGACAACTAACATGTTGCACTATTTTTGGTTTTTTCATCTGTAGTAGCTGCCAAGGAGACAAGAAAGGCAGCAGCAACTGCACCCAGAGCTAGCTGCAAATTGTTTACAGTTTCCATGGAGAGACTATCTTTAAACACATGATCTGATTGACTACAATCCCTTCTACTGCTTGAGTATTGTGTAGAAGATAATTTGGTGTTTCCTCTTGCTTAATAAAACAAAGGGGGTTTTATAATTTTACTTTTACTTTTTAAATCATGCTTGTTATATTTCTTGTGGGGCTTGTTCAGCTTGTATTTCTCAGTGCCAGGCACTTGCAAACACAGATCTCTACAGCTGATGAGTTCAGTTCTGCCAAAAATACTCGCAGTAACTCCAACATTTCTTATTGCACTGTTGTTAGTATGATATGTAAAGATTAATATTTATTGTGCTTTTATGTTTCTTTCATAAACGTGTAAGGAAAGGAAATAATCCCAGTAAAAGCCATGGTATTTTTGGCTTCCTTTGCCTTCAGCCCTTCAAAAAGCCATTATTTCTGGCATGGTATTCTGTAAGGAGAGTGAATAGAAAATAAAAGAATTCCTGAAGAATTAAGTTAAAATTTTCATACTTGAATTTTCCTATGCTTTACTTTCAATCAGAATTGTTCATGAGTTGGGTATTTCTGCCTTCTTCCCCTCTGAAAATGCCACCTTCATAGAATCATTCCCAATATTATTATTTCATATTAGAAAATGTTGAAATACAGTCTTGAAATTGTATGCTCAGATAACCTTTAGGTACTTATTTTTCTTTTCTGTTCATATTTGCCTTCCTATTAGAAAGCAATGGTACAAATTAGGACTAAAGCTATTAAAATCAATAAAGTGTTTGTGTCTTGTTCAGACTTGGCCTCCTCCAGAATTTTGTCGGTTTATGTGAGATTTACCTTACTGACTCTAAGTTATTCCATCTACTTCAGACACTTATCTCTATTGCTGCTGAAGGATGCAAACCTTTATGTAACTAACATTGGCTGAGATTTCTTTCTTCCTCTATCTCTTTGTGTCTCATAGTGATGTTTGGGTGGGATGGTTCCCATGACATACATTTGGGGGAGGTTCATTTCTAGAAGTTGAGGGACATAGCTTTCCCTTCTGGTTTTTGAGTTTACATGTGTGGGTTGACTTCTCTATTTCTGAATGGCCACTCAAGGCAAAGAACCACAGAGCTCTTCAGCCACCAGGTCCTTTGGCCCTAGACATAATCTGAATTAATTTATTCTTCAACAACAACAGAAAATAAGGCAGAGAAATGAAATTAACAACTGCTTTTAAGACCACCAGCATGTTTTCACATTCTCCACAGATTTATCCCTATCCTGAAAAATGAGAACTAATTTTCTTTTTTTTTTTAATCATCTAGTGCTGAACGTGCGTTCTCTTCTGCATTACTACAGCCTCAGTTCTGATGTTAGTATCTCTGAGGATTTTTATTTTGAATTTCTACAGCTCTACAGGTTTCTAATAAAACCAAGAGGCACTCCTGCTGTTCTCTCTCTGAATACATTGTCTTAAATTTTTTGAACTGTTGAAATGTACTTGAAACTATTCTTAAGATAATTTTAATTCACTTTCAGAACAGAGACGTCACAGGCTTGTAACATTTCATAACAAAAATGATGCCCAAGCAGGAACCTCTAAACAATTGAGAAGCTTTTCTGTAATCTGTTCTCCTAACCTTAGGTCTGGATTTCCCCAGGTAAAAAAATTGTCTGTTCTTGGAAATTTCCCTGGTTAGAATTTGAGGATGAAGTAATTTTTCTGAATATCTCACACTTGGAAATCCAGCTGTCTCTACTCTGGATATATTGCAGGATATATAATTGAAAATCTCAGGCACATCAACTGAAATGTCACTCTCATGAAATTTTTTGTATTTCTGAGATATTGTGGGCTCCCTTTGAAAGTGCCATATAATGAATCCCATGCCTCCAGAAGGTTGTGACCACACCATGATCTGCAAAACCCTGGTAAAGATGCTCTCCCATAGACCTGGGCTGGAGAAAAATCCCAGGGAAACATTGCCCCAGGGAAAGGCTTTGGCTGGCAACTGAACAGGCTCCTGCCTCAGGCATTGTTTGACATTGAGCAAGGGCATGTTTGATTTGCAATCTTGTACATTTCTTCCAACAATATGACTAGCTATTTAAAAATTTTCCCTCAGACAATCTCAAGTTCATTGACACTACCACTAGCATCTTATTAATAAAAGTTTTTAAATGTGTTTCTCTCACACCAACACAGTTAATTCTGCTCTTCCCAATTTCCCCTGGAACACATAGTGTAACGTGATATGCTAAGGTATTATAAAGCTGAATATTTTCATATCTACTAAATTTTTGTTTTAATTTGGGGTATCTGCATACATTTTAGAGAGTGCTGATTGCATGTTTTGCTCTTCCATGTGAGTCCAACCTTCATGTGTAGGCTGGAGCCTCTTTTGTGCAATGTTTGACTCTCCTGGGCTTGCATAGCCCAAGGGCTCTGGCATTTTTGAGAACTCTCAAAACAAAATTGCTTAGCCTTACTAGCAAAGGAACAGGTTGGGTCTTCTGGAGTTTGTTTTTTATGGAAGAACAGTAGATGCCTTTCTGTGAGAATCCTGGGCAATGCTGTCTCTTAAAAAACTGCTTATGAGAAGATGAAAGTCTGTGTCCAAGTAATGATCATTTATTGCCCTATCAGTGCACCTCTTTTTCTGATTCAGGTTACTGGTCTATAGGCAGACCTTGGGTCTTACATGGTATGCTGTCTTTTTAGGCTAATGAGCTTTGGCAACCTTTAAGTGCTTTGCTCACCTCTGTCCTGAAAGTGGATGTTACTGTCTCCAGAAAAGTTAATGTAAAGAGCTCAGTTAATCCTCGCACCTGAGTGATGATGTCCTAACAACCTTGTCCCTGCCTGAGAAAGCAGCTTAGCTCAAATCCAAATAATAATATTTTACTTTGTTCTCTGGTTGTAGATAATTTTGTAATTCTATGCAAATGGTAATCAAGCTATTTTAGAACAGCACCACTAAAAGCTGACATTTTATAGCACACTATATATTTGCTGTCCTTTTTTTTGTGCTTTCCTCAGTATTTATTTTTTTGCTGTGTTTCTGAATGCCTTCGTAGGTTATTTTAAATACTGCGATCTAAAATTCTTATCTAATACTTCTGGTTAGCATTCAGCACTTTTATAGAGACTGTAAATTACACACTATGTGAGCCAATAAAAATTTCATTCAAAACCTTAAGAAGAGCATTTTTAGAAGCACTAAGGGATCAGACAGTAAAATCCAGAATAAATACAAAATAGTGTTCTGGTGAGAATTGCTTATCACCAACCAGAACATTTTGCTAACTCATGGGGGTAATGGCTGACAAACTTTTCTTGGAATCTGTCAGTCCCGTCATTTTCTGCATGGCTGCAGAGTAAATCACAGGCAGTAAGCAGAGCACCTTGGTCAGTAAATCACTACAGCACTTGCCAAGCACTGCAGTAAATGGACAAGAGACAAGTTTGTGGCATGTTGCTTTACATCCAGTGTTTGGACAACAGTCAATTAGATTTTATGGCATGGAGTTACACTGAAGCTTTACTGCTCCATTGATAATAGGGTACCAACCGGAGAAGATGATTATTCTAACTGCTAGGCAATAAAAGCAAAACGCTGTTATTACAGACTTTTCTCCCCATTTCTTTCAAAGCTTGGCTGCATTATTATTTCATGTCAGTTTTGAGATAATGTGTGTCAACATTGTCAGATGAGGTACACACCACCTGCAAGGCAGACCTGTTGGAAGAGTGGGCCTGCTCATTATTAATGCTGTGATGGTCTGTGTCTAGTCTTGTCTTCTTCTGACTCTGTCACATTGTCTGACATTTTATTTATCACTTTCATATCTATTTATTTCCAGAAATAGTTTAAACGTGTAATCCTTGTGTGGGCTCAGCAAACTGGAAAATAATTTTAGCTCATAGAGTATATTTTGGCATTTTGGGTAATGAAATCTGATGATATTGCTCAGAGGTTTATGTTTGCAAGAGAGATACAAAATGGTTGCAATATGTCTTAGGAGCCCAGATCCCAGGTTTGCTGAGGGCATGGGCTCAACCTGGCAGCTCTGTAACTGTGCAAGTGACAATGTTTGCAAAACAGTGTTAGAGATAGCAATGACTCATCTTGAGAGAAGGAGTGTGAGCTTCTTCCCTAGAAATAAGGGGAAAGGCATGATTGCTGATTACGCAGAGGCCGAAAGAGCAGGGGAGCAGATTCCATCAGATGCTTGTTTAAAGAAAGAAAGATGCCCATGGGTTTCCCAGAGGTGTGCAGTAAGAGGACAATAGATGTACTACAGGACAACACGCACTACTGGACAAAGCCAGGTTATCTGGTGGATTATGTCCCTCTCTTTTTGAGCATGGCCTTATTTGGGTTTTGCTGATCTTTCAGGAAGCTCCTCATGTGTGAACATAATTTATATGCTTTTCCTTATCCCTGGGTGGAAAGATCTTTCCAAGCTGTTGGGTAACAGGGAGTACATTATTTTATGGAAACTTCAGAAACTTCAGGGCAATTCTATCTGCACTCTTCTTGGGAAGACACATTAAGGGACCTCTTGAGCCAGAACACAGATATCACTCTGACTGAAGGTAAACCTAGCTGTGGTATTTCTGCTTTCATCGGTTTGTGGTCTTGTCCCTGCTGCTCAAGTAAGGTGACTCTGCAAATGCTGTGAGAAAGCACCATGGTCATGGCTTCTGCCTTCCCCTCACTAACACTGCCTGAGCAGGGAGTGAAGTACACAATGAACTGTGTAAACCATGAGACTCATCCCACCCTTTCCCACTACACCCCTGGTGACAGGTCTGCTGGTGGGAGAAAGCCCAGACTCACTGGCACTGAGCATGCTCTGGTGGGCTCCACCAGATTCCATGATCTGGAGGCATTGGTGATCAGGACTTGCCCTGAATGGTCTTAATTGGGATACTGACAGACTGGAAATCTCAAGAACTGCTATTCTTCTTCCCTAAATGGAAAGAGCTTGTAAAATTTAGTAAGAGCTAAATTGCAGGGTCCTATAAAAATGAAACATGATCCTATCCCATGAAGGAATGCATAAATAGCTGAAGTTTATTAGAGAGAAGTTTTGTACACAGCAGACTTTAATTTTTCTCCCTGAAGTGGCAGAAGGTTGGTACTGGTGTAGTAATTTTTGGTTAGAATGAAATTACGGTAAAATTTACTGAAAAGCTTTTAATTTTCATTAATGCATTCACATCTTATTGTAAAAGATTGTAAAATTTAATGGGCTGCTTTAAAAGAATACCTGTAATAAAATAATACGAAGAAATCTGTTATCGGAGATATTACCATTGATTTATTATCATTATCCAAAATACTACCACTTTTTATTTTAATACTGGCTGTTTAGTGATCTGCTTTGGTCTTTGTGCTCTACACTGAAGTCACCTGGTTGTGACAGAAGCCAAAGGCACACTTATATGGTCTGAAACCAGGATTAGGTATTGTACTAGTAAAAAAGGCAATAATGTTTTACTAAACCAGCTATAAAAAACCACTAATTTGAACTTGTTTAGAAATTACTGTAGTAGTGTTTATAAAGAATACATTTTTATATGTAATTTATGCTGTCATAGTATGTTTTTGCAGCAAGCTGCCAGCAAGCTTTCTCTTTTTTTAACTCTATGGTGCTTAGAAGGAACAGTTCAGGTGCTGCTCAGTTTTATGGGGTGTTAAAAGCCCTATTTAGCCCTGTTGTTACTCTGTCAAATATTTACTCTGATGTGGAAGGGAAAGATTTTAACCTCTGAACAGTGTGAGACTTTCCAAGCCGATCAGCACCCAGAGCCCCTGGATGAAATCAGTCATTGTGCAAGTCCAGGTTAATTCTGTTAAAGGAGCTCCCTTGGAGTAATTCTGGCTTGACACTAATGTAATCAAGACCATGACACCTCAGTTGTTAACAAAATCAAAAGAATTAAGAATTAGTATAAAAAGAAGGGGAGCACCATTTCCAAGGAAATTAGAACTGTCCTGTGTGCTCTGCCTTTGCTGCTAAGGCATTTTTCTCTGGCCGATGTAAACTAGGGTGCTTTTCTCCTTTTCTCCAATTGGTTTGGTAACTTCTTTTCTGAACTGAGGGATAAGACCTTATTTTTGTGATTTTTGGAGTCCTTTTTCTTCTTCACAGAGACTTCTTTCACTCAGACATTTTCCTGACTAAGAAGTCAAGGTCAACTTTTACTCTCCTTGATGCCCTTTTGTAGTGCAATGTAAACCTACAATTCTCAAAGAAGGTAAAAAAATTAAGTACATGGATGCAAATGTTTGTATAAATGCTTCCTTGTTTACAGAGAGAGTACTGAACTCTTCTTTTTATACTAATTCTTAATTCTTTTGATTTCGTTAACAACCAAGGTGTCATGGTCCTATTTACATTAGTGTCAAGCCAAAATTACTCCAAGGGAGCTCCTTTAACAGAATTAACCTGAACCTGCACAATGTAATAGAGTTCAGGATTTCTATTCCATGCCTTTACAGATGAAAGCAATGACAAATCAATATTTTTAAGGGAAATATTCTTACAAAGAAAGACATTCTTACCTGCTATTTATAGTTCTGCTTTAAACTCTGATAGAAATAATGAAAAGAAATGAAAAATATTTACATTTTAAATTTGATTGAAATAATAGCTACCAGAAATCAGTACATTTTTCATCTTGAGACTTTGATATATCTATAGAGTGTTGGGATCAAATGGTTTCTGTAATTAGAATTCATAATTCTGGTATAATATTAAGTAAGCCTCATAATAGTTTGTAATACAAAAAGACAATAGGAACGCTACTTTTAAAATTGCCATTCTTATCTTACTCAAAAGCAGTTTATTCAAAACCAGGGTAGCTAGCTGCCTTAGCTTAAGACTCATTGAAATGAAGCATTTCACACAAAAATATTTGCCAATGCTTCATCACAAAGAGACAGATGCAGAGACAGATGCAGAAATCTGTAGTATCTTTCTTTTTTGCCTCCTAAAAAAGAAAGCACGCTGTGGCAGTGCTTTGAATGTAGAGTCCTGGCTGGCAGACTGCAGCTAATCCAGCACCCAGATTTGGGCCCAACATGCCCTGCTGAGGTGAACCCCTGTGTTGCCTCCATTTAACACATTTTGGTTTGCTTTGCAGGGAGGTTTCAGTGAGTGTTAGCTACACCTTTTCTGGAGAGGCTATCCCAGTTTGCCATGACATTGCGTGCCACATGCACTCCAAGCCTTCACAAGCAGAGAGTGTCTGCCCTCATGGCTGGTCTCCCATCTGGTCTCCCCTCTGGTCCCCCAGGGGCTTCGTGTTTTGAGTGTGCTGAGCTGCCCATCCCGAGGAACTGGGGTACATCTGCTGTCAACTTACACTCCTGAGCCCTTGCCCAGTGAAGGTGTAGGGTTCTCAACACCATTTGCTTCCATGCTGCAGTGCTCTGCTTCTGCTCTATTGTACAATACTAGCTGCTTAATATAGACATAGCTTCCATTTCATACTATTAGTTTGCCAGCACATTTTGAAAGCATCTAAATTAAGCCCAAATTGGAAACTTCAGCCTTGTTGGCTTTCAGTAGGAACCAATGATCCTTCTACACCTATCGTCCTTGCCAAACCACTAAAAAATTACATACCTTTATTAAGCATCTGAAGAGGGAAACTGTGTCAAAAGTAAGGAATCTGTAAATAGACTTCTACTGGCATTGACATGCAGCTCCATAACATGAATCTCAGTAGCTGCTCAGTGGTGTGAAGCTAGTTGCCCAGCAATATGCAACATGAAGCAAGTAGAAGGAAACTCTAAAAAAACATTTTGTTTCAATGGGAAATTAGTCAGGTCATAAGAATCAATGCTGGTGCTAGCAATACTAATCTTAGGAGAAATGCCACAGAAACTTCAATAAGCATCAAGAACAATCTGGGTTTCTCACTGTGGAGAGACATCAGTGCTGCAACAAAACCCACCTGATCTTGAGAGGATCCAACAGAGGATGCCATTGACCTTGCCTAAATCCAGCTCACTTTAGCTATAAAAGCTCAGAGGCACCAAGGCAAGTGGTTTCAGTAAACAGATGGGTGTATTTACATGCACTTTGTGTGTGTTCTTCCAGACAAGATGCAAAGTTACAGGATGCATTAAGCATTTCAGATGTATTCAGGGAAGAACAAAAACCAGACTGTTAGCAACCTGAACTTACAAGGGGAAAAAAGTCAAAAATTCTTTTGATTTAACTGAAACCAGGATTTAAATAAACCCCTTACTGATTTCCATCCGTGTTTAGAAAACCCTCATTTGCCCAATTGTAAATGTACTGCCTTTTTCAACAAAGCTCCCTTTGCATTCTTTGAATCATGATTTGGCCATACAGTTTTGCTAATTTGGATGATTCCCATTTTAACTCCCTGAATTATTCCTTTGAACTTCACCTGTCTGTCTTTATTAGGCATAATTGGCAAGTGTACAATAAACAGTATGCGTCAAAGCTGATACTTAAATTCAGCAGTCCGTAATTAGATTAAGCTACATCCTACTCTGAAAAAAAAATTATTAGGTAGCAGTCTGCATAATTTTCCTGAAATTTCTGTGTGGGCTATACTATTACCTAAAATGCAGTAACATCTGAGCATGTAAAGTTTGCCACCTGTAGCTGATTGGGAAGTGGTTTCCCTTTTCCCCTTTTTCTTTCTCCTCTTTGCCTTCTTCTTCTTCTCTTTGCTTTTTTAATTTCCACTTTTTTCTTTCTTTCAACTTATATTTCATCTTCAAGCTGTATTAGTATAATGATGGATTGACAACAAGCAGACATAATTTCATACTACAGTTATGAAATTAAATATTTTTGATGGTATGTTGTGATGCTACTCTAATATGTTAAAGCATACCTCTTATATAAGAAAAGATTAAAGATAGGCTGTGTACATTTTAAAATCTAGTATTTATTACTAAGACTCTAAAGAAACACAATTGAAGCCACAATGCTAAGTAGATTTTTATATCTAGAATAAATAATGAGCATATTGATCCTGATTCTTAACCACAGAATGTAGAATTTAGCCACAGAATGTAGAATTTAGAGACTGAGGCTAAATTGAGGTAAGGGAGTTGAAAAGGTGGAAAAAAGGCAGAGGAAACTGAGTCTTTACATTCACATCAGTCTGTGTATTTGCAGTATTTTCATTGTTCCTCTTAAGTTTTTAGACGTATATGGCAAACACATAAGACTTAATCCTCCTTTTTTTTTGGTCTTTACATCAACACTGCCTAAATTTTGCTGATCCTTCCTAAATATGCTTCTCAGCTTTGGGTTTTCTTATTGGCTTCCAGCACTACACCACATCACAAGGCTCCGATCACCTCCCATCTCCTCGCTGCAGCCACCCCTTCCGTCGACACAAGCTGTCTTGCCTCAGCACTACATTAAAGATCTCTCTCTGGGTCTGTTGAGCATGCAGCCCCTGTCTTTGATTCCCTCCACATGCTTTCTCCTCTGTATATCAAATGTGAGCTGCTTGTCTTCACTTCCAAGGATTTTTATGGTCTATTCCCACTGTCATCTCATTGTGACAGACTGAACTACCACATAGGTGGAAAACCTGCCAAGCAGCTGGCTCCAATTAGCCACCTATCTTTTTAAGAGCTGGTGGGAGCAAGGGGAGATCTAAGTGCTGTATAATCAGACCCAGCTCTTTCTGAGAAACTCTCCTATGGTGAAGAAAGGTGGATGTCAAAGGCATATCAAAGGGAAAACAGCTGAGGGAAAGGAGGAAGGATGAAAGGCTATGCCTTAGTGAAGAAATTAAAAAAAAAAGAAAAAAAGAAGGAACTGTGATTGGAGACCCAGCAATCCTGCAACAGAGTGCAATGCAATGCAGCAATGAGACCCAGATGGAAGTCCCTGAGAGCTGTCTGCCACAGCTCTCCTCTCAAGGCAGGGCTGAGCCTGTGTTCTGAAGGAGCTGGCAGTGCGTGTCTGTCCTGAGCAATGGGTGTGACGCTGCTGGGGACAGTCGTGCACATTCCTGCCTGGCAGGCTGCAAACCTGCTGCATCTGTGAGACAGTTCCAATGACAGGCTATGGACAGTGAATGGGTGCCTCTGTGGGACATAATGAACAAACAAATCCTTGCCCTGGGGTCGCAAAGACCGAACACCTGGCGTGAGTGTGCACTTTCATCTTCCAGAGCAACCCACACAGGGTGAAATGGGTGCCTGAGTGACTGTGCTCAGGAGCACCTTCTTTTTATATAAAGAGAAAATTCCTTTTCTCTCATCATGACAACCTTCATAAAGAAATTGCAAATGTGCTTAAGGACAATCCTTGGTTGGGATCTTTACCCTTAAAAAGGCCACAAAGCCTTAGTTTAGTCAAACTACGTTATCAAGGTTTTTTTATCAGAATATAATAGTAATTTGGGATTTATGGCTTAACATCCTGCCCTTTCACTCTGCAAGGGTTCTCAAGGATGCCTGTAATCAAAGTTACCTCTCTCTGTAAGTACTTGTAATAAATCTTCTATCTCGCTTGGTAGATGTTTCATTCTCTTGCACCTTGTGTTCAGTATTTAATTATCTTTTGTTGTTAAAGGACATGAATAAAGATAAAAGCAGAAAGCAGGTCTCACTGCATCCTTCCATGGTAAAGCCTGTTTCTCCAAGGTTGGTTCAAGTTATTCAAACTCTTCTAACATTTCTTTTATGTTTTTAGCACAGGGGGACATTAACTACTGCTATTTTGCTTTTGGACAAGGGGAAGAAAGAGCATAAAGGTTCCTATTCTAGGCTGGACTTAAAATTTTAGCAAATTAATCCTCATTGCTATAAGGGTGAATTTTCCCACTGATCTTGGCACATGCACTTTCTTCAGCCAACAGTGTTGAAGCCCTCAAATATTGCCAGGTTCCTGAGTCTCTCATCCCCTTGCCTGTACTCCCAAATATGAAATAAATTTTATGATGTTCATTTTATAGGCTGGAGGACATCTTCTGCTTTACAAAGAAAATGAAAACTCCCTTTTTATGAGGAGTGACACGTAAATGATGAGGGACAACAAGTACAAGTTACTCCTAGGGAGATTCCAAATAGACACATGAAAATTTTTCACAATGAGAACAAATCAGTTGTTGGAAAAATCTCCTCAGGAAATAGGTAGATTCCCCAACACTGGACACATTTAAGTTTCACCTGGACAGGTTGCTTGGCCACCTTGTCTAGACTGTGCTTTTGACAAGAAAAGTTGGACCACATGCTCATTAAGTTCCCTTCCAACCTGGTATTCTATGATTCTGTTATTTTATGATTTTCATATTCAGGTGGGAGTTTAGGACCACATAGCTGTCCTTCCTTCCTTCCCTCCTTCCTGGCCATGGAATTGCCTGAAATTCCAGATTTTTCCCAGATCCCTGGTTGTGTCTTTAACTTTACACAGATGTCCTTAAGTCTTTATTCAGTAGAGGATACCACAGAACACATGGGCTTTTGTGTGAAGTCCTCACTGCCCAGACTCCTTCAATTACCCTTCCTAGAGATGGTTTCCAAAGTCCTTGCCCACAGTTACATAAATGTACATGGCTGCATCAAACTAACTTTGATATATACATGGTTTTTGAGTACTGAGCCAAGTAGAGAAGTTTGGATAAACAAAGGTTTTCAAAAACAATTTTCTTCAACCAGTATTTAAAATGTTCTTAGAAAAAACCTCTTTTCTTCTAAGTGAAGGACTTTAACCTTCAGTCTAATTTTTAAAATGTCATGGGTGTTTTATATAGGAATCTAACAATAACCAGTATTACAAAAGTCAAGTGGCTTCATTTTAAAACATTGCTTTAATTTCTAGACCTCTCTGACTATGAAAAGAAATGCCGTGTGTAAAAAATATAAGGCTGCTCATCTATCACTACCCTGATATACTATCAAGAATGTCTCTTTAACCTTAATTGTTCTTCACTGAAGCATTCAATTTCCTGCTCTCTGTTCTTGCAACGCCTCTGTATTCACTCAAAAACAGAGTTCTTTTTAACATTGAAATTGCCTGAAATGCCGTTGCAAAATAGATGATTATGAAGTTTTCAAACCTCAATGGAAAGTCAATATATTTTGCCTGAGAGCAGAGTTCTGTTTTTAATTTTTTCAAACAGAAATTCTTAGCAGCTTTATCAAATATTGACAAAGTGCTATATTTATTTTTTATATAATGGATTTAATAAATGAAACATAGATCATACTTAATCATGATGTCGAAAATTGGCAAGAGCTGAAAACCTCATAGTTGGTGAATTATTTGACCTTTGTAATTAGAGAAGGAAGCACAACACAGGTGTCTTCCTGTAGTCAGAAATAATACTCCTGAGAAAGTATCTACATTGCAAGTTAAAATGTGTTTCTACTCAAAAGCAGTTCAAGTAAAGTGGAAACACAACTTCACAGCACAATCCTTATTCAGACTGTAGTTTGGTATTTATAATCACTAGCACACCAAATGTCCTGTTGTGTTTGATGCTGGTATAGACAATATAATTGGCCTCTGCAGGATTTGGCTAACAGGGGAGAGAAAAACTAAATGCACTGCTTAACACATTACCTGTCAGGTTATGGTACTGATGATTACCTTTGTGAGGATCAAAGTGAAAACCATCAGAAAATGAAAGAGCAGAAATGTCACTGACTGCTTAACAATGAGGAGCTATCAGCAATTAGCAGGGCTGTTTTTCTTTTGCCCTTTCTTAGCTCATTTTTTACTCTTTCACAACCACTAAGAAGCTGTGAACTTCCTACCAGCCTCAGATGATCTTTATTTTGGGTGGTGCTTACATGGCCTTATGTCTTAGTTATAAAAACTCAACATTTCTTTTGGTAAGCAAAATATGTATGTACTTCCACTGAATTTTAAAGTAAAAAGAGTATTTTTGGATATCTAACTGCATTTTGACTAGTTTTTTCAGAGATTCTACATATCTCTGATCCCACCTGTTCCCTCTGAAAGCATTGGCTTTCAGACCTGAGATACTGAGTGTTTGGGAACGGAGCCCTGCATCTCTTAGTGGCCATTTATAGGAGTTTTCTATGTATCAACATCTGGGGAAGAGCAGCTCTTTATCCACCTTATCTGCCCTCCTCAGGATTTTGTAAATCTTTCCCTCCTCTGTCCTCAGACATCCCTCTTCCAACTCTAACACGTGTAATCCTTCTACACAAAACATCTGGTCCCTCTCCTCAGCCACTCCTCTGTGCCCTTTCTAACATCTGTCCTCTCACAGATGTGGAAACTGAAGCTGTCCAAAGTAAAAGTGAACAACGGATTTAATCCTCAGTTCTTAACTATTGATGTAATCTTCCATACAGAATCCTGGTAGTTTCAATTATGGATTTGCTTCTGTGTGACTGGTGTAATACATTATGTTAGTGATTAAACCACTTAAATCTGTGCTTTGAAAAGATTAATTTTTAAAAGGCTGCATTATCCTTTGATGAGAAAGGTGCCCTAGAGGCTGAACACAAGGAAACTCAGCATTGCTGCACCTATCCCTGGCCTGGGAACTTGGGAGCTGGGCTGCAAACCTGGCATAGATGTCTACGGAGCTCTGTAACACCTAAGAGGATGTGGATGCCTCAAAATGGGATTTACAATATTTAGCATACTGACACTTCAACAGAAGCAGGTACCAGTGTAGAAAGGTGCAGTTTCACCAGGATTTGGGCCAATATCTTGGTTCAACAAATGGGAATGTTTCAGGGAGTCTGCTTTTTCAGTCTCTATGCCCTGGTCTCGCTGGTGGAACACAGAGCAAAACAGTTGAGACTTGCAAAGAGAGGGCACCAGATGCTGAGTCTGTTCCTGCTGCCACTGCTCACAAGGCTTCCCTATGAATGCTGCTGGATGCAGAGTAGTGTGACAGAAAGGAGTTTATTCCTCCTGTTTGCTTGGTAATAAAAAGTGTGAGTAGCATGCCAAACATCCCCCTGCTCCTTCTGGAGTTGCAGAGCCTTTAATCATTCGCAACATCTCACAGATCACTTTTCCCTTCTCCCCTTTCTTAAGTGTCTTGAAAGCCTTGTCATGAGCAGTATGGAAAATGAGGCATAGATTAGATTAAATGTTTCCATCTGGAGCAAACATAGCTGTAAATTAGTGGACTCAAAGAAAGTAGTTAAATGCACATAAAAATAAAGCCCTCCTGAAACACAGCTCTGCTAATGACATGACATTTAGTTATGTGTTCACAGACAGACTCTAACCAGTGTCAGTAGTGCAGCATTTGGCTTTGCTGGGAAGTGTGAAATACCTTCTCACAAAAGTTACCAAAGGGTAACAGTTCTTTTCAATGTGTTTAATTGCTGTTATTAATTTCAAAGCTTTGGAATAGTAAGTATCTGACATTTTATAGTGGACTTGCATGTGACATATGAACCATTGCATATTTAGATAACCTGCATGGTTTAAAAAATGTTAGTGTGCTAAGTGTTAGACTCATAGCACTGGCCTAAAAAAAAATCTCAAAAAACTAGTATTTTCGGTTTTCAAAATTATTAATTTACTTATTTTTTTTAGTTTACAAAGAAACTCACATACACAAAATGACACAGAAAAGGTTTGCTTGAGCTGGGGACAAGGACAAATCCCTGAAGAATACCTAACAAAGTCATAGGTTATGAATATGACTTGCCAGATACTCTTTATTAGTTTCAGTTTTAGTAAGCAAGGTGTTATGACTCATTGTCTTTCTCACAGCTAAGAGTACATTAATTTTCAACTACTTGATAATAATTCTGTATAATTCTGCAGAGACATTATGCCTTATTCATTGCTTGAAAATGATTTCACAGCTTGTGAGGTGGGAGTCAAGTGGGGCTGAGAAATTCTAGGACAACAATTCTTGGACAGAGAACCAAAGAAAATTCAGAAGCAGCCTGCATCAGCCTAAGAGAGTATGTTCAATCAACTGGTGTATTCAGATACATTTCCCTGATGCTTATGTCTAGGATAGGAGTTGATTTGCTATGCTAAATTTGAAAAATTGTCTGTGCACTAAAGAAGTTCAGGGCTTGGTTCTTCTCCAAGGAAATGCAGGGATTTGGAGTAGAGTCAGTGGGCAGTGGAGATACAGCTTGTTACCAGGTCTCAGAGCAATACAGAAATCAGATACAGGTACCATGCACATTCAGAAGAATCATTCATGGTGTTATTTATGATTCTGTGTGGGTTTGCTACTAATCCTAAAATCCCCTGTTTTTTGATATTAGTTTAAACTTTAGGGTGAAGTAGAAGCTGCAATTCTGAGTTCCATCCAAGGTGATGATAGCAGATGGATATGTGCTATGACTGTAGAGATTTTTTGCCATTGTTCACTCTCAGCTATTAACTGATCAGCTCAGAACCATTCCCTTCCACAAAGTACTGGCACTGACAGCAAGCTATTAGCTCTCAGCACCTTGGGCACAAGGGGAAGGAGAGAAAAATATAGAAAAATATTTTCAACAGACTAGGAGATAAAAGGCAATCAGGTTGGCTATGTGCATATAGGTTTTCATTGGAAATCCTCAGTGTTTCACTTGAGATGTGTAGGGCATGCACAAACATGGAGCAAATCTCCCAGTAAAAAGGCTGAAAATGGTATATAAGACATTTTCGTAGTAAATAATTGAAAGATAACACTTGAATAAATTTTTTGAAGCCTTTAATTGAGGCTTCATACTCTGATTTTTTCTGATGACAAGTTGGAAGGTCATAGTCCTTTCTGTTTTTGGCTGCTTTCATCTCTTCTGCCCCTCATAAATCACTGTCTCCTTTGTTGTGTCAGTGTAACTGTTTCTACAGTTTTTTCTTGGAAAAGTATGAGTCATATTATCTAGATCTCATACCCTCTTCTGTTTTTAATCCTGTTTTTTTCACTGATCTGGTTTACAGCAAACCCTTACAATGAATTGACTCCCATGATGAAAGATCATGTTGCTTGTTACTGTTCAGCCTGACTAAACCTACTGCTGAACTAATGAATTTGTTGCTTTTTCCCTGCCTTAGCACTTGTGAAATCCAAATGACTGGTTCTGGGAGCTAATCCAGCAAGAAAAACAACACTCCCAACAACCGGCTCAAAGCATATCCTTCCCTGCTGTTTGGGACCTCAGTGGCTCATGGCAGGGTCAGCAAACGTGAGGGCAGAGGTGGGGGCCAGCAGGTGGGCTGAGAGAAGAGGTGAGCCCCCTGTGCTTAGTCAGCTCACCTTTGGAGCTAAGCAGTTCCCACAGGGAGCTGGCATGGGTGGCACGTTGTGAGAACTGCCCTCAGGATGAGTGAGTCAAGGAGTGGATGGGCAAAGTTGCTCCTGGAAAACTGTACTTTGAGGTGCACCTTTGGTGTAAAGCCCAAATGGGATACTGCTGTGGGAATCACTAACTGTTAACATCATGTGTTGGGTTAAGGTGGCTCCTGGATGCTTCCTTTACGTGCAGCAGCTGAAGGTCCCTGAATCAGGATTCAGGAAGATATTCCTTTTTTAGATATTTATTTATGTCTTTACTTGGAAGGGAATTTTTTTCCCTTTCATAATTTCAAAAGCTATATTAACAGCAATCCATATTGTATTGCTCCCTAAGAGCCTGACTTTGCCACCATAATCTACACAAATAATTTTAACCTGTTTAACAAGTCCCAGTGGGAGTATCTTCTTAGGAACTACATGGGTAGATAAGTAGCACATTCAGGGATTAAATTCTAAACTTTCTGCTAAACTATCAATTTTTCAGCACTTTCCTTCTTGCAAGGTCATGTGGCACACTCTTCTGTCATGTATTTGTTAGTACTAATCTCTGATTGTCTTTTCTGATTTAGTTTAATGGAAAATATTTTTGTGTTAAAAATATGACAAGCTGTTGTGAGTGTTGACAAGTTTCTTTTTTTTTTCCCTATCCTGTAAAAAAGAAGAAAAAAAAATTGAGGACACATTAATAATATTCATAGGTCCCTCTTTGTTATCTCACATATGAGGTAGAGCAAATATCTATCCTAAACAGATATAAGAAATATAAAGATGTGTAATTATTTAGATGCTCATAAATTTTACCTGTTGTAAACAATTAAGGATAGTTGGAACTTAGTAGTTTTGCTTTCAGTGGTTTCACCCTGGAAGAGTTTTGTGCTTGGATTAACGCTGCAAAACTGATTGTCTCATTCTGTCATGTTACCATTGACTATTTGTGCTTACTTTTGTAAAATAAAGGTATTTGTTTGATTTTTATGATTTTGGAATACCTTATGCCACATAGAATCTTGTTCTGAAGGTTACTGCATGAATTCAAGTATCCTTGCCAGGGATATAAGGAATCTGCTGTTATTGTTCCAGTATTTCCACTAATTAAAAGTGGGCTCAGTTTGTCTTCCTGTATGTGTGATCAGCTAAGCTCTGTCTCCCAGGCCTTGCTAAAAATCTTAGGCAAACAGCATTAATAATATGCATACATCAATTAATTTTCTTTGTTTTTCTGAGTACGTTGATGGGCATGGAGTAGACAATTCATCATGCTGCCTTCCAGATCTTCTTCCTGTTGTACCAGCATTTGTGAATAAATAGAGTTCTGTTGCCTAGTGGTCTAGCTGTGGTTAACTCTCTCATTACTTCTAAACAATGTCTGGTATGAACTGTGGAAGATATTTTTTCTAAAAATCTGCATAATTTTTGTGGCTTTGAGTGAAATTACATCAAAACAGAGTCTAGTTCTGAAAACAAGTCAGGTGTCCTTTGTGGGTTTCTCATGACCTGTGTTGTTTTGAAAACACCTTAGATTAGCTAAGTGTCCGTGAATCACCTTGCTCTTCCCTCAAGATGGAACTTAGAATGGGTTTCCAATGGATCTATTCTTTCAACATAGAAACAAACACACAAGGTGAATTATCTTTCTCCTATCCTATATGAAATGTACCCTTAAAACAGAGATGTGATCCAAATTAGACTCCTTGAGTTTTGCATGCAAAAGAACCTGACTTTTTACACTACATCACAACTTATATTCTCAAGTAATTGATTTTGCTGTGCTATAGAGCCCCATTTTGTTTAGTGAGAATAATGTTCTAAAGGAAAGATGGCTTTATTACAAGGAGGATTCTCTCATGCCAAAGCCAAAACTGAGTAGTTTAAATTTTCTAATTTTGCAACTGTTTTTTTTCTAGTAGCCAACACCTGAGCTTTTCTAAACATCCATTTTGCTTTCTTTATAATTATAAATCAAATCAGGATTTCAGCATAAGCCTTATATACTGTAGATTTTCTTCCCTCTCTATCAGAGTTATTACTTTTTATTTATTTTTAGAATGCATAAAAACATTTTGCAATCTCTTAAAAATCCTTTAAGATGTAGCTAATCTGGGGAAACTGACACTTAATCAATTTCTTTATTTACATTCTGACCTTAACTGCAGTGCTTGAAATCACCTTGCAAAGAAAAAGAATGTGCATATATTTTACTATAAAGCAATAGAGTAAATATATAAAGCCTCATCAAAGAGAAAAAAATATTTATTCTGATAAATAACAAATTACTCAAGAGGTTCCAGCTATGGAGGAACTGAATGAGAACAGAGAAATGTATAAAAAGACTAAATACTTAAGAAGTCTCCCTAGAGGGGGTTCACATCCTATCTGACAGAGGATGCAAACATATGTTGTTTGTAAAATGACTCAGTATGACTGTACTACTGTTAAAATCCTAAAAGCCTCATTATATTATTGTTTCCCCTGAGGACTGTGCTTTTTTTGAGGAATTTTTAGAAATAGTGATAACAGAAGAGATTTATGCTTTCCTGGAAATGAACTTTGTAAAAATTGCACACATGGGTGGCTTATGTATCAGAGCTGATGTTGTGTTCCCATGTTTCTTTTCTCCAGGCAGAAACAGGCCTCTTTTCTTTTTGTTGCTGTTTTTAATAGATAGTTTCAAAGATGGATGAATGGAGATGTTTCTACTGGGTTTTGGTGGGGACTTTTTTTGCAGGACTAAGGCACTGATATTCCTAAACAGCTACTAGTAAAAGTTTTATGTATGCTCTCTTTGGATCTTTATCTGGGCACTTTCTTCCCTTGAGTCATATCTTGGAAGTTGAAAAAAAATATTAATCTGTGGAATAATTAAAGAACAGAAGACCATCATCATGCAATACACTGAGTTTTTTTCTTTACTGAGTCATTAATAGATGGCCAGTAGCAGATGCTTTTTTTATGAATATGTTAAAATATATATCAGATCATGTCCTTATTATATTCCTTTATTTTTGTCAATGCCTACCTCTTAAATATTTTTCACAGCACTCCTCTTTATTGATGATCTGAGGAGTGGATAGGCAGATTCTTCCTGACTAGACCATTCTGTACTAAACACCACAGAAAAGGTTGTATAATAAAAAAGTAACTTAGAAGAACAAATTGCCACAATCCCTAATATATCTGTTGCTCCATGAATTATGAATATGCATGCAATAATATGTATGGATGTATGTAATGCCTATTTATTCTCCAAGATGTCTAGGCTAAAAACCCTCTGCATGCAGTGCATTTTTCATCTGCTGTCCTGAGTGCCTGCATGCACAGGAATGCTTTGTTGCTGCTGCAACCTCCTGCAGCCTCTCTGTAGTGTTACAGACGCTGCTGTAGTGGGAGCTTTGCAGGTAGATACTGTGGTAAGAAGGTTTTGTTTGGCCAATCATGGTGTGGACCTCAGCTCCTAAGGTTCAGGAACGACCCTTTTTTGCCTAGCAATGGCTGCAAGAACCTTGTGGAACATGAGACATTTGGTAGGCCTAACCATACTCTGTTCACCATTTGGAAAACAAGGGTCCATTTGAGATTTATCATGCTGCTCATTATCAAGCAATAGAAATGCTCAGCTGCCTGTAGCATTCCCATAGCTTCAAAATCTACAGATGGTTGACTTTTGAAATGGTTTCTGAATATGTTCACATGCTTTGGGTAACAATGTGGTTTCACTGAGTTTAAAACCCCTTTTACAGTGCAAAGCCAACAAAAATATTCCCAGCTTGCCAAGTATTTCCTGGCTTGTATGTGCTAGTTGGATTATTGCTCCTCAACCTGTAAAAGTTATACATTAATATAGGAATTCTAGAAATTTATTGTATAACTTAATGCATTTTCAGTGATTTTAATTTTTTTTCTGACTGAAAAGCAGAATCTCTGAAGTGAGCTCTGTTGGTCTTGCTGGAGGGTTATCACTGCTCCCCTTCCTGTGGATGTTCAGTCTCAGGACAAGTGCTCTGTTTGATGTTTCCCAGAATCAGTGAGGCTTCTAAGGCTGAGTTGCATCATTTGTATAAGATTACCAGGGAAATGTCAAAGATTTTGGGTAGTGAATCACTTAGTCTTCTGGAACTGGTGAATTGAAAGACTGTCAAGACCACATGTACTGTTTCCTTATGGTTTTGGTTGCCTGGCTCTTATAGGAAGTCTACCCTTGGGCCAGTAGGACAGATTTGCCCAGACAACATTCTGTCACTAGCAACAAACCCCTCTGTATCCCCATGAGCATGAGAAATAATTGATGAGGAAGTTTGACTTTCATCACCTGCTCAGTGTGTGAGCTGGCTCTATTTGTGTTTTGCAGCTTCACAAACCAGATTGGTTTGTCGTTGGGCATAAAATGGAGAGTGATGAAAAAGAGCAAGAGGTTTAGGGCTTTTTTAAATGATCACGTAAATAAGAATAAAGAAATCCCAGGATCTCCAATCTGTGAAACACCGTGTTACCTATGACAAAAACCTTAAGCATAAAAGCATTTTTCTTACTGTATGTGATGCAGATTAAAATAATGTTATTCTGAGTTTCAAGATTGGTAGCTTTTGCTTTCATTGGTTAAACTATTCTGTAATTTGAAGGGACTGGTTTCAGTTGTGTTGTGGGCATTTTTTTGCTTTCATCAATTATCGTCTACCAACTATGAGTTGTTAAATGATCTGTCAGGGTACCTTTAGGCATTAGATGGTTGCTGTTGCTGGTTAGACAAATAAAAATATTGGTCTGATGACCCTTTGTCATTTGAAGTAAAAGAGACATTAATAATGATATTATTAGGAGTAGGAAACCCTGTGAAAGAATCCTCTCAAATTGTGGTTGGTGCCTGTCAGCAATTTACAACTGGCACTGTCTACTGACAGATGTAGTGACTCATTAGTGAAATCATTGGGAGAAATAGAATTTGGGAACTCTGCAACTGTCATCTGAACAGAATTTAAGGTATATTTTGCTCCTTTTTGTGAAATTTGGAAGAAAAATTTGTTAGTGATCACACCATACTTTTCTACTTTTTGTGTCATGATCTGACTTTCATAAAAGTTTAAAATTTCAAACAGAGTAATTTCTGAAGCTTTTAGAAAAAGTACATATATTATTATAAAAATAAGGCAGCAGGTATTACTTATAGGAAATAACAAAGGTGTAAAAAATATACACTTCCACAAGTGCCTCTGAGGGAGATATTTAATTTCTTATTTGTCACTATGAAAAATGTTAGGGGAAAAATTGCATTGATATGTAAATTAGGAGCTGCATTGTAACCCTGCAGGAATGCTTAGGTAAAGGTAAAACGAGAATCTTGGTAATAAGGGCACAACAATTTTTGTTCCTTAGCTTGGACAATTAGAAACTACTCTAGGTCTCATCTGGTTCAGAGAATACTCTTGTTGACTGAAGAGCAGAGAGCAAAGCTTGTAGTTTTGCATATTATTCTACAGCTACATTCAACAAACCTTGTCAATAACAGGAAGAAAAAATATGGCTTGTTGTCTAGGAAAGGATCTTTTCATTTCAACAAAGTCTGCTTTCTCTGAACACAGCAATGAATAGAGCTCCATCTTTGAAACTGATTTGATATTTTTGAGAGGTTCATATAATTGCCTTCACCTTTTATACATGTTTTTGATACTGCATATAAAAGTTTGTTTGTAAATTAAGCAGAAGTAAATTAGTAAGGAACATTTATGATTTTAGTCCCTTTCCAAGAACTTAAAAAGTCCCTGGGAATACAAAAAACCATGACAGATTGCCTGAAGGTTTGCAGTAAACACTGGTTTGAAAAGCTTGTAACAACCTCCATCTGTTCACTGCACACTTGAAAAGGCTCACAGAGCCTATGCAGTAATACAAAGATTCCTGTGAGGGCAGATCTTTTCTTGGGAGGATTGATTAATTTCACTGGTGCTGTGTGGGGACAAGAAACTTCCTAAATGCCTATTGTTTTGTTTTTCAGTGAAGACAGTCATTCAAGTGGCTTTCATTCCAGCTTCTTTTTTTATCCTGATACGCATTGTAACTTGTTTTTTCTCAAAAGTTGGGCAACAGGTAAATGAGGAATCCTCAAGCATTTAGTGCATCAGCTTTTTGAATTAGTTTCTGACAGAAGTGATTCTCATGAGGCTGTGATGCTGTGAAAATATGCACACCAGACTTCAGTCACAGTGCTGCATTCAGGGCAGTGCTTGCAAATTTAAGCTCCTGTGAGAATCAGGACCTGATGCACTAAACTGAAATAATAGTTTACACAAATAAAAAGGATTTTCAAACAATTGACTGGGATACACTTTATACCTAATGAAATTTCCTATTTTTTTATTGATCAAATTAGTTAACCTGGATGATGTGTCTTGTACAGTTTTTACTCTCTTGTGCTTAATAGGTTTTTAGAGGGATTGAGCTTATAAAACATGGCTTTTTATCTCATCTATTTAATATACTGATACACAACAAAAGATGAGAATGATATCATGCTTATTTATAAATTATTTTTTGTCATAATTAATTTTGTAAAATTTTTCTAGGGAGTATAATCATACATAGATTCTCATAAATTGAACGACTTAAGAATAATTTAATTACCATTCTTTGTACAATGAAGGAAATGTTAGAGACACTAGAAATTACCTCTGTGTTAACATTACAGTTCCATATTAAAACATGCAGATAGCATGTACTGTAATAACACAATAGCTAGCTTTCTGCTATTTGGTATTTCTGATAGCCAAATGACTTTGTTTGACATTAAGAAAAAAATTTCTTTTTTCTGTTACCCTTCACATGCTGTTGTGCAATAAAACTGCCTGCATTTCAGCAGGAGGAGTTTCAATGGGTGTTAAAATTCAACAGGCTATTCACTACAGAAATGCTAAACTGAGGACTACGTCAACAGCAATTTGATTTTAGTGTGACAGTAACTATATCATTTCACAGAAGGCAAAACTCTACCAAAAAAAAAAAAAATCTACACAATCTGCACCAGGATATTTCTCATTCTTCTTCACAGTGCATGCACCCACCTAAAAGCTGAGGGTTTGTATGTAGGGGGATTATGAGGTTAGGCACAGGCTGAATTGAGTCAGTACTAATGGACTTGTTTGCTTTATGATGTGTTAAAGGAAATATCCATCAGCTCCTGATGATTAAGCCCCTGCAATGAGTTTTGCGGCCTGTCTGACTCAAAAAATGAGTCCTGGAACCACACTCAACTGTTCTGCTAAAAGATGTAGGTCAGCTGAAGAGACAGTTTCTAAGTTACTTATTCAGACACTTAAATGGCTTCTGCTGCCACTTTAGGTATCTGGATGTGTGTTTAAATGTAAATAAATCATGGTGGGCTCTCTACATTTTGCTTGGAGAGAAGTAGAACAAATGAATCACCCTTAGGAGGGATCTTAGATGACTGATTCCAAATGAGATGGATTTCCTTGGTTGCCAAGTGAGGTATCTCTTGATTCTCTGTCTTTAGAAAGAGCCCAGGTGACTGAGTTGGGTTTAGTTTTGTAACAAATCTCACCAGAAGTTGCTCTGATTTAATAGGTTGTTGAAGTAATGCGTACTATAGAAAAAATATTGCCATTTCAGGAAAATTAATTTGTGAATTTTAGCTATTCAGTTCAATATATGGAAACAACTCTTTTAGCATTTCTTTGTCTATATCATTAGTACAATTTAATGAACAGTGGATTGAATAATGATTTTCTTATATAGATGCTAAGGATTAATTTTAAGTATCTCATGTAGCTCTTACCATGTCACATCTTAAAAGTCCAATTTTTCAGAAAAGAAATCCTGCTTTTTCAATGGAAATGTATCATCTTCTGGTATCATCTTCTTGGAGAAGCACTTAAAATAGTGCATGAGTGGTGCATCATTCCATCAAAGGCAGAAGATCTACTGCTTCAAAATATTTTGTTCACTTCACCTGATCTTGTCTTTGAGCCTTCATTTGCATGTAAGCTATATTTCCTTAAGCTTATCCAAAACTTTCTGCAAAGTGACTTTGTGGCAATGTTTTAACAGCAAGGGGAAAGATTTCCTTTCCTGTAGCGTGAATTAGGCTATTGTTGTCTCAGAAATTTAGACCAAGGTTTCATTCTGAATGGTAATAGTTAGAGTATCATCTCCTGTTTTTTGATTTTAATGATTAAGAAAGATAAAAAGAAATTACTGTAGCAATTTAAGAAATTTCTTTGGGATGGCTTATGCAAAGATTTTACTTTAAGACATACATAATGAGACATACATAACTAATTCTACATTTTTGTATCGGAAAGGATTAGCTGATTTTTTGAGATGCTGTTTAGTCTTATGAGTCTGTGACAAGCCAGTTTTTATTTGCATTAATTTAGGCTGCTGTTAAAACAGGCCATAACCCAGTGTTTTCCTCAGAGTCATTTGAATTTAATAGATTGTTTTTAATATAAAGCTCTTCAACTTCCAACTCTGATATTTTGACTCCTTAAAGTCTTCTGAGCTAACCCAATAGCCTATGTGATTGGCTGCTTTGGTTGGGTTTAATTAAAAGTTTGGCAAATTAAACATTTGCTATTGGTAAAGAAATATCATAGGCACAGACAGAGGGTTCATGTGTAGTCTTCAGGTGGAAGTCATGCTTATTCCATTTCTGTTTTTTTCTCTAACAACCCTGCCTGAAGTAGCTGTGAAAAAAAAAAGTGAGTGACTGAAATTTAGTAGGGCAAGGGTTTTAGATGTATTGAAAGGAGCTAAAGTCCTCACTCTGTGGGCACTGAGGAATGTAGTGGGATAAAAAATTACATAAGTACATTAACTTCAGAAGCAGGGAAGGAAAGTTGAAATGTATTGTTTTGCTAAAATAGGTGTATGTAATATGCACACAGTATCCTTTAACCCAACTTTTCTCGGAAGCCTTTTCTCTTTAATTGTGATATGATAATTCCCTTTCAAACCCCAAAATTCTTGTAATTGAATGTGCCTTTAAAGAAATATCTGAAATCATAAAAAATACATATAGGAAACAGCGGTTAAAATTCGTTCACAGTATGTGGAGGTCCTTAGGTGTGGAAAAAGATGAAGTTAAAATCCAGTCATACTCAGGAACTACACTACAAATGTAGAATGGGAAACATTAGTCCCTTGCTACAGTCCACATCTTTACAGATGATCCATAACATTTATGGCAGAACAGCATACAATGTTAGACAAACATTTGTCATTGAGAATGAAATATTGCAGAAGTCAAAGAAGTATTTTAGCTCAGCTATGATTTCTTTTCCATTAGTGAGGGAGGAAAAACTATTCCAGACAAGCAGTTCTTGAAAGATATTTGATATTGTTGCAACATCAGCCAGATATGCTAATGTAATGCTCTGTAACGACTCAAGCCTTCTTTTCCTACAGATGATTGCATAGAATGGTTTATTTAAACTTGAAACCCAAAGAGAATTCTGGCTGCATAGACATTATTGGTATCTTTGTGCCCTACATGCACCATGTAGTCAGAGATCACCAAGATTATTAAGCACCTAATTCATCCCTTGGAGTAGAGTGATTAATTTGCCTTCTCAAATGTGCTAACACAGAATCTCAAAATATACACTCACCTCTTTATGTATTCCTAGTGGCCACATGTGTTGAATTCTTGGCTCTGCATAAAATTAAGTTCCTCTGACTTCATTGTTTTGAGGGATTAAAAATAATCTGAGCTTTTTTTTCTCCGTGCATTACATGTGTATCTAATTTTTCCCATCCCGCCTGATAAAATGAAAAAGGGGGGAAAAAAGGAAAACAACAATAAAAAAGCCATTGGTGTCTTTTTGAAAGAAATAGTAATTTTTTTCTGTCTAGATTGACTGTTGTAAGCCATCTGCTTTGATTATTGGAAATATCTAATTGCTTGATAAAAATACAAAACTTGGAGCCCTTGTTAATCCATATTTAAATTACAAGTGTATTCTACCTCCCATATTTTATAGATATTCAGCATTTTGCCAACGGTGTAATGGATCCGTATTTTCATCTATAGAACAGATGACATTTTACTTTTTATTACAGGAGATGTTTATTTTGGACCTGTGCTTTTAAAATTTTATAGGCTCCACCCTCAAATTGCTTAAACCTTTTCCCAAGAGATTCTTTTCCTGGGAATAAAATTGCATTTTTTAGTTTTTAAAATTTCTATAGGCATTTCTACATTATTTAAAATCCATAGAAGAGTTGACTCAGTCAAATAAATACAGCTGCATTTCCCTTATTCTTCCCTGGCCCAAAAGAAATGTTTGTCATTTTCCATTGCTATCAAAGCACCTCTTAAGCTGCTTGAGTTTACAATGGTTTTTTGGTGTTTTGTTTTATTTTTTTCCCCTCAGTAGATTTTTATTATTTCTTAACCTCTGAATTGATGAAGATGGACAAAAAGAAAGTAGTATGGTGTAAAATTTAAATGAAGTTCAGACTTAAAAATCTGTTCTCAGGAGCAGTTGAGCAAAACCAGTAATTACTTATATCATGTAGGCATTGAAAAGAAAGCAAGAGGAGACCTCTGCCTAGGACTTCCATTTAATTACAGTTAGAGAAGTCCAGACAGTTCCCATAAATCTGAATGTCATAACACTACAATAGAGCTAGCAGACAGGACTTTTAAATTTATTTCTTTGCTAGAACAGAATGTCTAAATAGCCAGTATTGCTTCCTACCACAGCAGTGTCACCGTGAAAAACAAGAATTGATCATGATCTAACAGAACTGTGTCACTCAGAAAAGAAAGTGAACAGCTGTTGTGTTCAGTGAGCTTATTACTAAAGCATTTTTTATTTTCCCAGGAGTTTGACAGGGAGAATAAAGTAGGTGAAACAAATGAAATGTTTGATCTTAGACTTAACCTTATATACTGCTGAAAAATGCTAGAAGAAAGTATCTAGTTATAAGCAGAAGCCACTCAAGCACCAACAGTTCAATGTTCAGTTTATGCCAGAGCTTTTTAACAGAACAAGACTGCGGTTCCCAAGTCCTTGAAGTATGTTCAGGTTTCTAATTCTCTCAGGTGTCCTAAATTCTTGCTCAGGGAGCCTCTGCCCAAATCTTTACCTTTAGTAGTTCATCTAATTGTAACCTTCCAGTCTTTCCCAGTCCATGCAGACAGGAACTGGCAAACTGCTAAATAACTTGCAGTCTTGGGCAATAGGGCTGTGAAGAATAATCTGATTTTTTTATTTTCCATTTATGAGCAGAAAGAATTGTAGACCTCTTGACATTCAAGTAGCTGTACCACTTCAGCTCCAAAGACTCCAGCCTGCTATAGAATGAGAATGTGAATGAAAATATGATTTTTTTTAATGATTCCAATATGCTAATCACCTGATCTTCCTAAGACTAATGAAAGTGTTGTATACCGTATGATAGCATATATTTATCACGGTATATGCACTCATAGGTGTTGTATAGCTACTCTAATTAAAGGACCAATTTCACCCAACCATTTGTGGTCTGATTTGGAAAGGAATTTGAAGAGTTTTATGAGATTTCAGAGAGCTCGTCTCTGCTCATGTATTTACTGTTGGAGTAAGTAGTCCAGACTTTTTTGGATTTTTTGAAAATGCAGAGTTAGCAGGGATGTTCATACTGTTGCCAGTATCAATATCTGGGAAGTTTGAGTTAGCATTAACATGTGGCTTTACTTAAAACACAGTTAGCCATGGTGAATGCAAGGAAGATGTTTAAATGCTGTTATACAGAATATTTGCTATGATGTGGTTTTCATAATAGAACTGAGTCCAGAAGGTCATGTGCAATTTTCATGTTAATTTTTAATTTTCCATACTATTTATTTCAAGAAAAATGGACATACAAACAAAATGGGACAAGAACAGGGGCAAAAAAAAAAAATCTAAAGAGAATGAACACATTGTAAGACTCTTCTGGGGACCCCATCATTCATGTTAATCTCAACCCAAAAGACTGGTATGCCACTTTTGAACAGCTACTGCAGTAGTTCCATGGCACTTTTTTCTGATGTTTACAAACAGTGCATTGGGCATTCCAATCTCATTTTGAACCTTAGGCAAGACTTAGAAGAGAAAGACTTCAATGTGTCAGCTGAAACAAGGGCATCAGTAACCAAATCACTCTGTAATAAAATTTGCCTCATTGCTTTTAAGAACTAGCAGATGGTTTCAACTTTATCTCCCATTGGAGACAAGCTGATTGAATTCAGTCTTTGCTTAATGGCTGCTATTTGTGCAAATGAAGATAAAGGAACTTAGCTAAAGATTGGCTATTCCTGTACAGCCAAGTAACAGAAAAGGCTTTGCACGTCTGACCAACAGTCCCATTTGTAAAAGCTGCTTTTCTATATCTTCAGTGACTGGCAGTAGGTGATGCCTTTTCACAATGTGAAACTAAGAGAGTAGAGTGGTCTCCTGCCTCACTGATTGCAGTCACATTCAGCCATATATAAAAATGTGTAAATATATAGAGAGACAGAGAGAGAGAAATTTTTCTTTGATAAAAAAAAATATTTAACAACAGATTTACCAAGACCTCTTGGTTCCTAGCTCTGATACAGGCACCTAAGGACTGCTGAAATAAATAATTTAAATAGAAATTAGACTCTGACACAAGCTTATGGATGTGAACCTCACTGAAGAACCCAAATTTACTGGAGCTATGGTGTGCATCAGGGTTGTTTAAACTGACTCTATGCCAATAGGCAAACAGGGAAACTACCCATTTTAGACTGCAGTCAGTAATTTGAAATACAAAGAGACAAAGTTTGAAAAGTTTGAAAGTACTGGAGTATTTATGCTGGGAAATGGTTGCTGCAGGTTTCTTCTCTCAATTTTGCCAAGCCTATTCATAGCATGCAGACTTAGTTGTTGAATCTGCAACCAAGGAGAAGACTTACACTTGAGGCTGAGTCAAAACCTTTTGGTGGTTTAGAAGTGCTGAATGATCACTGAAAATACTGTTGGGAGTTTGCAGCTTGCCTAGACAGAAGCAATCCTGCTTCTGCCCTGCCTGACCAGCACAGTGGGTAGCCAGTGTGTGGCTGGGATTTGCAGATTCCTCCCAGCTGCTGGACAGCCCTCCCAACTGGTGATCCTGGATTTAGTCCTGAACACTGTTTTTGTGAAAATTTGGTAACTTTTTATTTTTGTTTTGAGTTAGAGTGAGATGTCAGAGTGCCTGTACCTGGATTCTGGCTGTAGCTGAGGAGGTTACTGGCAGTTTGAGGAGACCTCAGCTCTTCTTGCAAAAGTATTTCTAGCAATGTGACGACAAGGAACTATCTCCAGAAAAGTGCTAGACTTCTTTTCTCTAGGACTTGCCCACAACATGTCTTTTCTGGTACAGTAGAGACAAGGCACAAGGTCACAGCTGCATTATGATTCAGGTACAATAGCAGAGAGCTGACACAGAGAGAAACACTTTCATTTATTCCATTGATCAAACAGGAGCACAGGCAGCATGTTGGTAGAAAGGACAAAGAGAGAGAAGACTGTTTTAATTACTTACATTTTATAAATGTGTATGTATAGGCTCCCACTCACAAGAGCAATTAGCTCTCCTAAGCAAACCAAATTCAGATAGACAACAGCATGGCCAAATGAAATAAGACCATATTCTTAATTGTTATTTGTATAGTACCCTCACTGTGCAAAGTACTGCATAGCACAGCATGTTTCATCTGAATATGTTTGAGACCTCTAGAAAATCTGGATAATGGAAACACTTAAAATGGATGGAAATAGGAGTATGACACCTACATAAACACTGGCAAGGTGACACAGTTAGTTTTGTCAGAGATCTGGGTTTGATCCAGACATTTTGGAATTTAGATCAGACATCCACAGAAGAGCTGGAGCAGTAGAGGTTCTGGTTCCCCAAGACTGCAGGAAACACAATATAAAACATGGTGAGGGCTATGTATCAAAAGGAATCAAGAGTAAAAGTTGTCTGCATCCAAATAGGATTGTCAAGTCTATGTGTAGTATACCTTGGTTAAACCTGGAGTCTGTGCATCCTTATTTTGCTGCAATTATGTCTGAGTGTCTGTTTCAGGTCAGAAGTTAGGGCTATTCAATGTGTGGCTGTGTACCAGGGTGTCAGCTCTGCCTTTGCTTCCAGGAAAAGAGAATATTAGTCAAGCTGTGAGCTTGTGCTCACACAGCTGTGAGACTGATGGGCAGGAGTTGGGTCCCATATCTTCAGTCTCCAGGAGCACAGTCTAGAGAAATTTGTGACTGTCCTGTGCATTTGATATTCTTAATGAGGCAGTCTCCTTGAACCAATAAAGTTGTTGTGTCCTTCATAAATGAAAGTGGTTTTACATTTTCTCTTTAATTGCTGGTGCCCTAGCAGCCCATTATGAAGATGAATTCTTACAAGTACACATGCCTTAACTGAGAAATAGAAAATATGTAGGAAGAAGTCAGGAAAATGGAAAAATAGCATAATTGCAGGGGAATTCTTTTGAATATGTTCTTCTTGCAGAAAGGGGGTTGTCACTTTGATGGTTATTTAATCTTTTGCAGTTAAACAGAAGCAAATATGAAGCATACACTATTCAGAATATTTTCAGGTGTTTTCAGAGCTTTGTCATTCTTTAAAGGGGTAAAGAAGGGGGGGCAATGGGGGACACAAAGCTGATTAAAGGTGGAATAATGAAGGAAAAAATGTTTGAAAAACATTTCAAACAGTAAAATGTTCACAAGCTGCAAAGAACTTGAACAACTGCAACACTGATCCAAGGAAAGGTATATAATCCTCTTAGTCTTTTGTTTCATCAGGGGAAAATGCTGGACACCAGGAAACATTTTCTGAGTCATAGAACATGGTAAGCACTTCAGTAAGAGATCTGCTCCAGGCTACATGCTGAGTGCTGACCTACTGAAATTATTTAGAATAAGAACCATGGCAAGAATTTCACACTTTGTCTGTCTGGGAAATCAGCTTTATCACCCACACGATCTAAAATGTGCTGAAGTGTTTATTTTTTATACAAGGGGCTATATTTTTTCAAGATTTATATGTTTTTCTCCACCACATGTTGCTTTTGGAAATGTGAATCTGTGTTTATGCTCTTAACAGAAAATATTCTTACCTCTTTGTCTCCTTTCTTGTTGGAAGAAGTTATGTGACAAAATAATTCACATTGTCTTTTTCTAATGTTGGGAGATATGGCTGTAGATTTTAACTATATTTCCTCCTCATTTTTTTCCCCTCATACTATCACAAAGATATTAAGTAAATTAATCTGAGCAGATGTTCAGCACTGTCATGTACATTGCATCAATATCAATAAAATAATGTTGCCTGTGTTAAGGGGGGAGAAGTTTAGAATTTATGGATTTGTATTGCTATGCTTTAAAGATTTTGTAGGGTCTCTAACACATCCAACAGGCTTGTTTCCAAGTGCATTGAAGATGTAATGTTAAAAAGTTTGCGTATGCTTTAAAAGCACAACACCTTACTGGACAAGGTTGCAAAAGCAGAGGCAGCTTAGCCGCTGGCAAAAGCCTGTGACTGGCGATGGCTGGGCAAATCTGGTCAGCCCTGCAAAGGGTGTGAAACAGAGGATGGTGGAGGACAAGAAAATTTATGCATGTCATGTATTTTTTTTCAGCACACCATAATTTAGCAGTCCTTTGGGACTTTCCTCCCTTTGGAAGGAAAAGTGTAGAAGCCATTATAAAGAATTCTTTAAGCAGTTCTGTTTCTCTCAAGCCAATAAACACAAAACTTACACATGCTATGCATTATGCTTTATTGCCTAGAACAAATGGCCCTAGTGGAATTTCATAATAAGGATTTAGCTTATAAAGTTCATTAGAAATATAATAGGTATCTGTAGAAATTACTTCAAAATTATTCAGACTTCAATAGTGAATTATCTCAAAATTACTTCAAAATTATTCAGACTTCAATAGTGAATTATCTCTTCTGTAGGCATTTTTAATAGGTCTGTAGCATCCTATAGCAAGCATGTCATTTTCATTAAATTGAACAATTCCAAAATCTGTTAGAAATGGGGCACTTCTGTATTTTTTTCCCTGAAGAACCTCATATATGAAAACAGAGAGTTACTATAGCAGCCTGCTACACTGCTCTTGATCTCAATTTTGGAAAACAGCTGCTCAAGATAGTGCAGTTTGCAGCAATAGTGAATGTTTAGCACTCATTGAGAAAAGAACCTTCTCTTAAGAAAGCAGGGAGGTCATATTCTGGAATGGAATGGACTATGAGCAACATACCATGAAGGACTGGAGGAAGTATGGAGAGGACCATTGTATACTACAATGAGATGAATATAATGAAATTTTTAAGAGAGAAATTTTTAAGAGAGGAAATGTGATCAGAAAGTACATTGAAGTTGATGTTTATAGGGTACATCTGCAAAATTTAGTTTGGATCAGACTAGTCTGCTTCTGGAGTAGATTTCCCAGTCATTCCCTCAGTCTGCATCTAACATGTATGAAATTTAATTAAAATATGATCTCCAAAATCTCCCCTTAATGCACTCCAAACACTATTGGTTGTCAGTGAACAGGTCTGGAGGCCCCTAAAATACACAAAATGTGACCACTTATTCTCAGAGCTAATATTTTGTTCAGTAGATCAATTCGTACTCTGATGCTCTTGCTAATGAAGATGTAACCAAAGAATAATTTAAAGGGAGAAAGAAAAATTGTAGAGCTCCCTCTGCTCAGTAAATAAGGTATTTGTTTATTTTGCTAGAAGAATATATTGTGCAAAATAAAGTTCCTTGATAAGAATGAGAAAATGAACCTGTGGAAAGATGTTGGTTAAGTACTAAAGAAAAATGTGTGGGTCTTCTTACATGAAGGAATTCTCCAAGTCTGTGCTCTTGTATTAATTACCTATAGCATTGGCACATACTTTACTACTGCATGTAAAAGTAAAAGGTAAAGACAATTTAAAATTTTCAGAATCTCATTTGACACTCAGTTTAAAATAAGTCTTACTGGCCTTGTCTACTGCAATTTAGGATTGTGGTTTTGTATGTACTTTTTCTCCATCCAGAATGACCAGTTTACTAAAGTTTGCAAATGGATTCTATTGTAATATTTATTTTGAAAAATCTGCATCTTGAAAGTTGTGAGTGTTAAAAGTGGATTAATCTGGTAATTTTTTACTGTGAAAACGTACTGCACTGGGCATTGAAGTGTTGTAGTAAAAAGCTATCTGATAAAATAAGCAGTGATATTGGAATTTCAAGAAAGAAGTTATCCTAAGGCTCATGTTTGAACTAGCTGCTATTATTTGTTGTGTGTAGCAGTCATTTCCTTACAGAGAGTCCAAATTTATTTAAGCTACAGCTGGGTGTAGAATTTCTTGGTACTGTTACATATACCATTAAAAAAGATTCACGGTTATTATTTAAATTTTACAATTTGGTTCTTCACAGAGAGCAAGTAAAAGAGAATATTACATGGCATTTCATTTTGAATAATATTGAATGTCTTATCTCTATGTAGCTCTGACTAGAAAGGAAATGAATATGTTTTATTTTATAGTCTAATCCTGTCCTAGACATCCATTTTAGTTTTAAAAAAATGATTTGAATTATCTCCTTTTGATAACTGAAGTATTGCCTTTCAGACTACTGAATGCTTCGATTCTGCATTTCTTTATTATTTCACTTGGAAAACTTCCAGCCAGGCTGATATGGATTCAGTCATGGGGCAGATACAAGTGTCTGAGATAAGAGCTACCCAGTGATGATGCAACAATTAGAAGCTTCTTTGATAGCATTCTTCCAGTACTTTAATATTTCAGTATTCATAATTCAGTATGTGGCTCAATTAATTCTACCTGCTAAAATAAAGGGAAAGAGAAGAAGAGAAATAATCCCGGGCACATTGATTCAGAAATTTAAAGCAATGTGTCCGATGGCATGTGCTTCATGTAACCTTGCTATGAAATGCTGTGTTCTTTGCTAAAAGAGCTATGTTTGAAGATATTAAATTGAGTATTTGTGGAAAGTAGAGCTTCTTATTAGTGATCAATTCATAGCTGGATTTCAGAGATTCTTAAAGTGCTTCTTGAACAGTCTAGTTAAAACATTAGATACAGTTCACAAGACCCTCATGCAGTGCTACAGGCTGGGAAAGAGTGACTGGAAAGGTGCCCAATGGAAAAGGACCTGGGGGTGCTGGTTGGCAGCCACTGAACATGAGCTATCAGTGTGCCCAGGTGTCCAAGAAGGCCAATGGCATCCTGGCCTGCATCAGCAACAGTGCAGCCAGCAGGAGCAGGGCAGTGACTGTCCCCTTGTACTCAGCCCTGGTGAGGCTGCACCTCAAGTGCTCTGCTCAGTTCTGGGCCTCTCAGTTCAGGAGGGACATTGAGGCACTGACCAGAGAGGCCAACAGAGCTGGTGAGGAGTCTGGAGCACAAGTTCTGTGAGGAACAGCTGAGGGAGCTTTGGAAAAAGGAGGCTCAGGGGAGACCTTATTGCTCTTTACAACCACCTGAAAGGAGCCGGATGAGGATCAGCCTCTTCTCCCAGGTAATCAGTGACAGGATGAGAACACACAGTCCTAATCTGCGCATGGGGAGGTTCAGACTGGACATCAAGAGAAATTCTTTTTAATACACAGACACATTTTGAATTTTTGAAATTGCAACACTGAATTCCAGTTTTACTCTGGAAGTTAAATTTATGTTGCTATTTAAAATGAATTAATGAAAAATTACAGCAAACAGGTAGTTATACTATGTGCATTTGCTCTCATTAGTTGGGGAGAGTAGCTGAGCTTTTAAGGCATTACCTTGGAAACCATATGAGATTCTAAGAACTGATTTTCTGTGAAATGGGACAGAAGATAGGTGATTACAGGTAGTATGTAGGTAGTAGGCCACAGACAGGAAGAGAATTTTAAAAGAATTTTCTACTGGTTTACAGGCAAAACCTGGAGAAACTATGGCTTGCATTGGTGTTACACCTCATTTTGTCATTAGTTTGTTACTTTTCCATCAGAGCTATTTCAGGGAACTGTAATGCAAAGTGTTCACAAACTGTTTGCAGAGTCCCTTATATTTCTCATTGGAGTTCACATTTGCCATCTAACTCAGGTCCATGAATCATAAGCTTAGGGTTACCTACTTTCTGGGATCTATATTTCGTTACATCTTTTCTTTATACTTCTCTGAATCTCTTTCTATGCACCATTCAACACCATTTTCAAAAGCAGAACCCAGCTAGTAATCTGTTAAAATGGAGAACATAGCATAGAATCACTCTGTGATGAAGTTAAGGCCTATCAGTAGATAAGCTAATATTTTTCTTTTTTTTAACCTTCTTGTAAGATGCTGATGATCTTCATCTTTGCCTAGAAACTGAAATTTTCCTTCCACATAAAAATGTCTAGGTTCAGAACTTATTCTGAACCTTATTCTCCAAGAACTTAACTTACTTTGAACTTATTCTCCAACTGACAAAGTAGGCAAAAAATAATATATGCAATATATTACTTGTGTCTGTAACACCTACTAACCCTTTCATTCTCTGTTGCACAGTGGGGTTTTTATCTTGCAAACACTGGAAAGTGATTACTTTCAAAGATAGGATTAATGCCATTGAAAGATAATTTAGCATATTGCTTATGAATTGAAGTATCAAAGGCCTAAGCTCTTTCCTGGCTAATCTTGTGATTTAGTCCAGAGGATGTTAGAATCTCACATAAAGGTCTGCTGCTTTATGGCTTGAGAGTGATGTGGTGGAAACTGATGATCTGCTGAATGTGATGAGGGAAGAGCTACCCAGCCATTTTCATGCAGAAATTCTGGATGTTTTAACTGATTAAAGTTTATCTCTGTCTCTAACATTTCATCAGTAAATAAGGGTCAGCCATCTGGCAGTGATAAATTTGGCTGGGACGTATTCCATCTGCTAAAATATGATGTAAAAATATTCTGTTCTTCCATGGCACTGGAAAGATATGACATCTGGGATTAGAAAAAATAAAGCAACTTGAAATTGGAAGGAATAGAAAATATTATTTCCCTTCTGAGCAACTGTAGAGGTACCATTGAAGGGTAGAACTAATGACAGGCCTGTAGCTGGGGTTTATCTGTTTGCAGGTAAGTTTTTTCTAGAAGTTAATATTAACTCAGAAGTTAAAATGCTGAGCTCACTCTTCCTCTCAATCCTCACTCTACCATCAAGTGAAATTATTAAGTAGATTTATGGCCAATGGAGCCACCTATCTGAGTACATAAAGATGTAGGTTTCTCATGTCGACACAGAATTTTGTGTTACCTGGCATCCAGCTGCTTACAGCTGTGCAGCTTGTGGTTTATAAGAAGAGCTGGAAAAATAGGAAAGGCTTTGCACTGCTTTATCTACAAACTGAAGCAGGTAGCTTCTGTTTTGATGGATCATTGTAAACTTATCACAATAGAGCCTCCAGGGATCCTATTATTCAAGACTCTGAATTTGCCTGAAGAAAGAAGAGGTATACTGTAGAGCTGATGATAAAACTTTCTTTCCTTTGCCTTTTCAGCGTATTGTGACATGACAGTTTATAAACAAAATTTAGGATCTTCTGCATAGATAAGGTTGTTGGCTAATTTGTGTGTTCTACTCTATGATTGGCTGATGCTTCCAGAATACAAGATATCAAAGATGTAGCTCATCTATGACTATCAAATTCCTAATAGCGAGATAAACTATAACTCTATTAAGTGTTTTATCATGTTTTTCCTCTGCATTGTGCCTGTTTTGAAAGCTCAAAATATTATATGCATTCAGGTGCTAGCAATTCTAAATGATTAAGAGGAAACTGTAGGTCTTTCATGTGGAAGCACTTTCTGCAGGGAGCTCACATCCTCGTAGACATTGTTCCTAAAATACAAGTTTCAGTTTAATTTGAGGAGTCCATTTTAAGTTAAGAAAACTTTGTAAGGAGTGACATATGGAAAACTCTGATCATGATTTTCTTTTCTTCCTGGGGGAAAGCAAGCTGCTTTCTAAATTATCATGTCCCAGAGAGGAGAGAAGTGAAAATAAGGTTCTGCATTTGACCCTGTCCTGAAGACTGGAATTGTAATGCTTCCTACAGAATAGCTCAACAGCCACCATGTTAATGTAAAGTTCTTTTATAAATCTAGGCAGCAGTAAGCCAACATATATTCCCCAATGGCTGCTGTAATGTGAACCAGTAGGCATTTACTTTTAGAGTACTATGTACAAGTTAATTTTCAAAAATCAATCCCCAGTAATTGGTTTAATAGTTAATAATAACTGACTACTATGGTAGGCAGTAGAGAAGCTATTATGTCTATTAGAATGTCTGTAAGTGTGAAAATTGCTCATTTGTGACCACAAGAGGAAAAAAAAAAAACTGAGAAAGGTTTTAAGAAGTTTTTTTTTGCTTCGCTTTAGCAGAAGGCAATTAAGCCAAACGTTTGTGCAGTTTGGAGTTTTTTATTAGATACAGCTTCCCCACTCTTTTTTTTTTTTTGTGTTAGGCAGTGATGTTGCTGCTTTGTGTGTAGCCAAATATTGCATAAATTTATGAACAGCAGCATTAATTAAGAAATGGTGAGCTTACAAAGCACTGAGAAATAATGTAGGATTAGGGTAAATACAAAGAGACTTTGTCAGGGCATCCACTTATGTGTGTGAAATGACATTTAAAAAAAAAATCTAAGCAATTTTAAAATAATCAAAAGCAAATAGAATGAGTAGACTTTAAGGCTGAGTGTTCCTGAGAGAATGATTTAGCTTTAATATTCTTACATTTAAATAAGGTGTACATGGACTTAAATTAGGCAATTGCTTATTATTTTGCTGACTGTGGGCCTCAGTAAAAATACTACTGTGTAAAATTTTCCAAAACACTTTTGAAAGGGATGTAGCTATTTGGTTTCACAGATTTTTTGTCCTTTTGTGTTTAAATACCATATATTTTAATCAATGCCAAAGGTAATCCTACTTCCCTGGCTCCCTTTCCCCCCTCTTTTTAAAACATTATTTTATATTAATATACCTAAATAATGTGCTTAATTTCTTCTCCTAATTTATTGGTGACTTCTCTTACTATTTCCAAGGCTTCCTTTCAATTTATGACTTCTTAGTGTTGAAATTGTGACATGTAAAAAATTACCTCAACTTATATTTAATCACTTGTAAAATACTGATTCCTTGGCTGTCTCCCCATATTACTTGTACCCCATCAAAGAACAATTATTTTAATCAAGTAGACTCACAAAACAAAAGAGAATAGACAGGAAATATTTAAAAGTTTGCTTAGTGTTAGAATTAACATGTCTTATAACTCTCTTTAATTTTGTTTTAAAGGAAGTTCTAAGCATGTGCTTCAGCTACTGAATTGGACTGAATGTATTTAGCTGTGTAGGATCTTTTCCTAATTTTGGTCTGCATAAATCAAATATGATTAATACTGAGGACATCAACTCTAGTGAAAGATGCTGTTGCTCAGAAAGTAATGTGCATTTCAGAATTTATCAACACATCATATTAAAACTAATTTCCTTTATTTATTTTTGATTTGCTTTGATGCCAACTTTCCAGTCTGTGGAGTTCAATCTCATATAAGTATCTAACTAATATAAAGTCATTACTAGATCTATAATTTTGTATAAGAGCAAGTAAACTGAAAACAAACCTAGTCCCTCCATTCTCTTCACAAATAGTTGCAATACTAGTAGAATAAACCCACATCAAATATTACTTCATCTTTGCCTGCTAGCAGCTTAAGTTCTTTTTAATTTCTTTGGTGTGCATGCTAGCAGATTGCCTTTACAGAGAACTTTCAGGTTTATTTGTCTCAATTTGCTGAAGTAGCTGAGTATGGTCCAAAAGGAAAAATAAATCACAGAGAAAGCTTATTAGGAAATGTTTATATTGTTGAACTAGAAAACAGTAGACAGTATTTTTTAGGCCAGATAAACTACATGTTGCTCTCTTTGAGGGGAAAAATAAAATAAAATCTTTACCTTGCACACTCAAATTTTAATCCAAAGCTGATACAGCAGTTACTTCTTTAATTATTTATAGATGAGACATGTGAAATGCCTGCCAAAGTTAGCAGAGAGAAAATAATGGCTAGTATTAAACATTTGACCTTGAAAGCAGCTCTGATTGAAAATAATTACCCAAGTTTTAAAACCTTTATTTCCTCTTCTGGTGGCAATGTCCTTCTTAAGCTGTAATAAATTGCCCAATCATTTTAGCATCAGATTAACTTGACTCAAGTGTTTATTTCACATTAAGCTTCAATATTACTGATGTTCTATGTGAAAGTAATATTAATTATCTTTAGGGGTCTTTTTTTTTTAATCCAGGCTTCTTTGGTGGTATAAATTTTTATAGAGCTTGCCCTCAATGTTCCTTTGAGGCCAGATGTCATTTCAACTTATCAAAATCTTAAAATTAACTCTGAATTTTCTGCTGACCTCTGTGATGTTTTGGTATTGAGCAGGTGCAAATGAATTCTCTTAGACTCCTTTGTTATGTCTATCTATGTTGTCAATCTAGTTTACATTAACATCTGGAAAATGGATATGAGAAAATTATTGGTCTTTTTAATTATAATTAGCTGTCAGTCTTCACAATGTGAGGTATTTTGGTCATTAAGTAAATAATATTGGCTCATGAATATTACTTTATAATAGATACTTAAAAATGAATTATAAAGTTTTTGCTTTTAAGCATAACAATGCCACCATAACCACCATACATCGATTTATGTGGGTTTTGTGTTTTGGCAAACATTTTGCCTCAAGGACACCAGGTGTGGCTTTGCAGGGTCCTTTGATTAATGTCTGTCTAGTAACGTCACTGGTTGCTTTGGGCAAACTGTTCTATAAAAGGAAACCTTGCTGACATGGAAAAGAAAATTGCAAGTCTGGTGGGCATGAGAATTTAATTACAATAAACAACAATTAAACAGATTATTATAGCAGTGCAATTATTACTCTAAAGTTGACATTGTGTCAGCACCTTATTTTCATTGCTTTTGTAATCAGTCTGTAGAATTTGCCTCGAGTTAAAACAGAAACTATTATTAAAGTCAACAACATCAAGATTTTAAACAATTTATTTTTTTGGTAATTTATTTTAATCAATTGAAAGATTTTTAGTGTTTTCTTTGTTCTTCTTACTTTTTTGGCCACAAAGACATCAAAAAATATTTTGCATGTATCTACTTCATACAAGCCAAATTCTGTAGTCCTTATGCTATAAATTTTCCTCTGACACTGGTCTACTGTAATGTGTGCTCAAATGCATCAATGTCTGCTAAGAAAACTAGTGGTAAATATTTTTAAAGCTTTTTAAGTGTTTAATTATATATCTCCACCCTGTCTTTGGGGATCAGAGAAAATGAATGGAGACAGAATCTTTCATTTTGAAGAAAATGTATCTCCTCCACAACCCATATTTATTTTTGAGTAGCAGTGACAGTAGCAAGAGGATTTTCTGGGTATTGCAGCTGAAGATATTGTTCCGAAATGACCAACAAGTCTGGGGTTTTTTGTAGTTTCTTTCCTTTGCCTGGCCACTTCGTTCTTTAAAAAGGTAGAACTAGCAATGTAATTGGTGGAGAGGTGACAGCATTTATAAATGAAAAATAGAACTTTGGTAGGCTTCAAACTAAATGCCTTTGAATACAGAGACATTTTCCTCTGTCCTACATGGCACTTCATGGTAATTGAGCAAATTTTATAGGGCTGAAATTACTCACAAGAGAACTCTCTGTATTACTTTTTGAAAGCAATGGAAGTACAAGGAGAGTTTTGAAGAAAAAGGAAAAAAGTTAATTAAGGAAGGAAAATATCTGGGGAGTAGTTTAGCTTTGATATGCTTCAGCTTTTGGGCTTACCTGCGTGATGGCTGCAGTGAGACCAAACCTGCAGACTGGCTCCAAATGCTGGCAGCCCAGCTGGGATCAGCTTTTGGCAAAAAGGTGAGGAAAAATAATGGGTTCGCAAAGCTCCAAACTGTGTCAGCTGTTGTCAGAGAAAGTACTCAAGAGAAGGGGAGAGCCTGCAGATTTCCACAGCTTTTGTAGAAAATTGCTGTTTGAAGAACTCAGGACATGCTCATCTGAAGACGTTCCTTCTCACCACCAGTGGAGGTAAACCAAGCTGAAGACTGCTCCTCTGTCATGCTTAGGAGAAGGTCCACAGAGCTTGACAAAATTGAGTTTCTTTCATTTTGCCATTTTCAGTGAATAGACCCAGAAGAATTCAGAATAACAATGAAGAAAGTTGTCTAAGTCTGGCCCACTTAGAATGCCAGCTGCCTAACAACTGAGAAATAGAAGAGCAAAAGGATTTTCAGTGCTTTGGCTTCAGATGTTTTTCATCTGAAAGAAGACTATTTAAACTGGTGGAACAGCATGATGGAACAGCCGCTGCTGTAACTGCAGACAAGAAGCAAATTTGCAAATATATATTCATATTTCTACTTGTGGCCTAATTCTCTGTGAAATGTCCAGGTCTAGGGCATCATTCATCATGGTGCTTTGCTTTCTTTTCTGGTATTCTGATATTACAACACTGGGTTGCAATGATCTGTTAATTGGAATGTGCATAAATGTGTAGTTGTCAAAAGAGAAAAAAGCTAGTTAGAGTAGCAGGAGTTCTCTCAGGTATGCTGGCTTTATTTGCATTGTATAACTAAGCTAATATCCATCCTTTTCTTCTAGTCTTGCACAGCAATTTGTCTGGGGTCCATGGGCAATTAGGGTGTGGCTACTGAGAATATCCTTGAACCTTTCCCTTCAAATATGAATATTTGGCACAGGTGTGCACAGAAAGGCTTCGGCTAGTCTCAAACCTTTAAGCTGGTTTCCATGAGGTATGGCTGCATTAGCACTAGAATGGGTGTATGAAAAATAAATCTTAAAAAGTTCTGATTAGTGCAAGGTAAGTGACTTTTTTATAGGTAGCAATTTAGTGAGATTGGGTATTACACTGGTATAAACATGTAGGCTTTGTAATTTTTCCTTCTGTGGATATAGCTGCAGACACATAAGCACCAAGAACTATGTGTATTATGAATTTACTTGATATGTAATAGATACTTGCAAAGCTTATTTTTTTTTTCTTTTTCCTGACTTTATGGAAGCTAGTTAAAACCATGGTCAGCAACCTATCTCTGAGCTCCATGGGTTTTGAGTATTTTAACATAAATAGAGGGTCATTGTCATGAAGTTTGGTATGAAAAAATTGTTAAACCCAGAAATGTTAGGCCTAATGTAAGTTTAATTAGATTAATGTGAAGCTGAGGGATCATAATTATTCTGGTTTTTGCTGTGGAAACATAGCTGGTTAAAATTTTTGCTTGGAAATGGTTAATTTTTTTCCCGCCTATGTTATGTTTTTTTTTGAAAAATATAGTTGAAGATGGCTCTACAATTCACTTGGGTACACACAGTTTGTCTGCATGTACTATCATCATTCTTTCATATCTTTTATTTCTTTGCTTATGATGGAGAATGTGGTGTTGTAGTTTCCACATAATTTCATTGTAGAACTACTAAAGGAATCTCGACAACCCATTTAATTTAATGAAAGCAAAAAAAAAACCAATTAAAGTTGTGTAATAAGTAATCATTTTCTCTTCTGAGATGTTATTTAATGTACAGAGGTCAGCTTTCTATTTCTCTATGTATTAACCAGCACTACAATGCTGACCTTTGGTAGTCAACTTCAGAATTTTTATACTAATGCTGGAAGGAGATGTTGCAACTACAAATCATTCCAAACTGTGGATTTATTTTTATTTCTTTCTTTCCCAGCACACAATAATTTTTCTGCTCATGAAACTTCTGAATCATTTAGTCTATTTTGTTTTACTTATGGCAGGAATAGGTATTATTACAGTGATTTTGAGTCTCCATTTTCTGAGGGACTTTAATCTGAATGCTCTTACTGTTTGAGCTTGTCTGCAATACAATTTCCTAGACTTCATTCCTGACACTTAAGGACATACATGCTTAATGACAGGGCAGCTTCTCTTCAGTATCACAGTTGTGGGTGGAAGTTTTAAGCCTGTGGGATGGGTGCGTAATGATTGATTTTTTCATTGTTAATTTTTAGTTCAAAGCATTTTAACCTCGGGGAGTGACAAGAAAAATAGTTTTGCCCATGCTAAAAAAGTTTTAAAAAAGAGTTTTGTTTTCTAATCTCCAGTGTACCCAGTGTTTCAGATAGGATTTGATTAATGCACTCTGCATTCTGAGGTCCTTGTGTGTTTTAGTAGGTTTGGAAAATATGACAGGGAATAGTGTTATTTCGAGAAAACACGATAGCAGTCTTTTCCAAATATTAGTGCCTAATTACACTGGGGAACAATAGGATTGATTTGTTATTGCTTGGTTCCCAATTGCCAGTGCTGCTGTGTCTGAAAGAAAACAAAACGAGCAAACTGCCCAACATCAATCATGTAATGATGCTCTCAGATTTACTTATGAGGGATATTCTCTCTTTTCCCCATTCATTTTCTGTAATGATCATTGCTTCATGTTTTACTGTGTCTTGATTGCTTGCTAGCTGCCCAAGAGCTGATCCAAGCAGCTGGGCTGGGCTGGCTAACGAGCCAGCAGTGATTAACTGCAAAGGCCATTCAAGTCAATGGCCTAAACCATCTACACTGCCTCCAATCCAGCTTCCATTGAAAGTCAGGCAGCAATAATCAACCTCTCAGCTTGTGACCCTTCTGTGAGTTCACCCACGTTTTGTCCTAGAGGAACGAAGTATTTTGCTTCTAGAATATCTCCTGAAGGGTTTCTATCTCTTGAAATGTGCATAATGAGCTCATTTGTCCAGGGCAGGGTCATAGTTGGAGGCAGGACTGGGATATTGTGTTGCTTCATGCAGGAAAGCAGTAGTTGTTTTGATAGTAAAACATACATTAAAAGAAAAAAACCCCTCCATTTTAACTAGTCTTTTTTTGGGTGCTGATTGAGCCCCATTTCTGTGTACAGCATGTGTTTGAGGTTATTTCTGAGGAAGCTTTTAAATATTGTCTGTCAAAAAAAAAAAGAACTTGAAATGGGAAGGAAATGTACCAGCATGGTGTTTGTGGATTTATATGCATATGAACTTTAAAACTTTGTTAACATAGGAGACGATGACAGAAAATACTGACACAGCATCTGCAATTAGTTTAATAAATTGATGTGTATGTATGTTAAGATGTAAACATATTGGATGAGGAAAAGCATAACTAATTAATGAAAGATTTTTGCAGTCCTCTCAAGAACAATAGTCCTCATAAATAAATAAATGACTACATAAATGATGACAGCTTTCAACTGTATTTTGTCTTCCATCATTCAAGCTAATCAAGCTCATGAACTCAGTCATTTAATGGAAGTGTAAGAAAAGTTAACTTCAGTTACTCAAGGCTTCTAGACAAGGTACAGACACAGAAGAAAAGAAAACATATATATTAATGTATGAGTAAGTGTGGTGTTTGATGTCCAATAGTTTTTCAATGTTTATATTTTATCTTACCTTTATTCAAACAGTACAATGTTGTATCACGGCTGAATTTGGCAATGCTCACTCATTGCCACCCTATGGATAAGGAAAAGGAAGAGGATATATTGTCATGTAAACATTGCTTAAGATACACAGCAAACTAAACATTAATTGGTGTCCAGGTCATATGAGTTGTCTCATAGCTTAAATGCACCAGCTTTGAGGCAACCTACATTTCTGAAACAAGAAGGGGACTGCAAGCTTAAGCTCACAGGGCAAAAAAAGTCTTTACATATTGCCACTACATCCTAAAGTTATGATATTGACTTTGTAAGTAACAGAAAGCTTCAGTATACGTGGTATACTCTTTCAAGCTAACTCTCTAAATGCAGAACCAGCAACAAATCCACAGCCAAATCTGCTAATCAGGTGTTAATTGCATGAATTTTCCTCAGGGTGTTTTTATCATCATTACATTGAAAATAAAAGTTATAGAAAGTTAATCTAAATGGATATTAACATTTTCAAATTGTTGCTTCAGGGTCACTGTATAAACACGGAAGCTTTTTGCTGCCCTCCCCTTATGACATTGCATCTTGCTAAAATCAACATTTATGAAGCAGATTGATACGACTTCTGACCTTTAGACTTGGAGCTGTATCTGACTCCTGGCTGCATCAGGCAAATGAATTAATGAGTGTACCACTCTGCCTTGCAGTAAGATCTCTTCCTACAATGATAATTACCATGGCACTGTTATGCTATAATGGTGGAGATGCTAACACCAATCCCATTGCTGAAACAGGGATTTTAAGGGGTTGATAATTAAGCTATAGAAACAATATTTATGTTGCAGTAGCGCAATCAAGGATGAAAACACGAAAGTGAAGACTACACTGTTACTACTGAACACTCTTGTGGTAGGATCCAGTGTGCCTAAATTAGCACTCTCTTTTTTTAAGGCTTGTTGTGAAGCCCTCCATGAGGAGAAATATATTTCCATAAACAGTGCTGTGATGGGCGTCTGCAGGCCTTTGGGGAGTCATGATGTCTCCAGATGTTTTCCTGTCTAGAATGCAACTCTTGAGACCTTCCCTGGCACCTGCACTTTCCTTCTGACTACAAGGGGTAGTGTCCAAAGCATGCTCAGGGGCACAGCTACCTGTGGTATCACAGAATAATTATCTATTTGCAACTTAGAGCATTTTGATCTGGAAAAATGCAACTGTTTATTTTGGTTTCTGTCAGTGGGTCTTCTCTTGTTTTTGGAAGATGGTGCTTACTTTCTTCAGTTTCAGCTGTCTAAAAGTTAGTCATTAAGTCTAAGGCAGTCATTTCAACTCCTTCTATAGCCCATGGAAGTCTATTGGGTTTTACTCCTCTTAGGTATCTGTTATCAGATAGGAATAAATGTTCTCCAGAGGAGTCTTTCTTGCTCCAGTAATGCTAACTAAAAAAAGTGCATGCAATTATCTGGAATTCAGACATTTAACCCACAGACCCACTCATTAGGGCAAATGATTCATCTCTTATGCTATGGAGACAGAGTTGTAAGTTTGGAGTTTTAGTTTGTCCTGCTAAAGAGCATTAAAACACTTTCACACATATCTGAATCAGGAGGATGCCATTTATAATAATATCTCTGTACAAAGGCATGGAGTTTTCTTTAAAATAAATGAGGTAGGCTTGTATTCATGCACCAGCATAGGCATTTGGCTACCTGAATATGTATGGGAAATCTTGGATAAATATCTTGTTACTTTGGACGGTGTTTTCTTCCTCAGGATGATAAAGCTATACCCCATTTTCATATGAATCAACACTCGAATGTTCCATAACATCTGAAGATTATAATAAAATTATTCTGATACATCTGAATTTGTGATAGTCCATAACGTATTTTATCCCTCTTCATTAATATTTATTTTTATATTACTAATTAATTATTTACTTTGTTCCTTATTTACTGTTACGGGTGGTTGTCACTTGTTATTTTTTTGATTTCACTTGTTATTTTTTGATTATTTGATTACAATCATTAAAAGAACTCAATTAAATGTAAGGGCTGTGTGATGCTAAGCATATTGTGCAAATGGGGAACAGAACATGAAAAGGCATTAACCAAGAGCTTTGCTTTTTTTTCCTTTTATTTCAATCTCATAGACTGTTTTAATTGCAGAGGTGGTATTTTAAGTTATTTTCCTTGATAAATGAAGTGCCGCTGCCTACTAGTTTTAGAATAGTTCTGACATGAAATAGTTTTATTTCTTGTGATGTCTCTTTTTCCATGCCAAACTTATGTTTGAACATTTATTGAATGCCAGACATGAAAGACATTCTCCTCTAAGATTGCTAATCCTATGAAAATTCACTTTTAGCTTAAATTCTTACGCCAACCTCCTCCTTGAGCATCTGCATTCTGCCTAAATATGATAAAGTAATGTAAAGTAAGAGGCAACATATTCCCCCCATCTTTGTCCAAATTAAGCAGTACCTTATTTTTGGTTGAGGAAATTCTACAGAGGGAACTAAGTAATACATTCATGGTCAGCTGTGCTGGAATCTGTCAAAAGAAGGATTTCTGTTAATGACCTGCATTGCTTGAATTGCTTCCTGAGGCAATTCAAGCAATGCTTCTTGAATTGCTGTTGTCTCACATATTCATGAAACACTGTAAAGTATTTCTTATCAACTGCACATAGTATCTTACTTGAAGAAAAGTTTAAAATTTAGCAAATCAATGCAAGGAAAGTGTTGCAAAAACACAATTATAATTCTATGCTTTTAACCAAATTGCTAAGATGAAGCGAATTGCCAAGATGGGCATAAACTGGCTTTTTTTCCATTTGTTCTGATTTTCTGTTAATATAGCAAAGTGCAAGTCAATTTGCAGGAGTACATTTAAACTCAGTGAGTTTTTTTGTTGTTGTGGGAAGACTTCTTAAGAGATATAATATTTTAAAATATTTTTAATGTAAGAAAGAGAATCGCTGATTTATGGCTGATGCAAATTAATACATTTTTCAGAATGAAAAATAATATTGTGGACAGACTATTTGGAGATTTAAATGCAATTTTGAAGTATTTTAGTGAGCATACTGAATATATGCTTCCATTAGCCCTTGATTTCTAACTCTTGGTCACAATTCTTTATCAAAACACTTCTTGTAGAGTAAGTTATTATTCTGTACAAGCTAATGGTGCAATAAATTTTTTCAGCTCCATACAAACTTCTTTTAGCTGTTAAAAATCCAGCCTGCACACAGAATTATTCTTCACTCGCATCTGGTGTCTCTTGTTTAATAAGTATAGAACTTCTCTTGATCTTGCTAATATTTCCCTTATTTCTCAGGAGAAAACACTATGAAGTCCTCTACAGATAGCAATAGCTATTCCTTATTCATTAAAGGATAATTTCATCATGAAAACATTTATTTCAAAACTGATTTTACATTACTATATTCAGGCACTTAACCTTGATCTTTCTTTAGGAAGGTTGTTGTCCTACTTTCCCTCTATGGTGGAGGGAGAAAGGAGTTTCAAAGGGTGATTTAGCCTATATGTGGGCCAACTCACCCCTTGAGACAAGTGTATTTGTATGACCCACATAGCTCTTGCACTTGTAATGTGTTTACCACTGATAATTTTGTGAAACTTTTTCTGCTGGACCACAGAAATTTTGATGGTGCCTAGGAAGTAAATTACCTTCCTGTTTCCAGATGGAAAATTGCATTTAAAGACAATTATATATGTCATATAGATAGTCTTCAACCTAATCTAATCTTAGAAAGTCTCTTAAGCTAATAAAGCAAAAGAACAGGTTTAAAGATCCAGCTTTTCAGGTGATGCAGAATTCATGCTTAGGAATGTTTGGAAGCCACTGTTCCTAATAATCCTCTACAGACAAAGACTCAAAGATGGCTGCTTTGGCAACATTCCTGATGAAATTGTAAACAAGTGAAATTGTTAACTATCAAGTTTGAGTTAAAATCTTCAGCCCATGGATTACATCTGGGAACTTCAGGCACTTTGAAATATCCTTCAAAATAAAGTTTTTAAAAATTAGGCCTGTACAGAGAGAGTCAGTTTTTAACAAAGTCAGTTCTTTTTGTACACATGGTTCCCAAAATTTGATTATTCCCAAATGCAACATATTTAATCCTCTCATCAGGCATGTAAAGTCACCTTGTGTTAGATATCTTTTGATCAATTTTAGTCATATAAGACTCAGATGTCTAAGTCTAATCTTGACATTTGAATTATTTCTTATTGTCTATTTATGGATGAATTGCTCTTTTCCCTTATCTACTTCTTCCATTATAAAAATGTCCAGATTAGATATGAATATCTAATTTTTGAGAGACTGAATTAGGACAAATGAGCTCCTTATATATTATGTTTATAACACTGAAATCCAAAGATGAAATTTAATTTCAGAACTGCAATTTGTGAGACATGCTGAGTTTAATTTTGAAACTTAAAGTTCATTTATATGTGTGTGAAATAAGCATGTATGAAATAAGAAGACTGCGGTATGTGCATCTGAACGTCATACCTTAAAAAGCTTTTTTATATTAATAATAAACTGGGGCACAATAATAATTGCTGGGAGTTGTTTTATTTCATTTTCTTATTTCAAAATGTAGCCAGTTGTTCCCTCCCACTTATTTTAGTTTGCCTACCATCAGAGTAAATGATTAGCAAAATAAACTACAGAACTTGTAATTTGTATGGTGCCAAAGTCCTTGCTAATGTTTTCCATGGTATGGCCTTTAGTGTGGAAATATTTTCAGTGCAGTAAACACAGTTGGCATTGTGGAAATAAATTGGAAGGGGTCATGGGATAGCTCATTAAGGATGACAACTCTTTTTATTCTTCAGATAAATGTTGTACACGCTGAAGGGCAGATTATATGTAATTTACGGCCAACAGAAATTTTGTGAATGTTAGGTCTGGATATTAATTTGAAGTATCTCTTTTTTCCTTTAGCCTTATTCTCTCACTGATCTTGATTGCTGGAGATATTTCAGTACTCCAGTCTTACAGAGACCTGGGTCTGCTGTGAAACCGTTATCTCATGGCTAGTTTTGAATTTCATGATAATAGAAAAAGAAACAATATCTAAATGAAGGATCTGATACTGGTTTGAATTATGGCAAGTATTAATTTTAGGTTTTCAGTTTTTTCCTCTGAAAATTGTTGTTGTTATTGTTTGGTTATAATTTGTGATGAGCATGTTACAACATCAGAAAAAAACTATAAAAAAATTTATGACTGAAGTATTTTTACAGTAGATAATGATCTAAGCTCTAAAACACAGTTCCAGTTTTTTTTATTGTAAGCTTTTATTCCTGATTCTGGTTTTTTCATTTGATTGGTGGTGGGGTTTCTTTTTTAGTTTTGGGGTTGTTTTTTGTTATGTTTTTGTTTTTTTTTTTAATTTGGGTTTTGATTTTTTTTTTTTTTGCATGATAAGCCAGACATAAATATGCAAGTATCTCCCTTATTCTTCAAAGGCTGATCAAAAGATGACTTGCTTTACATTTTGTGACAAACTCTTTTGGATGCAACTTCTGGGAACTTATTTCTGATAACCTTAATTAAAGTGAATATTTTTTTTCCAAATTGCATCAACTTCTGCAAGGCAGACTATAGATAAGTGCCAGGAAATAAGTTATCAGAATATGGCTGTCAGTGTATATAACATTTGCCCACTCTCTCTACTTTGATTAAACTAACAAACTTACCAGGTAGGATAAATTGCTGACAGAACCTTGGACTTGTAAAGCCAATCCTTTTCCAAATATCCTGCATATATCTAGATGAGATTGTGATTGGTCTGACAGACTGGATATTTAATACATACTTTATGTAAAAAGGTAATTAAATTGTAATAGCACTGTATCATTTTGCTCTGGTTTATTATTTCTAAAAAAAAAAAGTGACAATTCTAGAGTTTATTTCTGATGACAAACATATTTTTTTCTTGACCTTTGTTTTTATGGATTTTTTTTAAACCTTAGTAACTATTTCACAGGTCCTTCTAATTTTCTGTTTAATTTTTTTAAAGATCATGGGTTTTTTTTAATTATGAATTTTAAAGATCATTTGGTTGCAGATCAAAACAAGCACTGGTGACTTCTTTTTCATATTTGTCTGTCTTTTCGAAATTGTTCTGAAAGATGATTTATAGAGGACAGTTCACTCTTCTTTATGAGCTTTTTATTTTTACACCAGGCTTGGTGTTTTTAATCTGGAAAAGAGTTGTATTTAATAGATGGAATAATTGAGAGTTGGACTGCTTTGATCTTTGCACTGCTGCATTATTTGGCTCCAACTATTTAAAGCTATTTACAGACCACAGCCTGTTTGTAGAATAGCAGGCAGAGACAGAGCATTCAATCAAGAGAGTTGTCCTTTTTAACAACATCATTCCCTCTTTTTTAATGCAGATTCCTTTTAAATATTTACTTATCAATTATTAATATTGCATTGTTAATATTATTTATTTTAATAACTACTTGATAGAATTTATTTAAGATATGAAAAATGGAAAAATATAGACATTAATACTCATAACGAATATTTTACATATCTATGATATATGTAAAATTTAAAATGTGAAACATTAATGTATTTATATATAATTGCAATAATAGTTGTCATATTAAGAATCAATGTTTTGGTTATAATAATTTTGTTTTACATACTTCATGCATAATTATGAACATAATTATGTGCATAATTATGTTCATAATTATGATCATATGATGTGTGCACACCAAAAAGAGCCAGAATATGCAGACTAAAATGGCAGTCAAAGTTGCACATCTGAAATTTTTTTCTCCACATATGGCAAAATCAAACAGAAATTTCTACAGCCTGTTCTCTTGTGAAAAATTGGCCTGGCTAACCAGTTGATTACATATATGATATGGACAGGGTTTCTGGTACTGTTTTCCCAAGGTTATACTATTACCTCCACATGTCTGTGCCCTGGAATTTTAGTATTTTACCTGTATACAACAAAATGAATTTTCTTTGGACAGGTTGTTAAGGGTATTTTGAAGAGGTAAGAGCCTAGTATTTTGTGTACAAATTCAAAATACTCTTTTAAAGGAGAAATGCTCTGTGTCCCAGTTGGAACACATCATGGTGATTGATCCCTACTTTATTCTGCTACTCCCTAATTTTTAAAGAACATTTTTTTTGTTGGTGAAACTCAAAGCTGAACTGTAGTTTAAAATATATCTTGAGCTGGCATTCCTGCAATGTCTGGCACTACACCCCTTCTCCAGTGTTCCCGTCTTTGACTGTACTTCCTTGAGAAAGAAAAACCAAACCTTTAGTTCTTACAGCCTTATGTTGGTTAAAGTTTCTTCAGGAGATAGCAGATTGCTTATATGAGTGAAACTCCTTCAGAGAACTATCTAACCTGCTTAGGTCAGGATGCCCTTGGACTCGGGAGGCTGAGCTTACGAAGTACACTTATGCATTTGCAATCAATTCCAAGCAGATCATTTTTCCTCATAGAATATTATGGTGTTTTCCTCTCAGCTTGTCAGCATTCTGCATTTAGCAAGAGCAGACTGAGCATACAATACAGACTTAAATAGCTTACCAGGTCTAGAAGCTTCCCTCATCCACATGGCTAATATTTTGGGCATATGCCCATTCAGATCATGGAGAAAGATAAAATCTCATTCTGTGTAGTTTTCCCAGATGTTTTGTTTGCCAAAGGGAACAGCTGCCATTGTCACAGTTATAAGCCCTGTGTTTGACTGTACCTTATGTCAGACCCTGCAATGAAGTTTTATTATTTTTCTTCAAGGCAGAGTGATGATCTGAGTTTAGGATGCAGAGCATTGCAGTATAATTTGGCTGACATATGAAATCCCTATGAAAATTATGGCAATACACCAATGCCTGGATGCACCATGTTAGATTTTTCTTTAGACTTTCATTTCAGACTTAACAAGTCTGCTCGTATGAATCATTCCTTCTTTGCATTTTAGGGACATAGGGAGTTTATAAGGTTTTCCTAGTCCTCCTAAGTAGACAGATATAGTACAATGCTTTATGAACTACAACATGGATAGCTGGGTTTCAAAACTAATGCAATTTGAGAATTGTAGTTTTGTAGAGAATTGTATGAATTCATATCTGGGATTTGTCTTTTCCTGCTTAAATAACTCATACTGAAAGAAACAAAGCACTTTTACCATGCTGTTGATATACCCCTGTGAAATGCTATCCTCTAGATATCATTCATCATGAATTATGATGTGAAAACTACTGTCTGACTTGATGCTATATAAAATATTTCTGGTCCACTGGTGCTAAGGTTTATTTAAGCTGTAGTTGTGGAGTCTGAGATTAAAAAGTTATTTTAAATTTTACAACATGCATAACAGAGATTTAGGATAAAATGGCAGATTTGCAAATCTTCCGGTAACAGCGAAAGAAGTCAATGTATATGTTATGAGTCTATACTCTTTGTGAATGTCATAAAATATATATATATTTTTAATATGTACCTGGAGATGGGAGACCAAACTACAGTGTATGTGACAAATGTTAGTCACATTACTTACCCCCCTGTGGCTGGAATGGCAATACATATTACTGTGATGCTCATGATGGTAGCTGCAGGGCTCTTACAGGATAGAAGAGCAACAGAGAAGAATAAACTAAACTGGTGAAAGTGAACATGTTTTGAGAGTCTCCCAAACAGGAGTGTGTCTACTGCAATTGTGTATATGTGCACGCAATATTCAGCACCTTCTGTGTCATCAGGGGTGAAGTAGAGAAAAGGAGGGACAAGGTACAAAGGCCGGAATATACAACCTGCAAAGTCAAAGATGGAAAATATGACTCCTTCATATAAGAATTTATGGCTGCCTCAAGGCTTTTTCTCTGTGAGCTGTGATCAGGAGTGGAGAGAGGGCAAAACCACCTGGGAGGAGGCATTGGAACCCAACACCAGAGTTGCATGTACAGATTTGGTAGTTGTTTATTTTTCCCCAACTATCTTCCCCCTCCTCTCCATCAGTATCTTCTACCTGTGGTTTGAATAAAAGTCAGATTTTATGTTGTTTGGCTAATGCAGTTGATGACATTTTCAGGTCTGGGAAAAGCTTTTCACTTCCAGGCTCAGAGAGCTGGGGTGAGAGGAAGAAATATTCAAGAAGAAAAATTAATCAAGAGCCGAACAGTAAGGTCATGGTTTTGGTTTTGTATGCAAGTATTTTTTTCAAGTACATTCATTATCTGTGATAGGGACAGAAACATTCTTAGCAGAAGGTGCCTAAGAAACTGATGCAAAACAGCTTTTAATGTTAGGCTCATACCTACACAAAATGACTTTAGCTGAGCTGCTTAAGTTTTTCATCCTCAGTGCCACAGACAATAGAAAGAAAAAGGCACTTTCAGCTCTTCTATGAGGTGGCTTAACTGGGAGAGTTTTTCTGATGACTGGAGCCCGGGGTCCAGGATGGAGCCCAGACATCTGAATTAGGTATGTCTGATAAGATCTGGTCAATATTGGTCTAGACCTTGGGGGATTGGCATGGTAAGGAAGGCAAAAGCAGTCATAGTCAAGGACAAGGGACCAGCTGTAAAACAGAGCTGGAGGGAGAGAAATGTTGAGGATTAATAGCAGTCATCCTCAGAGAGGTGGGTTAAAAGGAAATTATAGCCTCTGTTATAGAAAGAAAGGGCCAATTAATTGCTAGATGGGTTTTAGTCATAGAGCTGTGACTCTCTTAGGCCATCTGTCCATATCTCATTGCCCCTCATGTCTGTCTGGGACAAAAGGCCAATAATATTTTTCTAATTTGATCCCTGATACAATATAGATCAAAGCACCTTACCTTGATTTGTGCATTGTACCCATCATTTTGGTTTGAACTGCAACACATCTTGGTTATAGGTAGAATAGTTGCTTAATGGACCATCAGAAAGTAATGAAAAATCACAGCTCATGTCTTCCACTCATCTAGGCAAGAAAAACTCTCAGATCTATAGTTCTGGAACTTCTTCACTGTAAATTGAATATATCCAGATGATAAATTGGAAATACTAACACCACACTCTTAATGAACTCTCTCTTAAGATTGTATTTCAATAACAAAGAAAAGTCTGAAATCAGACTAAGTAATCTTGTATTGCTACATGTTCAGTGTGTATATTACTGTATTTTTCACTTGAATGTGAACTAAAATACATTTTTTATTGAGTCAGCCTAGAGCACAGAGTTAGGACCAAACCAGAACATTATTTTATTATAACTTTATTGTTACCTGTACATGGTGATTTTACAATAGTTGAACTATGCCAAACATTCAGAACAGTGCTTCAGAGGACTTGTACCCTAAAGGCAAAACAGGCTCAATACAGCACCACAAATCAACCTCTGACAATAGTACAGTGCAGTGCATAACAGACTTTCCAAAGTGCCTTATAAATATAAAAAATGAAGTGCAAAGTAAGGAAGAATGTTAGCCTTTAAGCTACTTCTCTACAGCTTGTAAATATAATCTCACAGGTTTCTTAATAGAACAGTTTCTGGTGTTCTGCTCATTTTCCATTAGTTATGCAAAAGACTTATCTGTCTGCCCTGTACGAAGAGTCCTCTTTTTATCTTCAGAAAAGCAAAATAGTGAGACCACTAATCACTAATGAAATCTTCAGGTCTTTGTTCCTGTTTGAGACTCTCACTTCATTTCATCCTCTCCTTCTAAGCGAAGGAAGGCACCATTGTTATCCTCAAATTACACATATATAAAACAGCTTTAGAGGCAAATGCTATTAATTCACAGTTCAATTGTACAAATCTATTCTCAATCCTTTCCTCTCTGCTCATCATATCCAGTTGTTGAGTCAGTTCAAATGAAGACACAGTGAAGCTGGATGGTTTATTTGACTACGTACCATCATTTAGTAGAACAATATATGCTACATAGTTATGAATCCTTATCTTTCTTGTGGTTCTTTTACTCAGAACAATATATAAAGGATATGTGAAGCAGATCATTGACATTGCTGAGTGGATTTAAACACAGAATTTGCACGTAAACTGTGGAATCTGGGATATGGGAGGACTGTTAAGAAAAAAAACCAACATATTTTCCACATTTATTCAATGTGGAAGCAGTCTAGAGTGCAAATGTAGCCTCTGAAACATAAAGTTCTTCGCGAAATAAAAGGTCTTTCCAGCTTTAAAATACTGAGGCATATAAAATGGTTATTATCCACCATGTATACACATTTAGAAAATTGAAAATAACTAATTGTAGATTTACAAGAAAAAGTTGTCTTTCATTTCATAAAACATACATTTCAGTAAATGTCATCAATAAGTTCTGGAACACCTTTCCAGAATCATGTGTTTCATGTTCTGGATAAGGATTTAGCTATTGTCTGCAGTTTGTCAAGGATTGTTTATTTTATGAAGGTATTGTACTCTGGAGAAAGTGAAAGCAGAAGCAAAAGGAATGAGACCACAAAAATTAAAATTATTTGTGTGTCAATTTAAAGGTAAAGAAAAATATCTAGGCTATCTATAACTTTTAGAAGGACTTTTTCTTTTTTTTTCACTGAAGTTATACCATCCAGTTCTGTCCTGCAATGAATAAAGTTCATAGTGGCAAAGAAATGTTAAAATCTACTGAGTTGAAGAAAAAAAAATTTCAAACCTCTTACAAGAATCCAGTTCATTAAGCTTCCAGCAGGAAATGGTAAAGCTGTAGTAACTATCATGCTGGAAACAACATTGATATTAATCGAAGGAAGCATGAAAAGCAGTTTATTATGAGCTATGACTTTCTCCTCATGGAAATTCCTGTGTCTCTGACCAGTATGCCGATTCAAATTGCTGTTTAAGAACTTAGCACCATCTAAACATCCAGTTTCCATCATAGTCTAAGAAGCCAGTTTGCTCCATGGCAACTGCTCTGCCTGATGCACCACAGTAACTTTCACCAGGACCAATCCTTACTAAAAACAATGTCCAGGTATTTATTATATTTTCCTAATTAAGACTCCAGTTAAGTGAGATGGAGAGACTGGGTGTATATCACTTTCACTCACCTACTCTTCCCTTGAATCTTGCACTGCTGTTTTTGCTGTGCACAAATCCCTGAAACAGAAGGAAATATTTATGTGGTTTGGAAGAAGGGGCTGCTGGTGCTGTTTCAGCTGCTTTTCTAAATTAAAATAACGAGCAGGAATGATTAATATTGTTAAAAATTTAGTAGCTTATTTTTCCATATTTAACTCCCTAAATATGCATTTAGTTTACCATAAAGAGACAGTCTAGTTAGAATAAATGCTTTACTAAAATTAAACAACACATCTGATTTATACGAATCTATATCATCAACATTCATAAGTAATTGTGTTACTCCACACAGTTTCAACTCATTTTCCTAGACCAACAGATCAGCACAATGCAAATAAAGAAAAATATGTAGCAAATTAATCCTCCCCTAGCTTCCCTTTATTTTTGAACTTAAATATCTCAATAAATAAACCAAGAAAGTTTGCAAGGAAAGTAGTTCTTCTTGTCACATAATTATACTGTGTATCCAGATGGATGGATTGATGGATTTTCACTCATCATAAACATATCTTAAATCATAGAATATCATAGTAGCAACTGGTCAAAATGTGACAAAAGTATGACCATGCTTTCAGAATATTTTTCATACATGGGCACAAAAGGTTTCCTGTTTTTCAGCTCCAACTCAATACCAAGTTTTAACATTTGTCTAAATATGCTGACCTACAGGTCCTTCACTTTGTTACAACTAGGGAAGATCTTAGAGAGATCATAATTTTAAAATTGCCTAACCCTTGAATAATGGAGTGGAAGAAGCGCTGGCTTCACAAAGCAAGAGAACTGACCTGTTACAGTCTGTTCATGCTAATGATCCTGCTGTTACCACTTCTGCTATTCCAAAGAAAAAGCTGCATCAAGACCTATTTGTGTTGATGCCAGCACAGACTTGGAGGTCAAAGACTATGTTCAGAGCATTTGTTTATATTTATTAGGAACATTTTTTCTATTAGGCCTCCCAGGCTTTGGCAACTCTTGATAGGAAAAAAAAACCTACAAAAAAACCATCACATAAAATAATAAATATTGCAATTCTTCCTTCACTGTGAAAACTACACAGAAATCAGGTATTGGTGTCCATCAGACCCAATGATGTCCATCATCATACATAAAAAGTTAATGATCATGACCAAGGAAAAGCAAAATCCTATCTTAAAAAAAGACGTTTAATCTAAGCCTAGATTACATAGATAAGGTAAATTACGTGGAGAAGCTGTTTTAAATTGTCAGGCAGTATTAATTTATGATAAAGTTGCTTACTTCTATAGAAATAGACTTTAGAATCACCAAAGAATAAGTCTGAAATAAATGATATTTTTAAAGTAGGAATTAATTCCTACATTTAATGTTAATTTTCATTTTACAGTCTGAAATTTTTGAAAAGTACTATTATAGCCTACAGAGATTTCTGATAATGCTAAAATAAATATAATTTGCCATAAGTTACACAGGTGAAAAGTTATCCTCTTGGTAATGATATGAATCTTTAGAAATTACATTTTTTGACAAAGGCATTCAGTAGTCAGTTGGGTCCCAGCTGTCCCAGTCCAGCATTGACCTTACTCAAAGTAAGTTTTAAGTTGAGAGCAACAATATGCAGAATTTTCCAAAGTAAAACCCCATTATATTTTAAATGTATTTATTTCTATTGTAGACTGACCAGTTTCATATTTTTTAATTAGGGCTATTATCTATTAAAGTTATACATTTTTCTTTAAAAGCAGATTTGTGCTAGGTACTCACAGATGTGATTAACTAACAAAACTGCAAAGCTCTTTCTATTAACATCTTCCTGCTCTTTCTCCCCAGAGCTGAAGAAAATGTCCTCTTTGTCTCTTGCTATTTTGTAACAAGAAATTTCTCTCTATTTATCTTTATTAGAAGACAAATACCAACCACCAACTTAAAGGAATAAAGTGTTGTATGTTTTCTTGAAGTAAACCTCTGTTATAGAAAACTTAAATGCAAAATAATTTACATAGATTCTTTTTAGATCCTTTCAGCACATAACAATAAATCCATAAAGTGTTCAGATTATTAATCTATCATTCAAAATTTATGATGCTACTTATATTATGACTCCTACCACAACCATTTCATAACCACTGTTTTCCTGACTAACTAAAAGTGAAACTGATTGTGACTAGTTTGAAAAATGTGAGATGGAAAGAGAATCTACTTTGCTGTAATAAGTTTATTTGCATGGCCTTTCAATAAGTAAAACCAAATTTTTCTTGTTTTGTTTGTTTATTTTTTTAAAGCTGATTTCCACTTGAGAGGTCTGAGATAGTGGTCTTAGAAATTGGTAGGATTGGATCATGCCTTTTCCCACAAAAACTGCATTACTGGTGGCTTACTTGCTAATGAATGTGCCTGTGGTAAAAAAAATGAATAAATTAATAATATTGTTGAGCTGCAAACTCTTTGCTATTTCATAAATATTTAGAAAAATCTTTGGATTGAGACGTCATATAGTAAAAATGATAAAACACTCACTTTATTTATGGGATAATTGTGCTAGATTATCCCCAAGTACAACATCATATTTGCAGTGGTGAAGTATTTTCAATCTGTAATAAATATTTTTTTGAATGGAACCCTACTAAGATAATGTCTGTCAATTACAATATATTTTAGTGATTAATAAAGCATCTAAACACCAAATTAAGCAGTCATAGTGGTTAATAATAGATTTGCACATACTTGTTCTCAGCCTTGCTTCTTCGATTAAGCTGAAATACTTAACTGTTGAAAGATTATGATGGAGGCATGAATTTCCAATGCCAGTAAAATGTTAAAGAACTCAGCATTTAGAGGGAGGAAATTTATCTTTTCTGCAATTAATCTTGAAGGATCTGAAGGTATTTCCAGTTCTACTATGCCTGTATTTACACAGATGCTGATCATGAAGAAATTAAATGTTACTCTAAGTGTAGAGAATCTTTGCTCTATGGAAATTCTTACCTTACATTTGTGGCTACGTATTTTCTTACCAAATCTGGCTATGATACAAATTGACATGATTTAAAGGCCTCAAAGGTAAGGATGTTTTTTGCCTATCAATCAAAAAACATTTGCTGTGAAACCATTTTTCTTCTTTTTATACTATTGCAATGCATCTTTTGATGATTAACAAAAAAAAATTAGTAGAAAATAAACACAAAAAATGTAGAAATGCTTGATTTGTATAATTTCTGCAATATTAGAAATGGATTGTACATAATTGCATAATGTGTAATGTCAGCCTCTGCTAATAAGGGTTACCTTTACCTTCTAAGAAAATACAACCATCTTATGTATGCAAAATAAACTATATATTTTCTCTGCTCTGTCTCCTTATTTACAAAGTATGCAAGCATTAGTGAGAAACCTGTGTAGATTTCCAGAGTATAAAGGCCAATAAATAACATGTGTAATAAGTAAAACATCTTTTTAAGTCCCCAGGACAATTGATACTTAGTTTTGTCAGATGTAATTCTGGATTGAGTTAATTAATTAAACTTAAATGTTCAGTAATATATAACATTTTGCCTTACTGTAAAAAAAAAGAAAATATACTGATTTTCTGGTTCCATATTTGCTTAAGAGTTTTGTATTTCCTAACTGGAAATTCAAAGTAAAAGACAAATGAAAGAGGAACCACATTCTTTTGCCCCCTTTCATATGTTCAGTATATGTGTTCAGGGTATTCACTTTCTGTTCTTAAGGTGTACAGAGAGTACACTGCACCTTGGTCACTCATAAAGAAAGAAACATTATTCTTTGAATTCAGAAATATTCCCCCTTCTTTGAAAGATGCATTGGTGGCAGCAATAAACATACATTTTATTATACCATGAGAATGAAATATCTGCTTCTACTTACGTTATGGAAGAGATATGCACTCCTACTTTCTTATTCACCACTGTGCAGCTATTTGCAGGCTGAATCAAAACTCACAAACCGATATTTATGAAGAGAACATATCAGAAATTACAAATTTGTTAGAGTTTGTGGCCAACCACACAGGTAAATATATAAACTATTAATCAAAATTCTTGAGATCTGGGCATATCTGTTAAAATCTAATAATGTCCAAAGGGCAGAGTCCGTAAAGTATGCTTTATGCTTGGAATTGTTTGTCTAGCTTCAGAACAGAGGAGAAAACAGATTAAATCATATTGGGAAGCATATTTTGCAGGTATAAGATAAATGTACACCTAGAAAAGGAAATGCATTCCTTGTTTGGGTCCCAGCATGTTCCATTCACATGGAAGTGCTAAACATAGCTTGGTAAGGGCATAATAAGCATGGTCATAGCTGGCAGTTGTTGTAGTGTGTTTTTAAGTTTCTCAGTTTGCTCCCCCATTTTATGTACGCTCCCCATTTTGTTCAATGTAAATGGTTCCCTCCTTCCCAGTTCCCCTTGCCGCAGTTCTGTTACTATGGTTACCCCTGCTCTCTTCTGTTGTCAGTCTGCTAAGTTATATAATTTCCCCTCCCATGCCCTTCCATATAAGTAAAGGGTTTCTCCTCCCTGGGCCCAGTCAATCACCCTCCACTCCTCCCAAGCTTCTAGAACCTTCTTTCAGCTGGAGGTTGTGGTTGGCTGTGGTCCTGGGGCCCCTCCTTTGGTTCATATTCATTGGTTGTCACCACATGTCAGTTATGTTTGGCACCTCCTTTGCTATGTTCTCATTGGACAGCTGGGCTTCCCTCCCTTCTCCGCCCCTCTGCTTTAAAACACTGTGTCTCCCTTTATTCTGAGCCATTTGCTGCTGGTTTTCGTTCTCTCTGTTGGTTCCCGTGGACCATCAATAAACCGACTGTCAACCCCAGCAAGTGGTCGCCTCTTCTTCTCGTCTCTCCTGCGCGATATCCAGCTCCGCCATCCAGCCCAGCCCGAGGCCAGGACGCCAAGGGGGGCTGGCACTCCTATGCGTGAAGGGTGTCGGCCATCTCTCACCTTCACTGCTAGCCGGATCTAGGGCCTCGTACGCCCTCGCGCAGGCAGTCAGAGTGTGTTTCCACAGTACGTTTCTGCATGTTTGCTCCACCCTCCTGAGACCCTCCCTGAAGTACAGCATCCAAGTCTGGGATCAGCAGCACAGGAAACATGAGTGTGTCCAGTGGAGGACCACAGAAATGATCAGAACACAGCTGAGAGAGTTGGGGGTGTTCAGCCTGGAGAAGAAGAAGCTTTGGGGAGATTTTATTGTGGCATTTCAGCATAAAAGGACATCTTAGAAGAAAGCTGAATAGAGAGGGGTTTTACTAAGGCTGGTGGACATGGGACAGTAGTTTTAAACTGAATTAGGGTACATTTAGATTGGACCTAAGGAAAAGATTTTGTGTGATAGAGGTGATGAGATAGAGAGTGCCCAGGGAAATTTGGATATCCCATAACTGGAAGTGTTAAAATCCAGGCTGGATGGAGCTTTGATGCCTTTGATTAAGTGGCAAGGATAGTGTCCCTGCCCATGGCAGGGAGGTTGGAGTAGATGACCCCTAAAAGAGATTTCAAATACCCAAACAATTCCATGATTCTGTTATTCTTTGTTGACTAGCTGGTTTTTATGCTACAGTCTGTATCTCAAGGAAGACTATTTACGTTGCAAGGATTACTAGTAGCTTTCTGGTGAGAAAAGCAGGGAAAAATGAAATTCAGTGTGTTTCCCTGAGCAGGGGGGTCTGAAGATGAGCCTCCAGGGATATCATTGTAAAGAAACTAAGTAGCTAAAATGCACCAGCAAAAAACAAAGAAAGAAAAGACACAGACTAGAAGTGCTCAGTACCAGTGCAAATTTTATTTAGAAGTCTAGTTTTAGTCTGTTCTTTTTTAACCAACCATTTTCCTTCTTAATTTCCAAGACCAAGAGGAAAAGGGGTGATATAATGAGGAAGTTGCCCAGACTAAAGAAAAAATTTGCTGTAATCAGATAATTATATTACACCATGGAGAAATTTTAGTCATGGTCTGGGACTATTTTTGTTATTTTCCATACTAAGAACATCAGTAAAATGGATTTTGAAGATCTCAGTTTCTTCAACAGGTTGTCAGAGCAAGACAGAGATGAAATAGAAAGGAAACTTTTTTAGAGGGAATTTTTATTCCTGGCACCCTCCATAGGAACAGCTTGTTTTCTTACAGATAGGTCAAATGTAATTTCTGATGGTTTCAAAGGGAAACAAGGGATGTCTGGATCAAAATTTTGTGTCTGATCTTTTACATCCTGGGGGAAGGCACAGTGCCAGAGGTAACCTGACATCAGTATTTCAGAAAGATGAGGACAGCATTTTCCAGTGTAATTCCTGAGTGCTTGTTGAAGTTGCAGAATAACAATAGATAGCACAGATCAGGTCACTGAGTGGAGATGGAGGGCAGAAATATGCTCGTAATAGGCAGTTGTTCAGAAAGGGACAAATCATTCCCTTAGAAAAACAACAGAGTGTCTTCTGTGAGGCTGGTGCTCTTTATTTCTTTGTATGTAAACTGTGGGGAAAGATAGACATATTTTCTGAATATAGGAAATAAAATCAAAGCCTGCATGATATGATACCTTTGACTACTACAATATCAGGAAAATGCATGGATTTGCCAGCTAAGGTATTCTTGGGGAAGGAAAGTCACAAGGTGACTTCAGTGGGACAAAGGATTGTTCTTAGCTTTAGTCAAAGCCATGGAGGAAAAAAAAAAAAAAACAAACCTGAAGATTGTCAAATCTAATCAGGAAATCTGGAAATAATACATAGGATTAAGAAGCTGAAAGGAAAATCTTTTCTTCTCTCCTTTAAGGCAGAGTGCTTTGAGCACCTCATTTGCTGACAGAGTAAAATCATCATGAACATTAAATCTTTTGGAGACTGAGGAGTATTTAGCTAACTTGGTGTCATCCCTACTTTGAAACTTATTATACCTTTTAGTCCCTGATGCATATTGCAGCAACTTTCTCTACAGGCAGACGGGGGGGGGGAATTCTTAGCCAGACTGAGCAGCACATACCGTCTCCATTTTGTGGTTTTCTGTGAGAAGGATGGGATGATGGCTGTGCTATGTTGTCATTGCTGTGCACTCAGCTATTTGCTGCTATGTTGTTTGCTCTGTGGGTACAAGGGACAATTCTGAGAAGTGAAAACATCAAGCAACCTGGGAAGTGGGCAGGAAGTTGAGATTGCTCTGCATGCATAGTGACTGTAAACCCAGTCACTTGTAAATTTTGCTTTTGTGAAGCAAGGTCTCAAGTCTCAATGTCAGACTGTTGGGACATTGTGGACATAAAATATTTAACAAGTTAAAAAGGCAGAATGAATGTGGAAGTGTCCAAAAGATATTCTTGGGAAAGAGGGAGACAGGGAGAAATAGGGAAGTATTGCCCACACTGGCTGGCTATGGAATTGTACAGGAAGACATCCATCTCAGTCTCAGGAGAGACAGATGCACTTGCAGATTGTTTGCTGCATTATCAACCTTGCCTGTGTTATGTTTTGTTTTTCCTGATGAGATTAATGGTGGCTTTGTTTCAACTCAGACACAGTCAAACCACTGAATGCTCATGGTGATCTGAGCTCCAGAAGAGAAGCACTTCAGGGCCTGAGCCACCCTGGCCAGCTGCAGCCATGGCAAACAGCTGGAATGCTGCTCTCTGTTTAGTTGAAGGCTGAAGACATGCACTGCAGGGGGAAGAGATTTAATGCCACTGAGATCACAGTGTGCATCATAGTTACTGCTTGGCCTTGAAGGCAGGAAATAAAGCAGCAATGAAATACGGAATGACAGAAGATTATGATATAACCTTTTGTCAAAGAGTATGACTGTACTGTCTCCTGGGCAGCCTCTATCAGATACAATGAGAACTGGTTTCAGGACCACTGCAGAGGCAAATCACCAGTAAATAATCTCAACCCTTCAGGTTTTGAGTGATCAGACACAAAGAGTGTCACTGAAGGCTTTCACTAGCCTGCCATTTGACACAATACATTTAAAATGTCATTGTCTTCTTTTAGCTACTATGAAAATGGAATCATTAGTCTGAAAATATCTCAGCATTCTTGAGGACATTTCCAAAATAGCTTTCCATATTCAGCTTTTATGCTTTTCTTCTTAGAACAGGGAAGAGTCCCTCCTTCCCTGCTCCTGCTAAGTCTATTTGTGTTTTTTTTCTGTGTTAGTACTGCAGCCACAAGTAGAATGAAACAGAAAAGCAACATCTCTTTTTCCTTTCAATTCTTTTCTAAAAATATATTTTATACTTTGAATCCTATGAGAGCTTGTGATGGATCTTTGTGTCTATTTGAGTGATATTCTGATGAGTGCTAGGTGATAGGCATACTGCTTACAACTGAAAACTTAGTATTTCCAACAGCTGTTAAATGATATTGCCTATATCACCAAAGAAATGCTGAAAACTTCATACGTCGTACAGCTGTGGGTAGGAGCAACACAAAGTTATTACCAGTATGAGAAGTTATCTATGGATATCATTGCTCTTTGCAAAGTTTTTTTTCAAGTTAGATGGATTTAAGTTTCAGTCGTTGATCCTGTCATCTCCTGCTGTAGATGTCTATCATTTTCAAGGGAACAAAATGTGTTAGGTCTGCTGCAGACAAGATGCTTTTTCTTTCTGACATTTATTATCAATAGGCTAAAGAGAAAGAGCTTTGAAAGTGCAGATGAAGCTGGATGATAATTCTAAATATCTCTTGGAATGACTTTCATATCATGTTACAAGCTATTTTTGTCTCCATTATGACATAAATGTAAGGCAAAGTTGCTTCTCAGATGGTTACAATGATTTCTAGCAATACAGATGAATATAGTTCTGGACTCAAACTTCTTAGATGTATAGTTGTCATAAGATGGTCCTCATATTCTACATATAAGCCACATTCTGAAAAACAGCCCTCTCAGGTAATTTTCCATAATAATTGGTTTAAAGAATCTGTTGCTTATCTTGTGTCTCTAGGCCATTCTCATACAAAATAATAGGCAAACCTTCTCAAGCTGGTTTTGGGTTGGGGGGTGGCAGAGTAGTCCTGTGACAAGGAAATGGCCAATCAGCTGTGGGCAGAGCACACTGACAAGAAGATCACCACTGCTTCTGAGAGCTTTGCTATTATTTCTATGTGTCCCCAAGCACTGTCATGCAGCCCCATGAAGTGTCAGGTCTACATGATGTCTATGATGTACCCAACTACTTGGACCAAACTTGGGCATCATCAACATGGTTCTACACTGAATCATGGAGTCCCCTCCTCCTACCCAGTTGCCAGCATCTTCACCCCTTCATATGGAAGCCATTTCAAATATTTTGCTAAATTGCAAATATTTTGCTAAATATAAATATAAATATAAATAGAAAATAGAAAATAGAAAATATAAATATAAATATAAATATGATATAGATGATATAGATATAGATATATTTTGTAAATATTAAATAAATCTGAATTTTGCTTACTGACCCATATATTTATACACCTAAAACCACCTTTAACCTCAGGTATGTTACCTGTCCAAGTCTGTCTGAATTCGTGTCTCCTATCTACAGCTGATGTGCTTATTCACATATTCTTACATCAGTCTCCAGATAATTTTCCTTCTTTGCACTTCTGTGACTTGTCTTATTTTGAGAACAAACAAACAAAACCTCCTTAAAATTTAATTTCCACTCTTCAGTCACCAGGAAAATCCTGAAAACTTTGTAAACTTTTCTTTGTAATATTTTTTCTTTTCTGTTATAAAGAAGATTCACTGATTTGATAAGTACTTTTCTTAAAATTCCTGGATGCAGGAGAAAAAAAAAGTTAAATCTTGACTATTTCTTTAAATGCCACTGACTTTTTTAATATTTCAGTTATTGTTGAAATTGTCACTTCTGAGAGATAGAGGTCATTCCTGGATTGTGTTACAGCTGGCACTTTTTTGTTTTAAAATATTAAAATGTGAGCTAAAGCCAACCACTTCCCAGGTAGAACTGAATACTGATTGGAGAAGGGACAGATGTGTGAATACATTTATGCATAGGTGCTCCAAGTGTGTTGTCAGCACAAGCTGCCAAGGCTTATAATAAATCCCAGGGAAAAATCTATTAAAATGATGAGGCAATTTTTTGCTCTAGTTTTATTCTCCAATTTATCAATTCATTTCTCATACAGGTTTGTGAAAATTTCTCAGATCATTGTGCTTTGGGTCAGTATGTTTGAGATATAACTTTGATATGGTCCAAAACCAAAATGGGAATAATTTTCAATGTTTAATTTACAGTATATTTTTATTATAACCACTGTCCTAGTCTACTTTTTCACTTCCCTTTATTCATGGTTAAAAACACAAACCCAAATGTGGTGAAAAGGAAAAATAAGGCCTCATTGAAATTAAAAAAAGTTCTTTTCAACTGTTTTCATGCAAGTGGATGATAAAAATTTTTGAATATAGGAGGACCAGTAAGGACTTGGTGAGACTCTGTGACTGAAAGTTCGCCTGCTTTTTCAACCATACCAACTGATTTAATAAAAGATGTTACCTCTTCCTTCCAACCATACTTCCCTAGAGTTATAGCTATATATAAGTTTCTATTTTAACATTCTTTTGGCACTCATTTTTTGGGTGTTCCTGTGGGCTTGCTTTCACTGAAACTCGTGTCATTTACTACACTCTGCATACCCCAGGCAGCCTTGCTTGGCCGGGATTAAACCGCTTGCTCTGCAGTGGCAAGTTCTAGACCTATTATCTAGAGAGATAATGAGAGAGAGTGCACACATGCTCTTCCAGTGTCCATGCAGATCTGGAAAGCCAGTGCAGCTGTGAAGAGTTTCTCAGCATGCTGCCTGAAGGCATATTTTCTTAAAAAAAAAATAAAAAAAATCCTTCCTTTGCACTTCCTTCTACCTGCTCCTAAACTGTTACTCTTTTCTGATTTTTTTTGGTGTATGTGAATTCGTGGCAGAGCATGTTCTTGCAGAACCTTGTTTTTACTTTGTCTGAAGCCTAATCTTTGTAGAAGGTCCAAGATTTACCTGTGAATGGTAATGTCTGAAATGCTGGTGTTGACGTATCTGTCATCCTGGACACAGGAGATATCTGCTGTGGATGAGATGTTTTATAAGGTCTTTTCTTCTTATTTGATGGTTACTATGTAAAGACATCTGCATTTCAGAACTTAAAAAGGATTAATATTAGAAGTCATGGACTCATGTCCATGAAATAGAAGCTAACTTTGAATGCTTGAAGATGAAAATGGAACAGCAGATAAGAAGACAGTAAAAAGAAAAAACAAGATGAAAAATGTCATTGCTGAATCTAACATAATTTGCAAACCGAATCCTGAAGACATGTGGCTTTATTAGCTCCTATGAAATCTGTCAGACCAGTATGAATATCAGAGTATGTAGACACTGCTTTCAACCTTGATGCAGAATTTGCTGATTTGCCTGTCTAATCCAGGCTATTTTTAATAGATCACAGGAGAAATAGGTAGCCTGTACTTTCCTGGGTTAATTGTAGCAACTTTTTCACCCATAATCTGTGGTAAAATTTACTTTTTCTGGACTCACTGACCCTTTTAAAGGCAAAAAAAATTGATATAATTTGGTTTTTTTGGATAGAAGTTTTTATTTCCTTAACTTTCATTGAAGTTAAAATATTTCACAAAAAGCAGCAGAAGAAAGTGACAACTTTGAAAAAAAATGTCTCCATGCTTTTGAATAAGAAGATTTCTTTCGGAAAGAATCACTTTGAATGAAAGGTTTCCTCAGTTTATGTAAGTTTCATGTCTGTTGATGAGTTGCTTGCTTTTGGTCTTCATTATTATTTGTACTTATATGTTAAGACATTTAAGACAAATTTTGGAATACATTCCTCATTCTTAACACAAAGCTTGGTTGTGGAAACTGCAGAATTCTGGCCATGAGTTTTGAAGCTGACTTGTAAAAATTTTCTTTAAAACATTCTCATGAAAAAGAATTAATTATACAAACCAAAAATTTGGTAGCAAATATTTGTTAGCCTTTTCTGCCCATACAAAATTAGAAACAGATTTTATTTACTGTTTCATCTCAGAATTGCTTCCATAGAAAACTGTGCTGGTGACTGAAAAAAAACCCCAATAAATCAAACCAAAAAACACACTAAGTTATGTCAGAATTTGAAAAGAAAAAGAATAAATTAGAAAAAAGTAACTAAGCTTTTCCTTAATTATGAGGGAAAAGAACCCATAACCAACTCTTTGCCCTTTTTTTTGTGCCCTGAGTTCCCTTAAGGGCAACTCATTTTTCTTCTTCTGCCTTGATCATGGACACTTTTTCCTAAAGCTGTTCTCAGGGTACTGGAAGCCCAAGAGTATAAGTGCTTTGTAGATATTCCCATTCCTGACTTCCAAAGTGGTTGTTTCACTGGCCAGAACCAGCAGCAACCACGGAGATGTCTCAGTAATTGCTAACACATCTCTTGTTTTCCTGCATCTGTTCGCTTCCGTGTGAGCACTGTCGCAGTTGGGTCTCAGGGTCAGATGGAGACCTTCCTCAACTTTAACCATCCAACCTGCAGGACTAAGAATGAAGAACTGGCAAACACAATCACCAGGGTTTTCCTTGCATTTAGTGGGGATAGAGTGGCACCTCTTCGTAATGGTGAATATTTTGCTGCAGTGACTATGACAAGTTAATTGAGTGATTATTTCATTTATTTTAGTATTTAAGCTGGGTACATAAAGTACAGTGGTAGAATCTGGGAGCAAGTGAATGAAGACATGATTGTTGCAAATCATGCACTCCAAAATAATTTGAAACCTAAATAACTCCTTCCAAGGAAAACAAAGAATGAAGCCTTTCTGAACAAGGCCATGCAAAATAATTAAATTCCAGAAATATAATGTATAAGAATTTATTTTTATATGAAAAAAATGTTGCTTGAATGATGCATATAATAAAATGCATATAATAAAATATTTTGCATTATGCATATCATAAAATATTTTGTAGCATGAAGGGGAGCGATAAATCTGTACTGTCCTCTGAAAATTGAAATAAATATTATTTAATTAGATGCTTATTTTTTACATAGAATCCTGTTTAAACTGAGTTAAAAACAGTTTAAATACACCTATTTTGAAGTATCACTGGATGGAGGGTAATCATGAGGGAAGCATTCAATGACCTTCAATGACAGGCTTCCACAAACTTTCTAGAGCAGTGAATATTTACTCCTCCTATGCAAGCAGAGTAACTGTAGCAGCAAGGACTGAGGGAGCCGTGACCAAAATACTGTTTATTAAATGCATGTGTTTTTGCCTCTGGGCAACCAATGAAGCAAATAACTGAAAAGTTTCCCCATCAGGGTTTGCCTTATAGCTGCTTTTTTTTTTTTTTTTTTTTTTTCCTCAAGGCTGGAGGTCTTGGGAGCAGCCATTTCTTACAAATTAACTACCTCTCTCTTCTTTGTGGCACTTTAAGCACACACCATTACCCTGCCCTTAATTCTTTGTAGTGCGATTTAAAAGTCCTATAAAATATTGGAAGAAAGAATTTGAAAAAATTCCATTAAATAAATGTGATACATGTATCTTAGAGGGCATGACTTGCATGAATTTACAGAATATACAACTTTCTTATGGAAATTACTTACCTTTTTGGACCTTTTACAGTCATTACGGCTTCCTAAAAGGAAATTAATGTTTTATGGTACGAATTTAGATGGGGTTTAAGAGTGCTTTTTGTTATTTGAGGCTCTACTTTGTGTTTTAATTTTTTTATATCTGCATATTTATTATTATATATTTCATAGAGCAGTAGCAACAGTATTTATTTTAGATTGTTCCTGTGATGTATAAACACCCTAGTTATCACATATTAAAAAGAAAAATCAGTCTAGGGAGGGCAAATCATCAGTGCAGTGTAGGTGATCATTTTGTCCTGGAGAGTTGGACTAAAGACACTCTCTGAGGGCTTGGTAATAGGATCAGAAGCTTTTCACAGTCACCCTTTCCAATCTAAGCCGAGGCCAAAAGCAACTGAAAATTGTTTCCTTCTATTTGGTTTTCCTCCCTTGTTGATCTCATAACAAAGCAGTACTGACTGCAATATAAATTTAAAATTTATAAATTTTAAATTTATAAATTATTGGACATCCATAGTGATCAGCACTAGCCAAAATCTGACTGTCAAATTGAGAGGATGGTCTTCGAAGAAGAGTGGCCTTTTATTTCAAGACATATTCTTTGAATAAAAATGAAGCACATTAGGAAATGAGGACTATTGTGAGATTACACTGAGTAAGTTATCTAATAAAACCTCAATTAATAAGTAAAGGCATTCAAGTTACAAGTCTTTAATTGCAGTATTTTTCACTTGCACTAGAATCCAATGAAAAAATCCAACCTCATAATTCCATGCTTGAAACTCATGCAATTTCATTAGCAGATTATTTCTGGCTGTTCCTACTATGTGGTCAACAGAGTTATGCAAAAGCTGTACTGAAACACCAATGTTCAGTGTCCACATTATTTTCATACTGTACAACATGGTACATAATAAATCTGAATAAAACCTACTGCACTATATTTAAACCCATAATTTCAAAAGAATGCATTTTTCCCTGAATAAAGTAATATGGGAAAATCAATATTTAATCTTTCCAGTGCTATTATACACTGGGGGAGGAACTGGATATATAGTTCACGCTGATAAAATGGTAGAACAAATATACAAACCATACAGTTCACTAGAGGGTCTCAAGTAGTTGCATGTGAATTACAAGGAAATAGGGAAGTAGACCTTATGCTGGAAAGTCAGTTTAGGATGATTTTTCTAGGAGGGTAAGGGATTCTGGTAACAGCACAGAGAGGTAGACATTCATCTGGGAACAGATAAACCATCTTCTGGAAAGTATATCAAGCTATATTGCCTTTCTTAAGAGGTTCAGAGACCAGTTAGGAGCTGGATTCTGAGGTAGTTTATCTCAAATAAAAATCAGGACTCTTGACTTCCTCTTAACTATACTGGTTTGCCCAAGCTGAATATTTTTTCACATGTAAAGAGGGATCTGTATGAAAAACACAGCAAGTCTGGAGCCCACAAACTACTATAATGTTTGTAAACATTCCAGAAGGGTTATCTGAGGGCATGGAAGGATTGAAAAACACAGTACTGAATAAATCTGTAGCTCTTAGATACTGGTTTTCTGAATCTGCCAGGCTCAATGCGTCATAGCGTTCTTTTACCAGTTTCCGGATGTGTACTTTTTTGTAAAGTGGAAGTTTCATCAAGGTTATTCCCAAGGTCTGTTAATGACTCTTCACAGAGAAGCTGGAAGTTGCTGCATTATTTGGAGTTGACAGGGGGAAGTTGAAGACTGCGTTAGAAGTGCTCAGATGCTGCTACTGACCCTGTCCAACGTCCTTGTCTAAGAGGATACCTCCAGTAAATCATGCTGTCTGAATTATCACAACTGTTTCCTAAAAGAACATGTGTGAATTAGGAACTTCATTGAGGAATTCCTATTATTTTACCATTTAAAGAAAAACAGTACAGTAATTCTAAATATAAATATAGCCCTTCTGCCGTTGAGTGCTCTAAAGTAATTTCAATCAGTCTGGTGACAGAAATATCTTGCAGAGTTAGCACTAGTAAATTAAGATTCCCAGTGATAAATAATTCCTATCCATGTCAACATTTTTAGCATGCCAGACAGAACAAAATTGAAATATATTTTATATTCTTTGGTTGACAAAAATAGTGAAAGGAAACATGAAAATATGTACTGTGTGTGCTGTTTCCATTAGTTGGTTCAGACAGGTCTTTGCTTTCCACAAATGTCAGATTGCCTGAAAACACACCAGTACCAATGGCAGAATATCTTCTGAGAATATTGACTCTTCCCTGGAAAAGTTAGAGCCACTCAGGCTTGTGTGTACATGTTAATGGGGTCTTCTCTTGCTTTGCCACAAGCACGCCTGTGATCCTGTCACAGTAAATAGACATAACCCAAGCTAAACCCTTTCATCTAACAAAAGCATCTCAGCAGATGGGCTGGGACAGGAAAGCACATCAGTGTCTTTGTAGCCTTCATTCCCCTTTAGTATAACATGTGATGGTGCATATGTTTCCAGCCTGTGGTGGGGAACTGGCCGCCCAACAACAGGGCTTTTTATCCATTATTGTAGCACAGCATTTTTTGAGGCTGGAGTTCTTGTGCAACCATGGGAAATGTGAGTGCAACTAGTTAGGATGGAATGAATATCTGTTACGTGCTGCTTCTTAAAAGTCTGTGAAATGTTTTTAAAGAGAAACCAGTACACTTCAGAAGACACTTGAAGACAGGATACTTTGGAAACTGTTGTACATCCCCAAAAGGAAAAATGGGTTCTGAATAGTATAGTGGAAAAAAACACAGACCATCTTCACTTTGCTAATTATTTAATATAATTTCATTACTCTGAGTGCAGAACTCCATTTAAGATTATAATTAGTATTGTATAAGGGTCTGCAAATTTTATTTTTAAGACTTTTGCGTTGCTTTCCTTTCCAGTTGGCCCCAGCTTACAATTAAACCTGCAAAGGTTGTAACTACCAAAGGTTACAGAGATTCTGCATGTAAGTGATACAATGTTAGGTCTAGGAGGGACAGACACAGACAGCAGACTAATTTGAGGGACAGACACATTGCTCATAGCATGTCTCATATTTTCTGTTATATTCAGGGGATGCCTCTGCTGATGAAATAACTTTCTTAAATTGAAGGTGGCTTATAAAATTCAAGGGCAAAACAGCTGGGGAGATCATGGCTTTGTAGGAACTTTATAACTTGAAATAACTATAATAATCTTGAATTTTACCTCCAAAAAAACAAACTGCTATTTTGTTCTAAACATGCTTTTCTCAGATTTTAATTTTTAGGGTTGTTGTATGATGTTCTGATCCTTTAAGAAGGGCATTTTAAAAACTAGTACATTTGTAACAAAGAAGACAGGACTAAGTCACTGGTGACTGTCTTCACACTGCAGTTCCAGCTACCCAACCACAGTACATTTTCACACAGCTAATTGATATAACCAGGCAAGACATGTGTAATTTGCTGTAATTTGTTATGATGCAGACATAAGTAATAGTCTCCAAGTGGAAAACACATTCTCTTACCATGCTGAACTTCCTGAAGAAAAACGTTCTAGGGCACCAGCTCTGCCTTCATCTGCATTCATGTGCACTGCTGGAATGTACCAACATCCACTCAGTATCCCTTTTTTTTTTTTGTGGAAATGGTATTTGGTCGAGGTGGCTAAATGGATTTCACTCTGAGATATGGCTGAGGCTTACACCCTCGAGAAGGAGTCAGGAAGAGCTCCTGTGGCTCAGCTGTAGCCCATTTGTTGTACTGAGAGAAAAGAGAAAATTTTCATTCTCAGGAGAGGCTGAAGAAGTTTTTATATTTTTCTGATATTTACAAAAAAAAGTAGTTAAATTTAAAGTAGATTTATGGCTACTGAGCACTTTAAAACAGACCACTTCCTCAAACAATTACTACATGGAGAGGGTGTTAGCTTCACCTGCTCTACCAATTTTCTCAGGACACTATGAAAGTAACAGTTCTTGGCTTTTCCTGAGAGTGGGAATTACTTTGTTAACCCTCAATGAGTTTGAAAAGCAAGCACTTTCTCTACTCTGCACATGCCCTTATAAATAAAAATCTTGCAGTACTTAGATCCACGTAAATGTATATTCTAGGAATATCTATGAAATAACTAAAGGACAAATGATCTTCCAGTTTTATTTCTACAACTTTAATGAACAGAGTAGGGTTGCATTACACAGCTGCAAGTGAGTAAGGAGTGCTGTCAGTGCTGAGCCACAGAATTTCACTTAGGAAATATTTATCTTATAATGTGGCACTTGACTGCAGGATACTCTGAATCATCTTGTGTACATGCAGTAGTGGCAAGGATATAATTCTTGATCTTTTTTTCCTATGCCTGCTCTGCCCATCAGTAGAAAAAGATATAGCTCCTCTTTTTTCTCTCCTCAGTCATAATCATATATCCAGGAATAGCCTTTTATATTATATCTTGAAATACATTGGAAATAATAAGTATGTGATACAAACCAAAAAAAAGGTTCTGTAGGAGAAAGTATAGAATCAAACTTCCTAATGCATATTTTTACTAAGTCTAAGTAACCTTAATGCTCAGGTAACACAGTTCATAATCTTTTCAATACATCCTACATCTTCATGAGCAGTATATTGTAAAAATTTACAATATGAAGATGTTAATAATGTAGCATAATATGTGTAAAATTCTCTGAAGTCAATTTGAAAATAAAATCACAGAGAATAATTTATTGTTTACATAAATAAGCAGGTTTCTTTAAGAGAATGTAATCACCTACCAGAATACGCATAAGTGCAGGAGGCAAACTTTCATCAGCAGTGTGCCAGTCTGCCTTCCGTGGGAACAGAGCCACGTCTGTATTTCATACTTTTAAACTACATGATGTTATTGGCTGATGCAGCCTGGATGCATGCTGGCTGTTCTGTGAGCCCTTCACAAGGGATGCAGGGAGAATTAGTCTCATTCATGTTTTTGTTCACAAAGCTGAGGATAAGCAGTGGAGATGCAGCTCAAATTAAAGCAGATCTGTGGGTGACCCATGGGCAAATGTAATGTCTGCACCTGAAGGCATGCCAGGCTCAGCTCACTGCTGGCATTTACTCGCTGTAACATTCAATTTTCAGTAGGGTCATGTAGGACATGCAGTAACATTTAGCTTGACCATTCCACTTTTCGTTTGAAGGATTCTTAACCCAAGAGGACATGGGATTTTTATTTTTCTAGTTGTGCCATAGTGTTGAATGCCATGGTGTTCATATGGGCCTGTTAAAATATTGAGTCAGTGCTTTGTGATGTTTTAGCAAGAGTTCATGGCCAAGCACCACCAAAGTGGAAGGCAAGCACCTGTCTTACTTAACACTTAACCTGATAGTAAAAAGGGCAAGAAGGTGTCTTATTCATCCTCTTCTCTGGTCATCTTGCACATCTTGGTGCTAACCTCAGAGCAGGACAGACCTGGAAAGTTAAAACCAGCAGAAAATAGACTGTGTGATTAGTATTACAATATATATTCTGGGGTAAGAAGCCTTGCCTCAGTCTTATGACAGGAGTACACTGTTGTTAAAGATGCTGGTGTAGTTTCAAAGGGACCTGAATTAAACCCTGCAAAATAAAAAATGTGTCTCAATTGGCAGCTGTGGTCAGAGGTCCATGGAGTTACTTCAGTGCTGTGTTGTAAAACATTCAGGTACATATTCTGTCATCTTGAGTCACAGAAGCTATGCTTAAGCCATAGTCTAAATGAAACCAGGAAACATGTCCAGGCACTGGAAGCCTTTTACATATGTTGTTGCATTGTTAGAATAATTTCTGCCTTACTTTTACTTTGTTTTGTTGCAAAAAAAAAATCTTAATATTTTTTTATTTATGTTATTGGTCACTCAGAACAGACATGATAATCTCTTTGGAAGACTGAGAGAGCTTGATGGTATGGATGAAGACAAACCATGCTGAATGGTCTCAGGACTCGAGTATACAAGCAGTGTAAAATTACCAGTATATTTGCAGCCTGTTTTTTTCCAACTGAACATTTATTGCTAAAAGGGAAGTTTCATTAAAATTGACACATTGTCAATTTTATTGAGAAAACATTTCATGCTCACACTAAAGTCTATTTGGAGCCCAATCTGGCAAAGAATATGAAGGACAGCAAGAAGGTGTTCTTTAAGTACATCATTAGCTAAAAAGAGAAAGACTTGGGTATATGCAGGCCAAGTGCTGAATGGGGAAGGGAACTGGTGACAAGCACCACATCAACCTGATAGCCTCCCGTGGTGAGATGATTGGCTCAGTGATGAACCCTGTTTGTCTTGTCTTTAACAAGGTTTTTGACACTGTCTACCATAACTTCCTCATAAGCAAGTTTGTGAAACATGGGCTAGAAAAATGGAAGAAAACTCATTTAAAAATTGATGGAATTTTGGAGCTCAGAAGATTATTATCAGTGGTATGGAGTCCATTTGGATGCCAGGCATAAATGGTGTAACACAGAATTTAATACTACTGCCGGTATTCTTTCATATATTCTTTATTAATGTGGACAATAAAGCAGAAAGCACATTCAACAAGTCTTCCAATTAAACAGAAGGGAAATTTTCTGATTAATTGGGCAAATATTGTCAAGACACAAACAGTGGAAGCGACATGTGACAGAAACATAAAAGCAAATTTAGTAGTGACATAGCTGAATTCTCTGTTTCTTAAAAGAGAAAAGACATGAAAGGTCTCCTCCATCTCAACAGATCTCTTTGACTTCAGTGTCGTCTACATCATACTAATCATGTACTTGGTGCAGGCATCAGCTATAGAGGCAAAGAATTACCCAGAAAGATAAATTTTTAAATTTTGTAGAGATTCTTTTGTATCTAGTAATATAGTAATAGAAAGGAAAACCCCTGTCCTTTTGACAAGAAAAAAGGATCTAAGAAATGAATACTTGAGGAATAATATCAGAAGGTAATAATCTGAAGAAATTTTATGCCAATGATGTGTCTCCCTAGAGATGAATAAGGCAAATATCTATAGCCAGTTGGATATCCCATAGATAGCTGAGTCTTCAATCAGAACCTCTTACAGTGAAAATGTTTTCCTAGAATATCACAGACATGCAGTCCCAGGTGTTTAAAGCATAGAGAAACATATGCAAAATCTACGATTTATCTGCCATTATCTGCCAGCTACCTAAGAAATCAGCTCCAATTTTTGTTCTTACAGTAAGGACTGTTTGTCCTGGTTCAGAGCAAATTTGGGAGAGAATCCCCAAAAGGGTTCCTGTAGGAAAAAAGATTCAATCGGCCCCTCCCCCCAACCAGTCTGGGAGAAACTACCTCCTTGGAGAAAAGTGGAAAAAACCTGTTTATTAAACAATAAAACCTAAACGATATTAAACAATAAAATGCCTTGCCGCTCCAAAAGAGATGACAAACTGAGAAAACTCCGTCCCCGGGTTGAATCTCAGCTCACTCAGTCTCTGATCAGTCCCTCAGCGCTGGAATTGTCGCAGGCCAGGCCTGGCCCGGTGGGCCACAGCTGCAGCTGCTGGTGCTCTCCTGGGTGTTCTGTCCAGAGCAGTTTCAAGAGGTCCAAAAAAAAGGGAAAAAACCACAGTACAGGGAACTTCTTTGCCTCAGCTCACTAAACTAACTAAAAGCAAAAGAGAGCTCTGTCCCGCTGTCTGTCCATCTGCAGAAAACGCAGTCCAGGAGCAGGAGTGTGGAGGAGTTAGTGCAGTGTCTCTGAAAACAAACTGCGTGCTTCTTCTCTCCCCCCTTCACTCTCTGGAACATCATAAAGGTGCAAAATTTATTATTCAGCATAAACAAAACGAGATGATTGGGGATAAAAGCATCACATAGTCAATCCAGGACATTGTTTATTTGGGAAAGCTTTGAATCTAGAAAAAGTTCTTGACATAGCATCAAATTCTGTATTTCAGTTTTATATTAAGCCTATGACAACTTTCTTCTAGAGTTAAAATAGACATAAAATATACTATTCACTAGGTGTGCTAACATTTTGCAGTCTCAGAAGTGTTTTTGTGTGAGGTTCAAGGTGTCCAGTTCAGCATGATTTAAAAGATACCTCTGAACTTTTCTAGATGAATAATACAACTTCATCTCCCTGTTCTCCCTGTATTTTCCAGTTTTGTTACTGTGGATATTTCAGACAGACATTTGTTTGTGGTGTTTCTGAACATCCTAATGCTGAGCACTGTATGATTTGAGGGCCTATATAAGTGGCTTTTAGTGCACAGCAGCCTCAAGATGCAAACCCTTCAGGGAAAGGAAATGTGTCCTTTGTGTTTCCTTCTCTGCACAAACATAAGTGCAGAGAAGATGCTGAGAAATGGCATGTACACAAAGTGATCAGTTCATAGACAGTCTCTTTGGACATCAAGCATTGAAAAAAATTGAATTTCTGTTCGCAAGATTCTGCCTCCTGTGCTGGAGAGAATAGCTGGAAAATATAGTGATGTTCTCATCCTCAACAGGACCAATATTTTGAGCAGCAGGAACTTTTCACCTTCTGGGGAAGGACAAATCTCATCCTTTAATGATACTCAACTGTGAAAATGTTAAGCAGAGTGGAAAGATGGAGAGCCATGACATCCTTGGACTGGAGAATGAGCATTAAAAATGTGCAGAAAGTTTCATAAATTATTAAAAAGGAGAGGAGATGAGAAGAAGCAGGGAATAAACATTTGCTACAACTAATGATGTGGAAATCTCAGTCAACAAGCTGGCAAACTGGTTACAGCAGAACCTTTAGACAGGGGCAATCTTTGAGTTGTGTAGTAAAAGAAATATAAAAAAACAAAAAAGCAGAGGTTTTAAAAAAATTTAGGGTATAGCAATTAAACTCTATCTGCAGCCATTCAAACTGCATAAAGCTTTTGCAGTTCTTGCAATAGTGGAGCTATCTCAATGCCTTGAACAAAGTAGTAAGAAGGAGGGACCTGTGCATGAGTGACATGCACCTGAGTTAGGAAATACAGAGCAGAGTGCTTCTGGAGAAGAGCACTTTGAGGTAAAACGTATTGAAATGGAATATGTCTTAGGGTTTAAGTTGGCCAAATCAGTGAAGTTTCTGCTTTGTAGATATAATTTTATTTTATTAAGGCATCAAAGCCACCCAGAATGAGTATAGAGAAGTTGTCAGAGTAAGGTGAAATGAGACAAGGAAGTCCAAGGCCCATCTGGAATTAAATCTGGCCAAAGATATCAAGAACAACAAGAAGGGCTTTTTCAAATATATAATTAACAAAAGGAAAACAAAGGATAATGTGAGCCTGTTACTAAAGGAAGTGGGGAAGCTGTTAACAGAGGACGTAGAGAAGGCAGTGAGCCCTTGTGGCCGAGAAGGCCAATGGTATCCTCAGCTGCATTGGGAAAAGCACTGACAGCAGGTCGAGGGTGGTGGTCCTGCCCCTCTACTCAGCCCTGGTGAGGCCACATCTGGAGTGTCCCCTTCTGGACTCCTCAGTACAAGAAAGGCAGGAGCTCCTGGAGCAGGTCCAGCATAGGGCAACAAAGATTATATGGGGACTGGACTGGAGCATCTCTTTTATGGGTTAAGGCTGAGGAAGTTGGGGCTGTTCAGCCCAGCTGAAGAAACATCTAAGAGGGGTCCTCATCAATGTCTTTAAGTATGTGACAGCAGGATGTCAAGAGGATGGAGCCAGGTTCTGTGCAGTGTGCCAAGCAATAGGATGAGAGGAATGGGCAGAGACTGATGCACAGGAAGTTTCACCTGAATAAGGAAGAACTTTACTGTGCAGGTGAACATGAAATGGAGAAGATTGCCCATAGAGGTTGTGGAGTCCCCTTCACTGGAGATAGTCAAGAACCATCTGGATACAATACTGTGCCATGTGCTCTAGGATGACCCTGCCTGAGCATGGAGGTTGGACCAGATGCCCCACTGTGATCCCTTCCAACATGACATGTTCGGTGATTCTGTGATTCTATGGGGTTAACTGGTGGATAACTCCCTGCCTTTTTTTTATTCAATCCATGAGCCTATGACTATATTTCCTCTTCCCAGTCCAGCTGAGGTGGGGAATGATGGAACACCTGACATGGTGGGCACCTGACATGTAGCCAGGGTCAATCCATCATGAATTTTTATAGAGGAAGATTGGGTAAAAATCAGGAAAATTTTTCCATAATGTTCTGTGAGTCTGGCTCAGTTTAACAGAAGCCTATAGAAATTGAATTGTTTCATGGAATAAGAAATAGATTAGGATTTTTATGCTTCCCAGCTGGAAAGTAGAGATCGGTTAAGAAGAGCCTGATGGCCTTTCCATATTTCCTTTGGGGAATGCACACAGTAATTAGTTGTTTGAGTAATTGCATAGCTGTCTGAAAGAAATGGAACATGTGGAATCCAGGTGAAATTTAAAAGCAAATGAAGGCTAAAACTAGATTTACAAAGCCCTTGATGATAAAGGTTGAACAGATTTCTCTTTTTTATATAAAGAATGTAAAGGAAGGAGAATGTAGAAGCCACACTAGGACTATGCCACCATAGTTGGGGGCAGGTCTGTAGGGACCCTGCTGCTACATTGAGGGTAGCTCAGTAAAGCTACAAGTAAGTTCTTTCAGAAATAAATAAGTTTTCCTGTTAACAGTAGGGATTTTTTTTTAAAAAGAACTGCAGATTTTGAAGCTTTGGCAAATGAGAAACAGGACTTGATGGAGAGACCAGAAGAAAAGATGGATGTTTACATAGCTTTTCTATCAGTGAGAAAAAGGACTGCTCCTGGGATCTGTGAAGATTGTTGAAGAATTTTATGAGATTCATTTATTTGCTTTCTGCAGTGCTTTCAAGGGCTTTCAAAGATATGTTGAGTAAAAGAACATTAAGATCTCTACCATATAAAGGCCTTCACATGGCTTTCTTTTGTTGGTAAAAATTAAGATTTAGAGAATGCTAGAGACCTGAATCTATGTGAAATAGATTACAAAATTTTGATTCTGTTTTAACAGAGAGACTGGGAAATAAAGTATTAAGGCAATTACTACATCTCAGCTACTCTAATACCTTTAAAATGTAATGAAATGTACCTTCTGCCTGTTAAATTGCCACTACAAGACTCTTGACTTTCTCAATATTTACTACAGATCTAACTTGACATTCAACAGTTGTTCCTGCCTAGGACACAGATTTTTTCCAAAAATTAACTTCAGTAACAATATCTGACACTGCTGCATTCATTGCCAGTATCCTGATGGAATAAGGTCACCTGTGCTGTAAGAAAAACAGGAGAAGGAAAACGTAGTATCGTGCTGGATTTCTGCAGTTCAAAATTAAGCAGTGTCATGTCCTTGTCTGCTGATCCATAAACCTGTAGGTCTCCAGTGGATGAAGAGTGCAGATGCACTGTCAATCACCACCTACCAGGCCTATCTCACTATTGTCTGGCTTTACATGCAAACACTATCTTTTAATGAGATCTCAGCTATTAGAAATCCTTCCAAGCTGTGCTAGCATTCCAGTTCTTCAGGCATTCAACTTTTTTGATTATTCTAGCCTCTATCAGCGTATTGGATTTGTTGTGTCACATGAGAGAGCAGGGGAAAGACAGGGGGACAGGTGTGGCCAGAGCACTGCAGTCAGCCCCATGTCTCATCCACTTCTTCCTCTCTATGTAAACTGACATCAGCAAGCTTTCTACTGCTTTCAGGCAGTCTGGATATTGCAACATTAATTTTATTGCATCCCAAAATATTACTTGACCTTTGCTACAATATAAATCTGTAGCACCAAGAAGTCTTCAGTGATGCCCTGGTATACAAGAACCATACCTGCAGATAATAGAAGACAACCTCTTTGTACAGACAAGACAGTGGCCTCATGCCTCACTTAAGTGATTTTATTGTACTACTTCTCTTGGTTAGTCTAGGTCCAGTCCAGGCTTCTGTGAGAAAATCTAAATATTTAACCCAAATTTGTTGAAACCTCATTTAGTATCTTAACCACAGTGACTTTTTTCTTTCACAGACAGTATATTTGCTTCCTGGTTTTTTAGAGACTGCTTTAAAGACAGGATAAATTATAAAATGGAGCCACTAGTATTTGGAAAGCAAAAAGCTCAAGGACACACATACAGCAGCTCCCAACCTGCAGTGGTGTGGGGGACATTTTTCGACTGATACTCCAAGTGCAGAATTAGCATAATCAGCAATCATTCCTCCAGAGTCTCTGGACTCTGTGATGCTCTTGCTGTGAGTAGAATGTGCTCCAGCATGCTGTGCTCCACTCACTGAGAAAATGAGAGATTCATAGGGACCATGGATTAATGATCTCCTGTTGGCCAGCTTCATTTGTGTAGGTAGCAGCAGGTAAGTTGCAGCCGAGGAAAAGTTCCAATTCATGTATTGAATTTTAAAGGCAATGTCTGTCCTTCGAGTGTATGTTAGCACCATTCCCTCTGCAGTGTAGCTGAGTACTATTAATGAAATCACTGCTAGCTTTTTATGTTTTACTGCTGTTGACATTTTTGCAGCTGTTAGAGAAATGACTCAAGGCCAATAAGTTCTAGGTAATTTTTCATTTATGAGACATTTTCTCCTCTGCATACTCACTCCTGACTTTTATTTTTATTAATTTCTTATCATACCTGAGGATCACTGTAATATTTAATAGGAATTTTATAACTTGCAGAGAGATAGAGTTATTATCTGAAACTACCTTTACCAACTTGACACCTATTTAGAGAGGGCCAAATTCTCCCATTCTGCAAGTGTGTGAGAGTGTGTAAACCCTCTTTTGTGCAAGTTGCTTGGGGCATTTTGCATGCTTTTTCTTCTAAAGATTTATATTTTTGGTTGCTTGAATTTGTATTATGAATCTAAAGCTTACATTGTATTGGTTTACTAGAAGTGGTAGAAATAGGACACACCATCAACTGCAAATAGTGGCATTTTGGATTTGCATTTTTGGGTTTTGACCTTCAGAGTGTTAACTGATCATTAAATAAACAGTTTGTACTTCAAAATCTTCTTGAGCTATTTGAGAAACATCTGTTCTTGAATAGTGTTGATGAGATTAGGGTGATGCTTAAATATACACAGAAGAATATGTTTCATAACCTTTAAATAACCTCAATATCTCTGTGTTTGAAAAATGGAATACCATGATTTAATCCTAATCAATCAAAAACTCATTTTTGTTGATTCAGCTTCCTGAGTGACTTGGCAAGATTGCTAAAATGGGCAGTGTTAAGAGATTACAGTCCAGTTTGAAATGAACTGTAGTTTGATACTGCCTGACCATTTCTGCCCTATCCATATGGTATGTTCTACCTTTCAATAGTAATTATCATATAATTCCATACATGTCAGGTTAGAATAGTTAATAGAACTAAATGGCTCATTTCCCTCTTTCCTTCATTTAATCTCCAAGGTTTATTATCCCCAGTAGAGAGATGCAGAGGGATATCCGTTGCAAGAAATTGTCCATAGTGTTTTCAAATGAGATTGCATGGAGGCGTATAGATTTTTGTGTAATTACTCATCTACATTTTTCCTGCTAAACTTTATTTCTCATGCTGCCTTTGATCTCACTAACAGAATTGTTTCAAGAAATGAGGGACACTTTAAAATGTTTGCTTTCCGAATCAATGCACATAGGTCTGATCAAATAAAAAATGAGTATTCTTGCCATTCATGCATTCTCTAAATCAATGCAGGTTTGGTTCTGGCTCTGCCAATGTTACTGAAGTCCCTGCTCAGAGACTGATTTCGCTGGGTGCCAAGGCAGGTGGTGCAGGATGACCCACCTCCCAGTGCAACCTCCTCTTCAAAGTGCTGGACATATTAATGTTACCTATCAGCTGGTCCAGGTCTCCTCTGTGGCCCTGTGACCCAACAGGCCTTTAATTACTAGATTATTTTGGTTTGAAATACATAAAGATGAAGATATCACAGTCTGCTTATAAGGTTTTTATGTAGAATAGTAGGGGCACATCCTTCAGTGTCTCAAAATGTAATAATGGCACATAAGTGTGTTTGAGCCTAGAAAGGTGCCTGTGCTAACCCTAGGGAGTGTGGGACAACACAAATCTTTAATTACCTTATCACAACAAGCTGCAGTCCTGCAGACTAGAGCAAACTATCCCTCAACCATACCTGGCTTTGTCTCAGGGGATGTGTTGAATCCAAAGAGGACAGTGAGTGGTGATCTGTCTGAACTATCAAACTGAGAACACGTGAATTACTATTCATGCTAAATGCTGGTGTCTTAAAAAAAGAATGGTACCATAGTGGTTATTCAGATCCTAAGATGCTTAGGATTGGAGAGAAGAAATAACACCTATTATTATGAATAAAGTTTGGTGTATAAAATAACTTCTCCAAACATGAATAATTTTGGCATAAGTTTTTCATATTTTAAGTAGTTATTTTATTTTAAGGCTTCAGTAAAAATGTCTCTGTCATATAAAATGCAAATTACTTTTAGAGAAGAAAAACATTTTTCTTTTAAAAATAATATTACAATTTGCTTCTTTGAAGTGTTCTAGTGCCTTTGGGCTTAGGAACAGGAGAACTACTTTGTCAGTGTGCTTTTCTTCTATGCTTATGAAAATACAGTTAGCTTGGAAAAAATTTTTAAACTCTGAAAAGCTACAGGTTCACATACAATGAAGCATGCCATCAAGAAGCCTGCTGTTGAATTTTCTGTGTGCTCAGGTGCAGAGAAAGTTCACAAGTCTCGCAGACCTTGATCCTGGATGAGGTACGACAGCTGAAACCACAACTTTGGTAGTGGTGCAGCAGGGCTTGGTAGGGGACATAGGGGTTTCGGATTTTCCTGGTGATTTGTTACTTCTGGATCCGTCACGTTCAGATGGGGATGGTTGAGCAGAGCAGTGTCTTCATAGATATGTGGTCTGTCCTTTCCTTCCCCTCCCATTCTCTGGTACCTTTTCCACACAAAGAATAATTTATTTTCATCAGCTATGCTTTGCATCAGGAGCTCTTGGTTCAGATTTCCAGTTTAAAAGACCTGAAATGACATCTTTTCATCTCCAAAGTCATCCCGAAGTAATGAATTATTTGTTAATTTAGAGATAGATTTTCTTTTTAAAGAATCCTTTATCTTTTATTTTAAAAGATACTTTACTCGCACAACTGAGATTAGATATACACTTTTGTTTCAGCCTTTGTGTCATGCTGAAAATATATTAATTGTTCCCATTATATTTTTATATCTCCTTTATTCATTGCACAGCCTGGATGCAGAATGAAAATCAAAGCAGTAATAAAAGCAAATATGGTTTGTCATTAGGATGAACGCTTACTAGCCTTTCTGGATTTGCCACCATTGTCTCCATAGTTTTATTTAAGAAATTATGCAAGTGCAGAGATGCTGAACTGAAGATGCAAACAGCTTCATTTTGTCATTTCCCATTTACTATGTGTTTGCCATTTTGATTTTGGTGAGCCATTATTTAATTACTTTTAAAATAAACTTAAATTTATGAGGCTGCACAGTGCAGCACACACATAAATGCATTCAATAGTCAAAATAGCTGAATACTCCAGGAGGAGCTTCAATATTGCAATTTTCACACTTCAACAACAATTATTTAAGTGACAGACTCTGAACCCAAATGTTACTTAATTTCCAGTGTTTGGATGAGTTTTTAGCTAATAACTTTATTATCATTGATGCTTTCATTTTTCAATGAGACCTGTGATGCTCTACTGCCAATGTGAGAAAGTCGACTTCTAAACAGGACACTTGACAAGCGCAAGGATCTCTCAGTGGGAATCCATTTGTTGATGTGGCCTTCTCACGCATTCTCAGATACAACATGCTTTTAAAATATTATGATCTTTCTGTATTTGGAAGTGAAGGCAATATTTTAAATGGCTAATAATACCTATTATAAGCTGCTAAACAGCATATTCTCATAATGTGACAAGTAAGTATACTGTTAGCTTACATGAGCAGTGTAATCTCATTGTGGGAGATAAATGATTAGATGAATTGGTCCATGAATTGGAAATGTGGGTTACAGTTCCTTAGGTATAGACCATACTGTTAATGAAGCAATTTGTTCTGTGTCCACTTGCATTTCGTTTGCTGCCATCAACAATTAAGAGATGTTGTAGTAAGGTCATTCCAGATTAAGAACTTGTCTTTGTAGAGATTTCATTAAAATAGAGAGAAATTCTAATTTCTAGCCAAGATAATGTTAATTCAATGGGAGAATAAATATTGTGGAAGCAATTTGTGCAAGAGAAATTAACTTTAAATGCATTGCTCTCTTTTTTCTAGAAGAAGTAATTCTTACACAGGAAGACATATTGAAAATATTAGCAGAGGCTGTTACTGTAGGAATTGGCTGGGTACCTTGGCCTGGTTAAGGAAGCGTGTCTTGTTGTCTGAGCATTGCAGAGTTGTGAAGACCCTTAAATAAATTGAACAGAAAATAAGATTTCTCTCTTTGCTGGCTGACAGTATTACAGCTAAACTACAAAGAAAGTAATTTTTCCAACCATCATGCATTTATTTCCCAGTCATCCTCAGAAACTTGTAACACTGAAGAGCGTTGTAATTGACATTTCATTCTAATATATTGGCTGCCTTGCCTAAATTCTGACTGGCTGATAAAGCCCAGGGAAATCCAGTCTCATCATGTCCTGAACAATTTCAGTCCAGCCCTGTGGCAATTGAAGTGCTTAACCAGCAAAATAGGAAAGACAATATTTGGGGATTCTTCTTTTCAAAATGCACAAGAATATAGAAACTGAAATAATCAAATATAAGGCAATTATTTTTCAACTTGCAAAGCAGAATGAAGGAATGATTTAAAAGAATATACATGTCAATTTAAATTGAGTAATTTAAAAAGTTTAAGTAAGTGCACAGGCATGAGTTTATCCCAACAATAACTTCATTGATGTTATATTTCAGAAAAATTTCATCCTAATATCTCATTTTTTAAAGGAGAAAAAAAAAAACCCAATGATCTTTTCAACAGATTTTATGTTACATCCCAGTTGCTTGAAAGAAAATGTGATGCACATCAACTCATTCTTCAGGTCATATTTTCTGGAGAGATGTGAATAATTTTACACAGACTTAGTTATTGATCTGCCAGGTCCTCCAGAAATGAAGTGTCATGTCATGCAGCTTGTTATTTTTTACTATATCATCATGTTTTCATTCATATGGGATTCTTTTATTGAGAATGTATTACTTATGTAATGAGCCTTACTTCTTCTTAGGTCTCTGAAAAAATGCTTGTTTTTTTTCAGCATGTTTTTTTCTTTGTATGTGCATGCCCTTTGCATCAGAAGTTCAAACAGAAGTTAGGTAATTACACAATTATTAGGATTTTAATATTTATGATGTATTTATTTGTATTTTATTTGTATAAATGCTGTAAGGTTTGGATTAATTTCCTTCTTCTTGTTTTTTTTTTTTTTTTTTTTGCGGTGTTACAGAATATCAAAATCCACACCAACCTTGTTAATAATGGCATGACCACTGGCAATAACGGCATGAAGCTGTTTCCCAGTCTGCAAAATGCTTGTTTGTATTTGGTTCATAACTGCAGAACTTTCATATATTTGGGTTTTTATTGTTGAGCAAATAAAGAGAGATCATAAGGTAATTTTGTTCCTAAAGGACTAAATTCTTTGATCCGGAGTAACTCCCTGGGTCTTACATTTCCATGTCAGGCTGGAAAACATCCTGAATGTCTCACTGTCAGGCAGATTACTGTGGATCCAGGGCTTCTCATGGCCTCTGGGGAGTTTGCTACAGACCCAAGAATCCCAAAACTCCAGTGCCAGATCTTCCTGCTCGTGGGCACAGCTCAGGGAAATGGGGGGAACAGAAAGGTGGCTTTGCCTTGTCATTCTTCTAATAGAACTCTGAGAATAAATGCCTGCTAATAAAAATAAAGGTGCTCCATGCTGTTCTCCAGCATGGAGGGCAAAACAGGCATAAACCTGCCTGTAAATATAACATGCAGCTTCTGCTCTGTCAGCAGGTTTGTTAAAGGTCTCTTACCCATCCTAACCCCTGAACTGCACCCAGGAACTGTTTGAAAGCATGCTAATTCATCAAGAGCACAGCAAGGACGGGTTGTTCCGAGGAGCCGATAGCATAGACGGCCAAATTATCCAACCTGGGGAAAGTGTCCTTCAGATCTGTATAATCTGAGAGCATATGCTCAGCCCTGAAGCTTTAGGACTTTGATTCCCATATGAAGTCAGACTCAGAAATTTGTGCAGCAGAATGATTTTGGTTATTCTGAAATGATATTTCTATTATTTTCCCCCTGTGCATAATTTAAAAACTAAAAGGGTATTTTATCCTAAAAAAGCAAGATCTACCATAGCCACTTTTAATTGCTTGTGAGAGCATCACTCTGTTTCTCAGTCATGTAATTTATGTGTCACCTTGAGCTCTCATTTCCTTAAGAGACATATTATATCTACATTTTTTAAAAGCTTAATGCGTGACAAACAATTTCAAGGGAGTGCACTGTTGCTGTGCTACATCTGAGCTGCCCAGAAGTAACTGTCCATGCCTTACCTTGTGGAACCTTGTGGATACCTGTTGGGAATAAGAACATTTCAAAAAGGCAAAATGCCAGATCCTGCACTTGGGTCACAACAACTCTGCGCAGTGCTTCAGGCTGAGGGAAGAGTGGCTGGAAAACTGGAGGAGAAGGAGCTGGGGATGCTGGTCAGCAGGAAATGAACATGAGCCAGTGTGTGTCCTGCTTACCAGGAAGGCCAACGGCATCCTGGCCTGTGTCAAAACTAGTATGGCCAGCAGGACCAGGGCAGTGATGTTTCTTCAGCAAAGAGTTGCCACCACTGGAAGAATTTGCCCAGAGAAGCAGTTGAGGTAACATACCTGGAGGTATTTAAAAGACATTTAGATGAAGCACGAGATGTGGATTAGCAGTTAATTTGGATGCCTTGATGATCTTAAAGATCTTTCCCAATGTAAGGGATTCCCTGGTCCTGTGGCTCTCATTCTCTGCCTGTTAAGGTGTCATCTTTCACAACTGTACTACAGGCTGCTGAGTTAAAATGTGGAGAATATAAAAGTTTTGAAAAAATTATCTGGTCTAGCAAATATATTGATCAATTTCAAACCAATTGCATTCCTTCCCAAGGGAAAAAAGGCTAAAAAAATTCAGCATAAAAATCAGATGACTTTCTTTTAAAATTGTTGTATTCTAGATATCACTACTTATGGTCAGATTTAGTTTTTTCACATTCAAAAAGTTTGATTCTAGAAGTTTCTTCCCATATAATGCAAGAAAAAGAGTTAATAATGAATAATAATATTAATAATATTGCATCAGATTGAAATATATGTAAACCTTTATATATAGTCCTGAAATTGAAGCAGTATCAAAGAAAATAATTTACTGCTACAGTAGGAAACTGTCAACTTTCACGCAAAAAGTCATTAACCTTTTTTCTTTTAAATTATAATTTTGTCACTTTCGTATACCACTGAAGAAATAGATTTTCATTATATCCAGAGTGCAAAATATGTTGGCTGTGGAAAAAGCAACAGGGCTCAGATTAATAGGAGCTGACAAGCTGACCAAAGAGGAAGTGGCAGCATGGCTGGCACCATGGCTCAGTGGTTGTGACAGGCAATTAGTGAACAGAACAAAACAGATGTAACAGGAGGCAGCAACAATTTACTGAAGTATTAGCTTTCTCACTCTGTAGTGGAGAGAACTGATACTGCTTGCTGATAGAAGTAAATACTAATATGGTCTTGGGAGAGGAGGAGAGACTGTGCACAGTCCTCTTACGAGATTGAAAAAAACTGCTACAAAACAAGAACAACAAAAACTCAACAACACAAGCTCTGCTAGACTTAAGGGAAAACAAAACAAAAATGTCTTTTGGGATTTTGAAGATGAGATTAAGATTCTGGCCTTGTTACTGGACTGAAATGAGCTTTGAAAAAATAGCATACTAAGGAGAACTTGTAGTAGCATGTTCATATTTCACAGCACTCAGAGAGGATACACAATGTTATTTTTATTTCTCCCCTGTTGTTCTGGAACAGACTTACATTTCTACAACTCCTGGAGGCTGCTGCTGGTCTCTGTGCAGATATGGAGAGAGGAGATTGCTATGCCCTTACCTAGTGGTCAGAGGACAGAATAATGATCATATGGGAGGTTTTTGTGGTTACAGGTTTTGTACTGAATTTTTTAAAACCCAAGCACAAAGTCTGTACCTTGTTTTTAAGATTGTTTCTTAAAAGCACAGACCTCACAGTGTGCTAAATTTAATTATTTTACCTCAGGCAACTTAGGCATTGTGGTTCTGGCAGGATCTGGATGGATGTCTTCAGTCTCAGAAGACAAAGTTATCAATATACACAGGGACATGCAAACTGGATCAGTTACCATTTTCTACTAGTCCAAGAAAGGTTATAATTTTTCAAAAAGTAGAAATGAAATTAGTATTGCTGCTGACAGTAGAGAGTACAATATCTTCATTCTGTAAATTGAGATAATTTCTGTGTGTTATGGGATCATACATTTTATTTAGAACTGGAAAACACAATGGTCAGTCTTCTGTGTACAATCCACAGAATCACTATTTACATCTACTATTGACAATATCAACAACACAGTAATTTTCTCCATTCCCTCGAAAATAGAGCATTTACCTGCAAAGTATTACAAATTAGGCTATTTGAAACTAGAAATTTACCTCCAGTGCTGAGTAAGGAATGGACCTTAAGGGAGTTTCCTACCAGCAGGTGGACCTTGATAATTTTCACGGTACCAGATCAAAAGTTGTCATGGTTTTCCTGTCCTTCTTCCCTCACTGAGGGAGCATATTTTAAAACAATGGAGACATGGTATGGTGCCACTCACCATGGTTATGACACTTTTGTACTGAGAGGACTCGTGGAGAGGGTAAGTGGCCACCAGAGCCAAGACATCTCCTCTGTCTGCCTGTGGCTCTAGCTGGCTACAGTGGAGGTAAGGATGATTTCTGGAAACTACTCACTGTTTCTGGATTGATGTTCATGGAGGACAGCCTTTTTTATCCTCTTTCTAGCTCTTGCTTTTAAATACTGGAGCTTGGGTGTAAATAATGCAAAATGTGCTTAGCAGGCATCCTGCTTATTACACTTGTTTCTCTTAAATGTGCTGTCTCTTATAATGGAAAAAGGTTAGGTCAAAACCAGATAACACTGCTTAACTCAGTGGAAACAACCACATATGAATACTTGAGAAATATATGATTTCAATATTCTTTTTATTAAAGAAGATAAAATTCATTCATATAAGCTAACCAGAAAATATTCAACTAAATTGAAGCAAGATTAAACCCCAAAGGATTCCCTAAAAATTGGAAGAATCATACTAATTCAAGTCAAGGTTTTCTTTTTTTGTTTTGATTTCTTAAAAAAATAAAATATATGTATGTATATATATATATATATAAAACACAAAAAGAAAGATGGGATTTGAGAGTACGACATCTCTACTTAGTGAACAGCTAATTCATTTCACACTTGGAAGCTGAGAAAATAATATGGAGGTATAGGATATTCTAGCAAATGGTCTAATGAAAAACTGACGTCATCACCAAAACAATTTAAGGAAATAGGGGAAGAAATAGAATAAAGAGACAATTTTTAAAAAGGAGGCAAGATGTCTAGCTAGTTGTAAGCCCTAGATTTAGGTTGCACAAAAGTCTGCATTGCAAAGGATTTGCATACCTAATATTTTGAGAAGCTGAAGTTTCTTCAATGTATGCAGTGGGTCTTTTGATTTTTATCAAAGAGAATTTCAGCTGTGTAAGTGGCGTTTCTTTGTCCCTCAAAATTTGGTTAAGCCTTTGCCTTAGAGCTAATCTAAAGGATGGTCATTTTTGGTGCAGAAGACAATTGGAAAAGAAAGCAGAATTATGGCTGGAAAAATAGCTGTAAGGGAAGGCTTGGGTTTTTCAGACATTGTAAATTTTTAATTGTAGGCAGAAGCTACTTGAATCTGCTACTCTACCAAACTGTATGGTTTTGCATAGTTGATCTAATTCTTGTAGCTGTTACTGAGTGGTGTTTACCTGTTAGGTCAGGCAGCATAAGTACCAATGTTCTCTCTTCAATTCAAAGTTCAAGCTGTTATTGAAAGCTGAAGTGGCTTAGAAGCAGAGATAGATCAGGATATTGTTTTTCTCTTTCATGTAAGCCAATTCTTTGCAAGGAGTGGTCATAGCCCTATTTTCCCTGCTAATTGCAGTTCTCATGTTCACTGTTTTCAAATCTGTTCCTCCAATCTATTTTGTTCTCTAAGCTTTATTTCATTTCATTGCTAGGGCCACATATCTCTGTCTTCTGAATTTTCTGCCTTGCTACATGCCCAGTGCTTTGAAGCCTACCATCATGAGTGTTTCCTTCTTTATATTTTCAGCTATTGTCTTAAAGAGCTCCATTTGCCTCCTAATAAAAAGTCTTGCTCTTGTGACAACTTTCTGCCTGTGGCTGACTACAGAAGTCACAAATGCCTTATGGCATAACAGGGCTTGATGACTTGAATTGCACTGTAAAAGTGAGAGTAGCAGCAAGGAACAGCAGCCTGGGACTTGAAATAGTGAGAATGGCAAATAAGGGACATGGGGAGGACTCACAGAAGTGAATGATGGAACAAGGGGACTGGGTAGAGAAATTAGTTTGTGGTGGACTATCATTACCTAAAATGAAGACAGAATGTGATATTTTACTTCTTGAGTTATAGGACAGAATGGTAAGCAGCATGATCAATTCTGGTATATTGTGCTGCTGTACAAAGCCTCTGACTTACTTACCTTGACAAAATTCTTATGCCTGAAACCTCAAGAGAATTTGGTTCAGAAGACTGGACCTTTACTCCCCTCTTTTCTCTTCATCCTCTCTTTTTCACCTTAAAGCACTAGATGATTTTCTGTCTCACTCTTCTATTTAGTCAATGCAGGGGCTAGCCAATCATCCAATTTCCCTTGGATACACACCCTTCATGAACTGCTAGCCAGCTGTGGTACATGCATTGCTACAAGCAAGTCTCATGGCAATTGGTAGATAGATTAAACTGTTTTTCTTGCTCTACTTTCTTCCTAGCTACATGTTCAGGACCAGTTTCAGTTTTTGGAGTTTCTAATTCATTCTGGTCCCCTGAGTTACACTTTATTTTTCTAGAGACCAAAAGTATACATGAAAATGGCATCTGTATCTTTGGAAATAAACTGGTTTTATTTTAATGTATCAGGAGTATTACAAAAATCAGTGCTTGTGACCTATGGTATTTCTCCAAGGTTAGACCAGAAGTCCTTTTTTGCTGTGCCAGAAACAAGTATTTTCAGAGGTCACAGACATCATAGACTCATGTAGAATTGCTGAGCTGGAAGACTTTTTGTTATCTGTGAAAGACATTGAATTTATCATCTAGGATGTAGCTTGATAACACAGGGAGAATATGATTTGTTTTTATGAAAGCACTTTCAGAGTTGTCACCTGGTAGATTTTTCTTTTCCCTGAATGATTTTATAGCTTGTGATCATGGAAAGATCACTCGACACTAATTAAAAATCCTATTGCATAAATTAAAATACTGTGAGACAAAAGAGAAAAAGGTATATGCTAAGATTTTCTAAAATTATTTATATGTATTTCAAGTCAAATCAGTCATAGACTTGCACTGTGGAATGTCTCTAAAGCATTAATAGTACAATCAAGAAGTAATAAAGAATTGGAGTGCAGTAGCCCAGAACAGAAGTGCAGGTTTTCTTTGCTTAATTAAGAAAAAAGTAGTTTTGAAAGCAAATCCTGCATTAAAAAGAGATAATTAAGATTTGAAAGTCAGTCTTCATGAGATTCAATTCTAGTTTCATTTGCTTACTTTGTATATATTTTAAAATAATTTTTAATTATAACTAGTAGATGATAGCCTGGACTTCCCTTATGATAATAGGATAATGTATCATTTTATTCTAAAGGACTGTAATTCCATATTTTGAATGGAGAGGGGTCTTAATAATTTAATTTTGCGCTGCCTTATTTGTGGCTGTAGACATTAGTTACAATTAAATGTTAATTTAATCAAATGCTCTTCTATAACACTAAATCTTACAGTTTCTGAAGGTCAAAATGTATGTAAGGAATTTGCAGGTATTATAGATGGGCCAAAAAGGCATTGAAAAAGCAAAATCAAAACACCCATTAATTTTCTTCATTTAGATAAAGATGCTGCAGGGTTATTCCTTTAAAGTGTTACAAATTTTTGATACCCTAACTCCTCTTCTGTTTTTGAGTAATTAGCATAGAGGTTTCTCAGCTGTCCAGAAGCGTGTGTTGCCAAAAGAGGGAATGGCTGTGGTCTAGTTTTGGTCAAGACTTCTAAAGGAAGACCAGCAGTGAGAATTACAGGTAGAGCTGGGATGGAGTGTTTGGGGTATATCCTCCCCCAGCTTCCTGTAAGCAAACACTTCACAAAGTTTGAACCTTCGAACCTTTCCTGCAAGTAAAATTATCACAGCTCAGGCCTGGCTTCTCAGTTTTTCAGCTGTTAGACTCAAAATCTTATTACTGGCAAAAAGGACCTCTCAATGCCTATATTTATTCAATCACAGAATAATTTATGTTGGAAAACACCTTTAAGATGATGAAGTCCAACTAAGAACCCAGCACTGCCAAATCCACCATTAAAACTTATCCCTAATGTTATACCTAGGTAGGAGTGATCAGCAACATGAGCACTTCTCCGGGATGAATTTTCTGGTATTAATCTGTTTGGTTTGCACTGAGGCATGAACCATCATCAAAGCTGGTCTTGGGCAGCATGTCCACTCTGTGAAGTCCTGCAAATGAATCAGGAGTGACAGCTGGGGTGTTTGTCTGCCATGTGTTAACTGTGCTCCCAGAAATGTCCTACAAATTACAGAACTGATGCCTGTTGTGCACAGGAGCTTCTAACTCATACAAAACGATATTGGTTTTATTCATTCACCCTCTTTTCCAGGTGCTGTTTTTGCATGCAACTCTCCCTTACAATGTCTCCTGATGTAATACATCAAAGTTTGCTTAGGTGGGAGGCACAGCCCCTCTTCTTTCATGACAAAGCTGTAGTCTGTCCAGATTGCTGGGAATTGTGAGATGAAATTAGGCATGCCCACAGAAAACATTATATGTTCCTGAAATCTAAAAGTTCTTTCTTAAAGCATGTCCTTGAAAAAATGGAGCTCTGCTTTAGGGGAGGAGAGTACATCAGGGAAAGTCACTTCTTAGAGACCTTCACCTGTTTAAGGGCTCACTGGAGAGGTGGTGTTGGAAAGCTGCTGCATTCCTGTCGTTTCACCTGCAGTATGCAGTTTAAATTAAGTTATGTATAATTAGATCAGATATGAAATGGTTTCTAGCACAAGCCCCAGCAATTTTAAAAGTAGGTAGATTTCTGCCAGTATATATTGCATTTCACTGTAATAGTTTTACTTCTCATAAATTTAAAAGAAATAATAAATTATAGTGACCTTCTAAAAATACCTCAATTCATAGAATGAACCATCAAAGTTTATCTAGTAATTATAATGACATGTAATTTACAGAAAATACCTTAGATTTAATTTAAATGTTCCAGATGCTGAAGAAGAACCAGGGGTAGTGGCAATGGCTTAATAAAAATAATAAAAAAAATAAACATTTTAAAAGGTTCAGGATATTTCTGTGTGAATCCTGTAAAAAAAGGTGAATCCTGTAAAAAAAAATCTCAGTAACTACTGTGTTGTGAAAATTGAAGGATATCTCATTTCCTTGAGCAAGCTCCAAGATAGGTAGCTGAAGGTGAGACACGGCAGTTGGAAAGGAAGGCAAGCTTAGAGCAAAGCTCTGTTTGAAACAGAAGGACATCTGAAGAAGCTTGTTCTTTCAAAGTATTGTACAAGCACAGGTGCTCAGGTTCTGTGACAAAAGAGAAAGTCACAGTTTCCTGTTACCACTCAAGATATTAGGATAACCACTCTAGTGAAATTCAGAAGCAGACATTTTTGCTGTATTTCTTGCTTGGTGGGAAACTGCTCAGTCCAGCCCTGGAATAACTCAAGCCTTATTCTTAGCTTTCCATTCCCTGTAAATCTGACATTAAGATGAAATTCACTTGCTGCAGATGCAGCACACACATCCCAGTTTTTGCTTTGCCTGCCACATCTATCCCATTTTTCTTCTAGTGCCCACAGGAGTATCAGGGGTCCACAGTCAGAGAGAGGGCATCACTGGAGGTCCTTTCTTAAAAGCCTGGAACATATGTGCTGTCTGAAAACAGCCTGAATTCAGGTTAAAATAATTTTGCCCAGAAAACATGGATGAGTAGAGTCAGATTTGAGAAATACTTCACACTTCAGCCAACACTTTATGTTGGGAAGTCCATATGTTTGAGTTTGAGCTATATAAACCTATTAAATAACTTCAGCCCACTAAGTACTTGCTATTCCTGAAGTCTTCACAAGATATAAATTCCCTAATTTGTATTCATCTTAGCTCAGCTCCATCTACTCACCACTTTAAGAAACCTCTTAAAGTGTTTAATAGCTGCCAATTGTTTTGAAATTCTGCTTATATGACAAAGCCTATGCTTAATTCACAGCAATCAGTGGAGGCCTCTAAAAACTCTTTCCTAGGAGCTCCTCTGCATTCTGTTGGAACAGTGTTTTGTTTTATCTGATCTACAGATTTTGTTTGTGGGTGTGTGTGTTTTAGGCGCTTTCTGAGGTAAGCTTGTCTGACAGGCTGCAGGGACAGACTGTCATGAGCATCTCCCAAATGGAAAAAGAGTTACAAATAAAATTGTAATTTATTTGTTCTTAATTTAGCTGTCAGAAAAAATATTTTAATTTGACAATCATGTTGAATAGACATGTAGCTCTTGGACTGGTAAGAGTATTAGACCCTACTGCGACTGAAGTTTTGAAAACGAAATTGTTGTGTTGCACTCTAATGCTGCATGCTACTTTTCAAGGGACACTGCATCCAGCTGAATAGTGCTTTCACTTTGCTTTGTTAAAAAGAAAAACTAGCCCACCAAACAAAAAAGCATTATCACAGAAGTACTGACAAACATGGCTTTTTTTTTTTTTTTTTTTTTTTTTTTTTTTTTTTGTGAGTTAGGTCTAATGTAGATTTGACTGAAACCAGATTATAATTCATATAAAATTAGGTTTATCTAGATGGAGGACAGAGATGGCGAAAGGGATAATCCTGCAAAATTCTGGGCTTGTCTATTCTTCTGAATTAATTCTCTTTTTCACTTGATTATAAAGTCTAGGAAACCAGCTTTAAGCCAAGTGCGTAAGTTACAAATGACTGCAGTTAGATAAGAGGAGCTCCACATCCAACATTTTTTAATTTTCTTCTTCCTAAAAGCGTACATCTCAGAAATCAGAATGGTTGTACTGGTGTCCCAACGCTGGCCAGTGGGTTTGGAAAGGTTTGGAAGGGAGCATCTCATCCAACCCCACTGCAATGAGCAGGGACATCTTCAAGTACATCACTTTTCTCAAAACCACATCCAATCTGACTTTGAATATTTCCAAGGATGAGGCATCCATCACCTCTCTGGGCAACCTGTTCCACGATTTTACCATCCTCATCGTAATATACTTCTTTCTTCTATCTAATCAAAATCTACCCTCATTCAGTTTAAGGCCATTCCCCCTTCCCTATTACTACATGCTCATGGAAAAAGTCCCTCCCCAACTTTGTTGTATCCACCTTCAAGCACAGTGAGGCTGCTCTAAGGCATTTCCAGAGCCTTCTCTTCTTGACTCTGAACAACCCCACCTCTCTCACCCTGTCTTCATAGTGCTCTGATCACCTTTGTTGGCCTCCTCTGGATTAATTCCATAAAAGGATATATGGTCAGGGAAATAACCTTGACATTCCCTCTACATTCAAACTCTTCAGTCATCTGGCACTGAGTATAATTCCTGGCTTGGGGTCTGTGGGGTCCAACCACATTCTGATTTCAGGTATAAAAATGTGTATGATGCAATGTTATTGCTGTTCACCAGATAAAGATCAGATATTCAGGAAACCAGTTTTCTCTATGGCTGGTGAAGATGCAAGGGCAGTTCAGATAAATGAAAAACACTGCTTAAGACTGTGTTTACAGCAAAAATAAAGGTGTTTTTAGCTCAAGGAAGCTAAATAAAGATTTTGATCTCCATGTAAAATCTGAACAGCGACAAGCTAGTGTTAACCTCAGACCACAATCTGAGATAAACCTCGAGAAGGACACACAAAGCTGACCTTCACTGGTCACATCAAGGCATGGATATAGATAGCTATCTTGTTGTTTGAGATAGTCTCTTGTTTGTTTTAGTCAAAACAATATATTTCTGTCCTTGATTTACCCTTATTTCAGGGATACAATATGGCTACTTTTCCAGTTCAGGGCTGACATATTTTCTGTGTAAAACAGGATTAGGCTATAGTTTTCTGCTGTAATCTTTATAGGAAAACAGTGTCATCTTGGAAGGTCTGCTGTTATGGAGCTGACTTGCTAAGTTTATATTAAGAATTACTGTACCTTTCCAGTTAGTTGCATCTTTTCCACAAGCTTCATTTCATGCTAATTTGTTCACACGTTAACCAGCACATTTTAAAGCTTGCTGTTTCCTGCTGGAAAGTGATGCTGTTGTTGCCAGGTACAAAGGTGCTTTGAAAGTTATATTGCCTCATTTCAGTGATTGAATAACAGGGTCAGAGTTACCTGAGGGAATGTGTTTCGCCACTTTTTCTAGAGGTTACATTCCCCAATTATAAGAGCTCTGTCCTTCATTTAGAGAGACAACGGTGGAATGAGATACTCTGCAGGATATTTATAACTGTCTATTCTCAATCTGCTTCATTGTGGCTAGTTAGAAGGGTAACATATGGCACTGTAGAGAAACAAATTATTATTCTTTGATAACTTACTTAGAAGCAGTTATTCTAGATGACTTGCATGACAGACTTTAAAAAACTGTAAAAAATTATTGACATAAAAGTGCAATAAAGGTGTATATTTTTTCACAGTTTTCAGCAAATTTAATAACCTTTAATGTGTTTTTAAACTTCCAGACATTTATTTATCTTTGCAAAAATCTCAAAGGTAGTCACTTTGATCTATATTCAGAGTAGTTGTTATTTATGACTAATTTACTATGGACCAAAGTCCAAGAGAAGGCTGACTGTTTCAGATTACCATATACATAGGGCTATGAATTTGGAACTCCAATACAGTCATTTAAGAGAAGGGGTCATAGGAACTGAGTTAGAGAGCATTAATCCCCTCTGTGAAATATCTTTATTTGAAAAAAAACCACCAATCTTAGCTCAAAACAAACTCTCTTTCCAGTTTTCTTGAAAAAGCTTAAAACATTTCATATTTTTTTTAATTGGAATATTATACCCACTCTCATAAGATTATTCATTTATTTTTAAAAATAGCATTTGAACTATAGTACATATTTTACCAATCTACTTCACAGTAGCATGGCTAGTAAAGAGAAACTGAGAAGTTAACTGCCAATTTTGTAGGCTTGCAGACAAGAAAATAAAAGTGAAAACCTCTAAAGTGTCATGGAAGAGGCTGTAATAGCTCCTTAGCTTATAGATTTAAGTTGTGATAGCACAGGGGCTGTAGTGTTGCTCTGGGACTTGCTGTTGAACTGGGGGCTGAAATTCATGCTATGCTTTTTCAAGCATAATTACCTGGTCTTTAAGTAACTGCAGTGAATTTTGCCCCTGAGAAGGATCATTATCCTGAATGACTCCATTTGACTTTTGATCCATGCTCAAACTAAGAAAAAGCAAACAAGAAAAAGAAGGTAATTTCCTTGTCATCATAAATTATGTTTCTTATATTTGTGGGCAGTTTATTAGAAATACAGTGAGACAGACTGGCTTACAATGTTTTCCTTTCCACAAACATGAAAGGCAAGAATCCACACATCACACTTCAGGAGGAAAGAACTACACATCTGCTAGTTAGCCAAAGGCAGAGACAATTCAGATTTTAAAAAGAACCTGTTGGCCTCATGAGTACAGGGAATCAGGTTGCTTTTTATGTATCTCTCACCACAATCAATGGATCTGCAGAGCTGTGCTCAAAATATTGACATAAAGATACAGCATATTTTATTGTATTACCAGGGTAGGGTTGATTTTGCAGTATCCAGGAGGGGACATGGATGGGACCTGGCTATTTCTCTATACCACCTTATGTCATTGCCGCAGGTGGGGGGGATGAGGAGTTTATTCCAGGGAGAAGAGATCCCTTCTGGTTTGGCCCAGTAGCCTGGAGGGACTGGCCCAGGTATTGCTTCTGTGTGAACCATTTGCCTCTTTCTTGTACCTTCTGTCACTAGCAGAGTTGCCTTTACTGTTCATTTTCTTATCTCACTGCTGTTTCCAGTAAGTTGTTTTTTATCTCAACCTGTTATCTTTACTTTTTATGCCTCCAATTCTCTCCAGACCACTGCAGGGGAGGGAGAGGGAGAGAGTGAGGGAGAGGAACATAGTTTCAGTGGGAGCTATAAACCATTCCTAAACCATGACATTTATACAAAAGTAACCTAATAACATAACTGAAATCTTTTGTTACAGAAAGAGAAAAAGTAATAATGGAGTTAAATCTGTTGTGCACACGTTTTCCTTTTTCAGCTTTTCCTGGTGCAATGTTCATATTTTCATGGTCCTATAGGTCCTTAAGGTAGGTGGTTCACTCTGGTGGTGGCAATGGGAGGTGTTAGAGCAATTTGTGATCATCTAGTTCTTTGATGGGTGGAATATGATGTTCATCTTGACAATTTTACTTGTCATCAGCTTTGATTCCATGCAGGGGTGGATTTTTTGTTGTTGTTTTAAAATTTCTCTAACATAGTTTTATACATTTTTCTTATTCAGAGAAATACATTACACATTTTCTTATTTTCATTAGTCTTATTCATTTATTAGTATTTGGAGACTTACATTTGAAAACTACATCTGAATTTGTTCTATATGGTGTGTCATGCATAATAGATAGTAGTGCTTTGATTTCTTTATTACTTCTAAAACTAGTTTCATTTACTGCCAGGTCTGCATTCCCTTAGCTGATTATTGGCGAGTGGTTTATACATGCGAGATTTCCCATGGCAAGCATCTTCCTTATCTTTGATCAGACCGTGCCTGTTCCTCCCTACACCAGATTTCCTGTTTCCCCTTCCAGGCCTGCCTTTCTCCACATTAAATTGTGAGAGAATTGTAGATACCTCATTCTGCATAAAATAATTCCCCACTATTTCTATATGTATAAAATTATGAGTTTTAAACCACACAGAGTTCGAAAAAAGCAAAACAAATTAGCTGTGGACACCTGGTCAATTAAAGAATTTGCTGTCAACTAAATCAAATCACAGAGAGAGTAGGCAGCTGAAGGAAGTTTCATGTATATAATACCTGGCAAGCATCAGTCCCAAGGTCTTCCAAATTCAGTAGAAAGCTTACAGTCCATGACTGGCAGTGGCAGTTCATCAGTTTTGCCAGTCTCAATAAAACGGTTGAAGCCCTATATTGGTGTTTATGCTTATCCAAGACCTAAACATGAACCCCACCACCTCGCTGCCTTTAGTTCCCCTGCTGCTTTCTACAGGAGCAGCACTGAGCAGATGCCAGGCTGTGCTTCAGCTGTTTCTTAGCAATGCTCTGGATAACCTCCCAGGGCCTGGTTTCCCTGGGAACAAGCTCCCCGAAGTGGTGGTCCAACACTCTATTACCACCTCATTCACAGTGGTGTGAAGATGGGTGCTATGCACTATGAATAAATAAAGTGCATTTCAATGAATCCAGGTCGCAAGTCACTGGAGACAGTTAATAGCCCACCCATGAGATAGGGGAGGCAAATCTGTGTATGAGATAAAAATATTAGAAGATCATTCACCCTTTTTTAACTCTAAACTATTTTACATAATTACATTCAAAACAGTGTACTTAATGACTATTAAGTTTTCATATCTCAGCATCAAAATTCCAGGAAAGGTCATAGAGAAGATTGTCCCAAAATTTTGCAAATGTGCAAACCAGAATTTTTTATGCCACCTCTTGATATGTGCTATATTCAGCACAGAGAAAGCAGCTTCTATTAAATCAAACTTAGAGATATTTTTGTAGAAATTAAATAAGATGGTCTTCTTTCCTCTACAAAGTGCAGGCAAAGAAAAATCTTTGCAGTACTTGCCCAGTCTTATTCAGAAAAATAGCAGAACTCTTGTCTTGAAATTCCCCTTTTCATAATATTGATGATAATAATAATGGCAGGAATTCTAGTAATGATGCTTTCAACTCAAGGTTATGTTTTGGCAAAGATGCAGGAAATGGAATGGAAAACTGGGTTTTAAAGCAGAAGTCACCAATCAGTATTAACTAAAAAAAATGCAGCTAAAAAATGCTGCATTCTCTCAATAGGTGTTGACATGTTTTGCATTCTAACATTGAATTAAAATCTTTTCTATGTCCTTTTCACAAGGAAGGACTAACAGTATAGAAATGCAATAATTAAAAAGACAATGCACACATTTAATTAAAATGTAATCTGTACTTTAGTTGTTCCAGAGAAAACTCCATCTGCCATAGAATATTTTAGAACTTGCTCCACTGGAGCACATTATTCTTCCCCCCCTTAGGCTGTCCAGTTGCACTTTAGAAAACTCAGCAGTTGGTATGATTATTTCTTTTAGACTTTAGGCCATGAAAAATCATTTCTGATTAAACAGACTTGAGAAAAGAATTGCAGCTGATTATATTCTGAAGGTACATCAAAAAGGACATATTTTCAACTCTTGGGTGTCCATGAGCTTTCTGGATTGTTAAGGTATCCCCATGTTACTATCTCTTAAATAATTTTACCTTTGTCCTGTTTTGTTTCATGTATAAGTATTTTGAAGCATTATGATATTATCATTATTCAATGTCTTCATTCTTTGACTAATTTCTAATTTGCATCCATAAATATAATTCTTTTTAACCTGATTGGTAATATATGCTGGCAAGAAGTTTCTTTTTTTTTTTTAATTAATAAAAAAAGAAAGAGCTGTACCTTAACAATTCTGCATTTTGTGTAGCATGAAGCTGTAGGTGCTTCACAAAATATCACTCAATCAACAAGAAGAGAGGAAGTGGAACTTAAAGATTAGTCAGTTAGCAAGGATAGAACTTCCCTGCAATGTATTAGATTTTCTCTTTTGAACAGCAGCAATCCTGACTAGCATATTATTGACATATATATTAATACACTGTATTGCATTGCCAAGCATTCAGCTGGTCAAGTTTCTATCACAAATGCTACAGCTGGTGACAACTTTATTGCAGGTGCAATCTTGGTTATTTTTGTTCTATTATACAAGACAGCTGCCTATCTAAATTTCCCTGAAATTTAAAACCAAGCTAGATATGTAACAAAAGAAGTATCTAACGAATGGGTCTAAACAGTCCTAATAATAAGGCTGCCATACCTTACAACAATATTAAAAGTGATTTGTCTGTTCTTCTTCCATCATTACGCTATTTCATGTCACAGCAATATGTTGTACCACGTTTGTTATATTTTTACAATTACTTGATGTTGAGTATCAGATTAAAAAATATGACTTTTTAAATATAATTTCTTATGTCTTGTTGAGTGCCTACACATATTATTGTCACTTATATAGGAAACTTCTGGCAATTACCAAAAGATATGAGAGATCTGGTGTACCACAAAGACTGACTTTCAGTTATTGTAGTCTGGTGCAACTTATTTAATTTATCCTTATATGACACTTCAGAGTCTTATTTTTATTTGCTGTTTTCCTACTTATTTCTAGGATTTTAAAATAATTTCTGAACTTTGAAAATCTCAACATCTAGTCTTTCCAGGAAAACCATACAGAAGTCTAAACACATAAAATGTGTGGGAGATTTAGTATGACACACTACAAGATTGTGAAGAAATAGAAAGAAACCAGAAAACAAAAAGGGTTGTGTTTTTAAAGGTACATAGTTTTGAATTTAACTTTTGCTCTTCATAAACACCCTGCCTATAAATTCAAAATTCTTAGAAACAGTGAAGTTAGTTGTCAGACACAATGTTTTGAAGACACCTGTAATATCTGTGAAATCCTTAGAGTAAAACTGTTAGTAAGGGATACATACCTTACCTGAGAAATTTATCAGTTTACTGGTTGACAGATACAAATGTCATTTTTGCATGGATGAAGCTGCTTTTTGTGCTCATCTTTGCTCAAAAAGGAGACAAAGATGGAGTTATGAGTGCCCATTTGTTAGGCGAATGACAGGTGATGTAATAGTTCAGTTTCTCTCTGAGAGTTGTCAAACATAATTAATAGTATGTCATCCACAAATATTAGGGATAAGGAGGGTAAAAGGATCCTTTTGGCAGATCTGCATATGTTTTTCGAGGGACCATCATTGCTGGAATTACATAAAATATTTTCAGTGTTTAGCCTCTTGGCAGTGTCTATGGTACGTTGTTTCTCCATCCAGCTGAACTGTGTGTTTCTGCCTTTGTGTCACCACATTGTGGGACTCTGGTTTCCTTCAGACCTCCTCCTGTGTGCTCGTGCAGCTTTTTCGCTACACATGGTACACACTAGTGGCAACATGAGCATTTAACAGCTGTGCCCCCAAAAAACTTGTGGCGGGGTTCATTATTACTGGTGTTGACAGACCAAGCTCTGTCTGTAGGCCAGCTGTAAATATATTAAAAAAAAATACAGGCGTATGTCATGATACTGGAGCAGGAGGTATTAAACTAAATTCCCATCTGTTTAGTCAGTATTGAAACACACTTTTTAGCTTATCTATTTATTTTTATAGGACACAGAGATACAACCTTATCTGATATTTTGTTTGCATCATATTCTTGTTGTTGCTTTCCACCACAAAAGAAAAGATGGAATAGCAGAGCTATCAACAGGTAGAAACTGAAAAATAATAAGCTGTAATATGACCAGTTCTTTCTGGTGGAAAGAATAGCAGGCTTTGGCTACCAAAGATTTCCAGGTCTCTGGAAATCTCACTATTACCAAGATAAAGAGGCCCTTTGGAAGTCTTTTGACTGTTTAACAAATGGGTTAGCTTCAAAAAAAGTGTTAACTTCATTATGACACCTCTTGCTATAGTGCCTCTTTGTGGCAAAACCCAAACTAGTAACCAAACCAGATCTTTCTGACATTCTAGTCCTAAAGAGATGAACTTCTCAGGGATTCTCTTACAACCATATTCTCTGTATCCAAAACCAGGCAGTGATTCTGTATAAATTATCTGCCTCTCTCTGCCCTTTCCAACAGAGGCAGAGAGACATTTTCTCTCTCGTAAATTGACTGCAAGACAAGCTTAGTGTGTTCAATAATACTCTTTATGGAGAGAACCCAATATTTTATATTGACAAAACATACTCAAGGGCAAAGGCTGATTAAAGCCAAACAATTAGGAGCAAGACATTCAAACTGTGCAGGGCTGCTTGTCTGTCCACTGTGTGACGAGGATTGCTCTGTGCTCAGAGCTGCTCTGAGCACACAGCTTAGGCTGCTGTGCTGAAATATGGATTTACTGAAAACCCTGCTTGTCTGGCAATGGCTCCTTCACCTGCATAATAAGATTAGCAGAACCACTTGAAGGACAGAGCAGCTTTGCCAGCCAAATGAAGATTAGCATCTTTTACACTGGCAAACACCTGAATTAGACAAGTCTTTTCTGAAAAAGAAGACACACACAATATTAGAACCAAGCCAAATTCTTTACTATCTATAAGTTCTTGATTTTCACTGGGGTTGTTCAGTTAAGAATAAATGCTATTCAAAAACTTGGTTGAACTGTAGCAACCAGTTAATAATTAATATTTAAATGCAGCTGAACTTGAACATTTATGTCTAGAGAAACTACTCCAAATTCTCTCAGTTTTCAAGAAAGGTAGATGGAAAACTCTGATCCACCAAACTATTTCTGCCATAAGTCTGCAAGAGAAAACTCACAAACCCACAAAACACACTTTCCTTGTACTGGAAAATGAAATAGACCTAGAAAGTATAGAGATAAAATAAAGATACAATATGCACAATCATGAATAAAAACAAAAAAGCAATTTCACTATGGCACTAGGTGACATGAGCTACACTTGTTTTATGAATAGCAGATACTTGGATACTTTATGCCAGCATCAAAAGTAACAAAACCTAAAAGAGAGCAGAAGTATATTGCTTTTATGAATGTGTCTTGAAGCAATTTGCTCTTATTATGTCAGCATGAGTTACTGAAATTAACTGGAATGTCAAGAGACTTTAGGGAAAATACAGTGAGCTATTGTCAGAAGGTCTGTGGTGAATTCAGGGGGTTCTGGTCAGTCACTCCTTTTTCCACTTGGACTCTTACTAGGTATAGGCAAACTGAGCTTTTCTCTGCTAGTTTATGTCAGCAGTGACCTGCAATGCACTTTCACTGACCAGAGTTTCTCCTGAGCAAAGCTTGCCAGTCAAACAAAATTACTTGGTGGTTCTGGGATCCGGACGTATATATAGACAAGGGGATTAATGGAGACTACTACCAAGCTAATTTAATGTGTACCATAAATCAGAAGTGAAAGTTACTCTCCCGAGGGGTGAAAAAGGACCTAGTACATTAAAACACTTTGATACCTTTGATCTTCATTGTTCATAAAATGAAGTATTTTCTAAACACCTTTAAACTGAAACGGAAAGATACACCACTGAAAGTAACCCCGGTCTTTCTAACCTTTCTTTCTTACTAAATGTGTAACTTCAATGCTGTTCTAGATATAGATATGTAATTGTTTCACAATGTTCAAAAATCCTTATCTGAAATCTGGTTGTATGCCTAATGAGTGCAAAATCATTATTTTCTTTAAATAGTTCTCTACTTGTGTGTACAAGGAGACTGTTGTATTCCCAGTTAGACTGCTAATAGTTTCCAGTTTTCCTTCAATTGATACTATGTGAGATAAGAAAAGACTGTACATAGACCCTTGCCCTTGAGCAGACCATGCACCCATGTAAGTGGGAGATCTGCAGAGGTTAATGGAACTGTCAATTTAATATTACCATTCCCTGTTCTGTGATTTCTGCTTGCAATTAACTACATGTGGCATTTATTATAAAATATCTAACTTATTAATCACAATTGCGTTTAATTCAGCCATGCAATCATACATATACATATTTAGCCCTCAAATTGCATTGATATTTTATTTTAATTGACTCACTGTTACAGGGTGTTTTTTTTTAATTAATGCCTGGCGATATTTCAAACAGCTTCTGTGTTTATGGATTTTGGTCTGTCTAAATACTCTTTGTTTCCATAGTCATTTATTTGAATTTGATTCTTTTTTTCCCCAGTTATCCCAGTTTGGGAAACCACAGTAAGTAAGTATTTCAGCTGCTGATAGAATTTTGGATTCTTTCTTTGTTGCATATGTGAATAATGGCCTTTAATTATAGCTTTCATAATATGCTTTATGAAATGACAAAATGAAGCGAACAACACTGAAAAAAAAAAAAAAATTTACATGTGGAAAAAAAAGTCAAAAAAGTCAACCCCTCCTCAACTTACAAAAACATGAATGCCAATGCCTACCCAGCCTGACTAAGCAGTCACAGTGAATCCATACAGTTACTCATGCCTGCTTCTGTGGATTGCACTGCAGCTCTGGCATCACAGGGACCACTCTCAGGCTCAACCCTCCTCTCAGATGTCTTTTGTTTGGAAGGTGCTAATCTACTGGGGACTCAAATAAATGTGATGAAACGTCTCATTTCCTCTGCTCCCACTTCCTTGGTGATACCATCAAAGCCATGGCCTCTGTGGGAAAGTGAATAAATGCCACCTACACAAGATTACTCAGATGTTGATATATTTGCAATGATTTCAAGTATTCAAACGCTGAACACTTAATTTTTAAGGGTTTTTTTAATCTCTGTGGACTGTGATGTATAGGGTGATTCAGAGTATGATTCAGAATGCCTGAACTGAAGCAGTTAAGCACCTAATTTTAGGTGCAATCCAGCTGGCCTCAGTCTAGGCTGGTTACATCCCTCCTTAAGATAAATGTTTCACGTGGTTTTAGATGTGTCACTTAAGAATTTCCTCCCCACCAGCTGATACAATGGCTGATTTATATTGATAGCTTTTAAATGACTCTAAATGAAACAGATGAGCTGATGTCCTTAGACACCTAAGTTAGGTCCCCAAAGTAAGGATATATGACTGTCAGTTTAACTGTTTCCCTTTAGATACACAAAAAGGCCTCTCTGAGGATCACTTAAAAAGAGGAGACTTTCTTTAGGAAAGCTCTGGAAAGGCCAAACTTCTGCTGAGGCAAAACACCACAGCAAAAATCACCTTCAAATAGAATGAAGATCCCAACAAGATATCCTTCTACTTCACTCTTCCAAAGTACCTCACATTTAAGAAGTGCTCAGACCTAGGGCTGTGTAAACTGGGAATTGAGTCAGGAAATTCTGACAACAGTTTTTGTTACAGACTTTTGATAGCCCTTTTATTGACTTAGACTCAAAAGTGGCAAGGCAAAGGAGAACAAGGTTATAAAAAATACAATTTTGGAAACAGGTTTTTTCAGTCTAAACTGGAGGAAGAACAGAATTCTTAATTTCAGGCTGCTTCTTGGGGAGCAATATTAACTGGTAGACCTCACACCTTTTCAGGGGAGATGCAGAAGTCATTTGTGGCTGCCTCTGCTGATGAACATGAGACGTTTCACTGCAGATATATCTGAGAAATTTAGGTTGATTTGTTGGGATGAATTATGAGGAAATTGCTCATGGAAATGTAATTCTGGCCAAGAAAATTTTCCTGAGAAAGGCATCATTAAATGCAATCATAGAATATTAGAATCCAGAATGTAGTCCTGGGTTGGAAGGGTCATTAAAGATTATCCAGGTAGAAAGGCAGTTCCATGGAGGGCAATAGTCAAGATAGCTGAATAACAATTCCTGGCAGATGTTATAGCAGTTCTGGAGGAGAAAAGATCTTGCCAAATTGGAAAAAAACATTTTGAAATTTCCAAATTAAGAGTTCTGGAAAATAATTTTAGCAGTGAAAAAAATTTGTCTCATTTTGAGTTTTTACATCAATATATGTGGAAGACAGCTATTGCTTTTGCTAGTAATTTATTGCTGTTGGTTATTGTTTCTTGACTGACTTTTAACATTTTATAAGAGGAAAGGAGACATTGTTATTGCCATTGCACTGGCAGAAAAATTGAAACCTGATTTGAAGGGCACCCCCTAAAGTCAAGCAAGGTTATTGTAATGACCACTAGGGAAATTAAGAAACCTCGCAAAAGTTTAGAGTTTTTTTTGTAAGGGCATCTGTGTCTTGAAACGCTCTACAACTCTTAGTTAAACTAAAATTGTATTACATAACCTGATTGATTTCAGGAGTTAGTAAGTGACTGATTTTGTGTTCCCTTGGTAAGCAATAATTCATGCAAACAGATTGACTGAGATTTTGCAGTGCTACTGAAAGGAGGAACCAGTGCTTGAGACTCTTTACAATTTAAATGACAGCATATAGGGGAAAAAAGTTATAAAAGGTAAACAGTGCTCAAAATATAATAGTATTGAGAAATCTAGGCTTATTCTTTTGAAGCAAATAATATTAAATGAACTGATAATAAAAAAGGCCACTTTCCATTATATGTGGAAAGAAAATGGACATTAATATCCCAAATGAACCCAAATAAGTAAATTTATGAAGTAATGTACAAACAGAAAATACCTGACATCAAAGCCATTTGTAATTATGGGATCATTTAGAAGGTGCTGGAATAAAAATGAAGAGAAATTAAAAGTTTTAGAAATGCAACAGAAGTTTTGTTAGTTTATGGTGGTTTTAAGGGCTATTTTTCTGGAACAGATTTGTGTTTAACTTGAGTTCTTATGAAATGCAGTATCACGATTTCTTTAAACAAACTGTACATTTTAAACTACTATTGACATCAATGTCAGCAAAAAGCAGATTAAATTTACGAAAAAAAGAAAGGCCCTAATTAAGCACATGAAATGACAATCTCTTGGATGCTTTAATTTTACAGTGGAAAACCAACATAGGGTGTTATGCTCATTATTAAATATATGTGTATATAATATTTACTCTGTTGTATCAACTCTATTGTATCACTATGGTCAGAAAAATGAATTCTGTAATTTTTTATGCAGTGGCATGACGAAAAATTTCTTCCTCTTGATAGGATATGACAATCTGGGAAGTTTGTTCCAGAGGTGCATTTGTCTCTCCAAACTTTAGATACCAACACTGAAATCCACATCTGAGCTAATAATTTTAGGCACATGTATCATTCTCCTGACCCACATTGGATGTCTACTTTAGGATGAGGTGAAGTCTGAATATAAACCCAAAAGGGTATTTGGAGATGGAAGCAAAAGCACATACTGTGATTATAGAATTGTAGCCCTGGGAGAGAAAAAATTTCCCCCTCTGCTTATAAAACTTTTAAGAAAGGTGTAGGAACCTAACATTGAAAATCAAGATGCTAGTATGAAAGTTTTTCAAAAATGCTGCTGTCTAAAAATAGTTAATATTTTTGTATTAACTACAAAAACTTTCCCCTTCATATTAATATGAAGATTAAGGTTTGGCACAACAATTATTTCCTAGTTTTTAGCAGTTGAGATTCTGCAAAGCTTTCCATGAGGAGGTTTCACAAATGATTTAATAGCACCTTGAAAATATAACACACGACTTCATAATGTAAAGGGTGCCATGAAATATTTAAGTATCAATGGATTAAGATGGAAAATGCCTAATGACTTTTCTTGTGGAATCATAACTATTTTGGATCCATTTTAAATCTTAAGGGATCCACCTAACACCATTATCACTGAAAAAATGATGCAATAGTTACATCTGTACCAAAATTGCTTTAACCAGGTCTTGAATTAAAACCCACTTGTATTATAACTGCAGAATATGAATTCCAATATATCTGCAATGGCAAAATCTCCTGAAAAGCTATTAACCAGAAAAATTACTTGGCTGAGCAAACCAACCTACTAAGCAATTTTGTGAAAATTAAAATTCATTTCCCACACAGTGTAGTAGCTGGTTTAGCTACTACTATAGCTCCAGTAAACAGCTTTTTCTGTTGATATTTCCCCTTTTTAAATTGGGAGAAGCAGTCATCCTATTTCTTTCAGTCCAAGAGCCTTAATATCAGCTGAGCAAAAGTGCTGAGGATTTGTGAGAGACATTTAGGTTTTTATTTCATAATTGTCTACCTGGTAGAACCTCTTTAAGCCGAAACAACAAAACACACGTTTCACAGACTTTTTTCATATTCCAGTGGAGAGGAAAAAAAAAAGGAGTGATTTTTGCTCAGAGACCACACAAATTCAAGAGTCAGTCAGTATTTGAGTACTGCTATTCTACTTAGGATGATAGTGTTGGTGTGGCTGTTTAATCTTCAACATTTTGTGAAAAGATTACTCTGCATAATACAAGTAACCAGCTTCTGCTAAAAAGCTGTATATCACAAATTGACAGATTATCTGTGGCACAGACATTTCCAGCCTACAAGAACTGGATATTAAAATAGGCATTAGCTGTTCAGTAGCTTCATATTTTTGTAATAAGCATGAGGTTAATGTGGGTAGAAGGTGACATGTGTTGGTTAATCATTTCAGAAAAGATCTAGAAATATCCAAAGCACAACTATATTTGTGATTAATGTGGCAGGAAGGGACACAGAAGAATTGAGGAATGCTGCAAATATTTTCAGTTTATAACTGTTTGTTTTCATTATGCTTTTGGAAGTAGGCGTAAAGCTAATGAAGTGAATGTTACTTCTTGCCAATTGAAGTCTTCACAGAAACTGACCTAAATGTCCAGAAGGTACCTTTGTGTGTCCCAATAAAGAGATTTGGGAAACACCTCAATGAAAAGGATTCAAACTGCCTTGAAAATGATGTGCATTAACGATTCAAAAGAACTAATCCTAGTTTTTTTCAATTACTAAAACCTCAATTGAAAATCAGCCCAAAGTATTCCTGTCTTAAAGTTTGAAGTACCTTTGACTCCTAAGATAAATGGAAAATTCTTTTCTTTTCATTGTATCCAGGAGATGTATGTAGTGTATTACAAAATGGCAGGAAAAAATGCTTAGAGAAGTCATTAGGGAAATAAAAGTGTTTTTCAACTAAGATGTGTACAATTTAAACAATAGTACTGCATTTGAGAGATAATTAGTCAATGATGCCTTTTGAATTCTGAAAATAAATTTAGAAGAATCAGATATGCCATGCTCTAAAAAATGACAACTTTAACTGTGCTTTTCTTGGGTTTTTTTTCAGCCTTTGCTTAAAGAGTTTTTTTCCAAAGGCAATTTCCTAACCATGTACTCATAATTATGTACACATGGATAGGCCTTGAGAAAACCATACAGGTCTGTTCACCTATGCATTACATGGATTTTTTTACTGATTCATATTATTTCACTTCCAATAATTGCTTTTAGCTAAGGGTGACTAAAATTTTTGTCTTTAAGAGCCTGCTTTGAATCACCTATAATTGCCATATTTACACAGCTCAGACTGATATGTCCCATGACAGATATCTACTCTAAGACGAACAATTTTTGGAAAATTCCAGCAAAAATAGCTCACCAGTTTTCCGTTTTAAAGAAAGACATTTTTCTCTTTCTTTTTTTCTCCATTAATGTGTTATTTTGAAGCAGTTAACTTGAATATTCTTGGTATTTTTGAAGAAATCTCTTTACACTTTAAAATGGTGTCTTTGTATGGGTCCAAATGAAGTTCAAGCTAAAATCTTAGCAACAATAAACTGTAGCAACAAAACAATCACACACACAGAGAAAAACTCCCTTCCCATTGATTTTATTGAGGGTGAAATTATGCCATTTGGACTTAACAATTTTATACTAACTGTTAATCTAAGTTAAAATGTTTTATATTTGTACCTGCTTTCTGTTTCTGTATCTCCTCTTTTGTTGCATTCCTCCAGGCCCTATCACACGGTGCTTAAGGCAGCAGGTGCAGGGATCTGTGGACCTACAGGAGTAACTGTATAGATGGTTCAGTCAGCCTGGTGGTAAGTACAATGTCAGAATGGGACAGCACAGGGTCACAGTGACAGGAAATCCTACCTGACTCAGTTATTTGCTTTTACAGGTGTTATTTGAGAGAAAAAGAAAAAGAAAGAAAGAAAGAAAGAAAGAAAGAAAGAAAGAAAGAAAGAAAGAAAGAAAGAAAGAAAGAAAGAAAGAAAGAAAGAAAGAAAGAAAGAAAGAAAGAAAGAAAGAAAGAAAGAAAGAAAGAAAGAAAGAAAGAAAGAAAGAAAGAAAGAAAGAAAGAAAGAAAGAAAGAAAGAAAGAAAGAAAGAAAGAAAGAAAGAAAGAGAGAAAGAGAGAAAAAGAGAGAGAAAGAGAGAGAAAGAGAGAGAAAGAAAGAAAGAAAGAAAGAAAGAAAGAAAGAAAGAAAGAAAGAAAGAAAGAAAAGAAAGAAAAGAAAGAAAAGAAAGAAAAGAAAGAAAGAAAGAATATTCAAATCAGTATTTTGACTCTAAAAATTAATCTTCACAAAAATTAATTTTCAAAAAATATTATCTGAATGAAATAGAGAACCATCATTAAGATCTACATGCAGCTATGCTTTTTTTTTTTTAGGCAGCAACATCTTTAAAATGTAACATATTATCATGAGAACTCTTCCGTCCAATTGCTTTAATTTTCTTACTAACTAAAGTACTTTTTCAAAGCCGTATTCCAAGCCTCTGGAGAGATCTTCTTAGGAAAAGCAAAAGTGAACTTTTTAAACAAATGCTTTTAGGCATTTATGGTTAAAAGTTGTGCTATTATTCATTTAAAGTCACTCATAATACGTTTGGCTTTAACCCTACCAAGAGAAAGAAAATTGTGATCCCCACGTAAAATTTGCCTTAGGGTAAAAATGGGAAAATATTTTAATGGCTCTTCAGATTATGACAGCCTAGTGCTCACAAACTAAACCTCCAGTTCAGTTCACGCTGAAAATTTATGTGCTTAACTCTGGTCACAGAAACATTTGTAGGCTGAGTCTACTCTCATCTGCTGGGTAGCCTCATGTCCTCAGAACACGGAAAGAGTGCTCAGTGATTACACAACCTTTCTTCCTATGGCACCCACTCCAAATGTACATGTGCAAGTCTGTGCATGGAGAAGACAGTGCTTCATTATGGAGCTTGAGTAGGGCTAAATTGTTCCCTTGTTCAGGGGAGCTTCAGTTTAGTGAAATAAGCATAGTTTTAGAGTTTAGAAAGAGGCTTTAAATGGTTAAATATACATGTAAGTATTTGTAGGATCAAAAGATAGATAGAAAAGAGAAAATTAGATGGAAAGTAAAAATAACTGTAGATAACTGTTTACCAGGTTAGCTGTATAATGTACTAGAAACACATTCTTGTCATGTTAGAGGTGTATAATTTGTTCTCCTCTACCAACACTTCACATATATTCTTTCAGAAGGGTTCCCATCTCTGGTTTTGAATCATAAAGTGACAAAAGGCTTTCATTTTACACATTAGATGTTCTTTATAAGCTTTTTGGTTTGTTTTTTTAAGAGAACCAATCAGTGTGTTAAAATGAATGGAAATGTACTACATCTCATAATATTCAATCACCATTTAGCAGATAAATAATGAAGATGAGAGTTTCTTCATTTTTACTATACATCCCTCCTTGGTCAAGTTTGCTGCTTCAGCAGCTCTCTGAAAAAGTGATGTCTTGCAGCATGCTCTCAAGGGCATTAGTTTTGGACTACTTCAGATTAAAGAGACCTTACTGAGAACACTGCAAAGAATACTTTCTCTTCTACATCTAGAAGGATCCAGCTTGAGTGACATCTGACACGTGTTGTGCTTGAAAAGGTCCTGTAAGGGACATAGGGTGAGAAGAATATGAGTAATGGCTTTACAGATCAGTTCAGAAAGAGCATGCCCTTTCAGCCTTCATGGTCTCATCTGGATGCCCATCAGCTAAGACAAGTGATTAAAATAGTCTTTACTGCTGTTTGATTTTATGCCCAGATAAAGTGCATATCTTTCCAGTCTCTCTAAGCTTATTGCATCACTCTGCTTCTGTTCTCCATTGAATCCTAGCCAATTCTCTTTCTCAGAAAAGACACTTGGCACACACAGTAACTAAGAATCCTCTTATTGCCTTATTAAAAGGAAGTTGCAGCACCACCCTTTGCAATTATACAGTGCACCAGAAGGCACCATACCTAAAGGTCAAACATTAATTGCTTTTACAGGAGGGATTAGCCTGATCAAACATAGATATCTCACCAACAGGTATCTAGAACTGATGTAGTCACCTGCCAGAGAGAAGAAACAGACATTTTTAGGCTGTGGTTTACCTGACCTGTTTCAGTTAGTTACTTTAGTTGGTCACTCATGTCCTGCAGAACCTTTGACTCTTTCCATTGACACCTCAACTGAAGAGAGACTTCAGTATGTACCTCACATGAAGGCATCAGCCTATTTATATGTAGGTGAGGTAAATCCCGTGCTGATGAATGTGTGGATCAGAGCAGGCTGTAAAGTCAGGTGGAAGTTCTGTGTGTCTGTGTGTGATTAGATTGAATGCTTTCATCTGGAAATGTTAGAAAGAAGTTCCTTTCTAGCTTTCTGGAAACAACTGAGTTAGTAGGTACTCTGCCTTTGAAACTTGAAATTGACTTTTACAAAACACCCTTTCAAATTACAAATGAACTTTAAATTAAATGAACTTTCAATTTTAAATTAAATTAACTGGATTGGTATTTCTACAGATGCAGTAGTTCTAAAATATTAATGTATATAATCCTTTTAAAATTTCAGAGCTTCAGAGTTGCTTCATTAGCACTTATACATAGGGGTCATCTTCATAGTCAGAAGTAAAAATAAAAGCCAAAACATTCGCATTAGAATGTCTGAGAGCGTTAAAACTATATGAAAAAAAAATAAAAAATTCAGCCATGAAGGCTTATCAAGTTTTTTATTATTTCAAGCACCCAAGTCTGAAAATAGAACCTAGTTTGCTTGTTGGTTTATGCAAGGACATTTCACTGGGATAATTTCTTTGTCAGTTGAATAGTCATGCAGACTTTTGTTGTACAAAAATCTTTCTGAAACTTGAACTTTGTAGGAAATAACTTATATTTAGCCACAAAATCTTCAGCAGAATTTTGAATCTGCAAATTCTGATTATGTATATATGGTAATTCTGCATGTATGGATACATACAATATTACTTATATGTGTACTTTCTGGTTTGTAGTATTCTAGAAAAATGGAACAATAAATTAAACTCCCATAAATGTCTGGAGTCACATAAAACAGGAATTTCATAAGATTTGTACTTGTTCTCTAAAGGAATGTTAATCTTAACTAGTCTTTACAGGAAGAAAATGGACTTCCTTGTCCATTTGCAGAACTAGATATTATAGTCAGTGGTTTCAGGAGTAAACATATTCAAACACTTGACAACATAAAAGATCAAGTAAATGTGATTAAATGTGTAAATGTAGGGTAATGCTTGTAAATAATGTTATCTTCTAACATAATAACCCTCTTGTGGCATTATGTGACATATTTGTTTATATATATATATATATATATATATATATGTATATTTGTGTGACAATAACTTACCAGGCTGAATTGATTTTATAATTCAAAAACTATTTTGGATTCCAGTGTGAAATGTGGTAAAGGTTTATTTGAATGAGGCCTTGTAAGTAGACCTAAAGTGCATTCAATGGTAATGATTCTTCAACTATATGTTCTGAGATCAATAGGATTTCACAGTGGCCCACCCATGAGAACTGTGACTGTAGAATTTCATTCTTTGCTATGTACTAGCATCAAGCAAAGGATGAAATACTGATATGTTCTTTTCCTTTCCTTTTTTCTTACTTTTTTCATGTTTGTTTTCACCTATGAAAACATGTCTAATTTAATTTCATAGAATAAAATAATGAAAGAATGAAATAAACCAAAAATTTGATGTCTGAAAGAGGGAAAAAGAGAGAAGTTATGTAAAAAATTATAAGTCATTATTTTCTAAGAAGATCACTGTTGCTTAGGTAGAAAACTACACAGAATAATAAAAAATAATATTTTACTAAAATCCCATTATTCTAAGCCTAAACATACTAAGACAACCCAAATTTTGTAGGTTTGGTTTATGTCATATTAGACCCTAGGACAAATTAATTTTTAATTTATGAAATTTTATTAATCCTATCACAAAATAAACTAATTATGAAACTTGTTAGTCAAATCAATTTAGTTTGTAATATTACACTTTTTAAAACATGACAGAAAATTTAATAAATAGAAGAATTTTCTTGTATTGCCAACAAGTTTGGGAAAGAATGTATTACAAAAGAAATGTTATCAACTTTAGTAAAAAGCACTCCTATTTTCATTCCTTTAGGAGGAATATATATTGTTTTACAGAATTGGTCATAATTCTTTGGATGAGGAAAGATAATTTAGGTTAGGAAGAGGGGTCTTTAACCATCTCTTGAAATCTTGATCTGGTTGATTCTCTGCCCCCTTGTATAAATTAGAAAAGTCTAGAGTCAACAGTAAGAATAAAGACATCTTTCTTCTTACTTGCTGTCTTTGACTGGTAGAAGTTACAGTACTAATATTAAATCTGTCGCTTAAATTTTTTTATCTGCAGTGGATGCTGAAATTAATTTTAAGTCTGCTGTGAGTTACAGGAGAAACATAAAATGTTCCTTTGTCTCAGAAAGTGAGACCATGACAATTTTTATGGCTCTCTAGATAAAATTTAAGAAACAAGTAAAAGAAGTAACATCATGGCATCAACCCCTCGATATCGTTAGTGGCAGTGTCTTTCGCACACTTTCATTTCCAGGAAAACAAAACTATATCAGAAGAAACAATCCTTGCAAGTTTGTATTTGTACAGAAATAAATTTATTGTGAGAGTTTAAGTGGGATGTAGCTCTCAGCATCCTTGAACACTGTAGCATAGGTAGGCCAGGTTGTTCATCACCATGCAGGACCACATATGTGTGTCTTAAAAATCTGGCTTGTGTGTCTACTTGCAGAAGAAGAGAGTTCAACAGTAATGGAGCTCTGTCTTGGAATAGTTTCCTAGAGAGAGTTCAAGAAAAGAATAGATCATGTTTGTAGATATGTGATGTGGACACTTCTACAACATTATCAGAAAGCATCGGCACACTCTGTAAGTCACCGTATGCCTTCTGTAAAGTAGCAGATCCTAGGTCATGATGATGAGGTGATGTGGTCAGAACAGCATTTATCTCTGTAAACTCACCATACAAGCAATAATATTAAATTATTGAACTTAAAGGTATCTTCAAAATAAGTGAATGCAGAAATAAATGTGAGTTTCCATCTTGCTTCAAGATGAGCATGATAGAATACCAGTTATAGTAGGATTTATTTCTGAATATTACTTCCAAAGAGCAAAAAGGGAGGTTTATTCTTTGCACAGTGTTCAGTAAATGCAGCAAAGAATTTTGCAGTCTCTGTCTTGTTATCAGCAGAGAACTAGGGGATGTTTAATTCTATAATAAAGGAACTACTTCAGACTGCTTATAGTTATTCTAATGTCTCTGTCTCTAATGACATGCTTTAAAGCTGTAGTTGATTGTATTGTAAGATCTTGAGTAATAGGACAGCAGTTTTATTTTGGCTCATGGATCAGGATGAGAAAAATCAATTTTCTGTCAAGAAGACAGAACTAGTAGTGTAGATGAAAAATCTCTAAATAGTATATTGGTTTTGTGACAGCAGAAAGTTAAAGAGGAATCAAAACATAGGGACATGCATATTGTATGCCACACTACATAGATGACACATCAGAAAGAGTTTAGTTTCACTGTCTGCTGAAGCAAACAAAGTAGAATAAAAAAGACAATTGTACTTCAACGTAATGGAGAACAGGGCCATGTCTAATATATCAATGAAAATTTAATTTTAAAAAATCCCATTAACTCAATAAAAAAAAAATTCCTCCAGAATAATGACATCTGGAAGCTATAACTTCCTTTGTGATTTAATTACTGTTAACTCTTGAGCAATTCGTCCTGTTTGCATTTCAGCTTCCGGAGTTTTCCCAGACTTGCGTACTGGAGGGAATATTACTGGTACCACAGCAGGTGGCACTATTTCCTTCATATTAGGTCTGAATCTGTCTCTTCAGTCACAGAACACATAAAATAATTGAAAGTATTGTATTTCATGAGATCTGTGAAATTCTGTTCGTAACAAGGTCTGTTGGCTGAAGACCAGCTTGAGGGTCTCTGAGTCTTATTACTATTCCAGTACCTTCCCAAATACTGCTGAACTGGTTTTCTGATGAATAGCTAAGTAATTTAAGAACAAGAGCAAGGACAGCTAGGAAGTGGATTGTAGACACAAATTGCCTCCTTTCTCTTTAAGAAAGTATCATGTCCTTGGTTTGCTATTTCTTGGAACATCAGTGAGAGAAGACAAATTAGAAAGTACCTGAGGTCCTGCCTTGTAGGGAGATAAAAAAGTCACCTGTCTGGGTGTCTCTGATGCAAACAAGACTAGGAAGCATTTTGAAGGTGCCTTGGTAAGAAAGGAGTCTTTTCACTGGGGGCTTAAAGAGCTGTAATCTCATAATTTGCTATCTAAAGCTAGAGTTTATGACAAAGCCATTTTTTCCACAATGTACTTGTCTGTCCTGGCTTTACTTAATGTCTTTCATCTGGATAAAAAACTCTTAAGTCCAGAAGTGCTTGTGCTGCATGTTTAAAAAGAGTGATACCCAACTATCCCATAACCTAAAGTACTGGAGCCTTGATGCTAAAATGCAGGATATGGAGTTTGTTGTGTGATTAATACAAACGTTGTACCTTGTCATGGCAAATTCAGCCCATGTCGGGGGTTGGGTGGGGTAGGAATAATTCCTATCATACCATGACAAGATAAGCAGGACTCATGGTAAGTAGGATAAATATCTTTTCAGGACTAGGAGCTTCTATTCTGTTTAATATGTACAAGTTAATTGATTACATGGAAACTCAATTGAACTCTCTTTTTTCCACTAAAATTGTGTCTGTGAGCACAGGAGATTAAATGTGTGGTGGTTATTTAAGAAGAGATTACTACACAAGGGTGAGGCATCTGGTATCATTAGGACAAATTGCATTTGCAGAATTTAATTATTTCATTAAGCAGTTTCCCATTTTGTATTTTCCATACTTATCTTTATTGAAAATGAGAAGTACAGAGTAGATTACATAAAATTATTGAAATTAAGCATATCAAAATTTGAGATTATTTGTGTCCAGAATCAAACAGCAGATTAAACAACTAGGCCAAGATGTGTCCTGAGGTTTTACCTTTTCTGCCAAGGCCTTCTGCTTTCCCTGTGTCTTCTACATGAACTAGTTTAGCTGTATTTTCTTCCTCCAACTTGATAAATATATTGCCCTAGAAATAAGAGAAATTAATTAATTGATAGTTATGAACCTATTCTAAGGTAATGGTGTTGAGTATTTATTGTGAGGTGAGGCCTTGAGCTAGTATATTCTGGAGTTCTTTTTGTGTAGACATTTTTTTGGTTGTCAAAATGAAATTGATGGTTTTGTTTGCTTTGAAAAAACAAATTTATTAGAATCATAATGTCTATTGTATCACAGGTTTCTACTGTCTATCAAAATCACCACTCTTTTGGCACAAATATTTTGCAGTGGATAAAGGCAACCTGAAAGCATCTAAAATGTAATGTAATAATTATTCCACTAATCAACAGGTTGACTTTGCGAGCATCTACTGAATTAATTTTCTTAAGAATACATTTGAACTGAAAGCTGTTTGTTTTGCAGACTTGAATTGAATTTTGTCTGTGGGTCTAGTTGCATACAGAGGCATCAGTCTTACTAAATAGGAAAATTTTAAAATCAGAGGAATTTAACTTCTGTGTATGATGTACTGTGGTGTAGTATGAAAGAAACCAGAGTAATTCAGCCAAATGTTGTACAAATTATGCTTCTTGCTCCATGAGTAATGCAGTGACGGAGAGGTAATAACTCTCATGAAGATGAAAGCTTGTATATCAGTGCACACACTTGGCTCCCAACATTCAAGTCATTCAGCTTTAGCAGCCATGAGGATGAGGTTTTTGGGAGTTGCCCTCTGGACATGGGGCTGAGGTAGCACTCATGTTTCAATGTAGTTTGTCACACCCTGATGACTGAAGTGCATTGACTCTTCTGCCTGTTCCTTTAGTGGGAATTAACTTTGTGGCCTCAGTTTAGAAGGATACTTAGTTCAAAAAATGTCATATTGGTTTCTTCCTTGTCACAGTGGGTACGGGAGCTGTGACAAATGACACAGACTTACCATCAGCTGCTCCTTGAGGCAGCTGGAGCTAGCAGAGCACAGTGATAAGGGTCAAAATCTGCTCAGGACAAGTTCTTTCATTTATGTCACATTTCTGTACTCCCTAGGGCTGGGCTAACAAAAACGGTAATGACTCAGTGACAGAGAGATTAGGGCTGTTAAATGAGGCAGTGTGCATCACCTCCAACAATTTATAGCAATGTCTTCAGTCCAAAATGGAGTACTTAAGCTGAGTGGTTTTGGACAGGTGAGAACAAAACCCTCCTAATTAAATACACTGACCAGTGCACTGCTGGAGTTACTGCTGAACACTGGAGACTTTCACTCCTTTCCTTAGCGTTCCCTTGATCTTTTTTAAAATGGTGCCTCTGCCCAGATCTCTTTGTTCTTTTTAAAAAGTGGAGGGGGGTGGATGGCCCTGAAATGTGATTTATGTCAACTTTCAACTTACCTCCCTCCACTGGTGACAGCTGGAGTTGGATGACTTAATTAGACTGGACATCTAAACTGCAGTTGGCAAAGTTAGTAGAGATGGTGCTCTCTCTAAATGACAGCAATCTAGAGAAAATATCAATTTTATCTTAAAAGTAGATGGGATAATTCAATATTTCTGAATTAATCTTCTTAAGGTTGAAAATGACAGGAATGAAAAAGAGGCAGAGGCTCCTCAAAAATATGGAGACCACTGCACTGTGATATGGAGAATTTTAAAGAAAATTGGCCAAGAAAATAACTAAAATGTGGAATGAGATTAATCAAGTCATATGTAATTCTGCAGGAGAACAAACTTAAAATGAAATAATATTAGAAGAGATGAAATGTTTGTGCATTTTATGTGGATGATTGTATTTAAAAAAATAACAGAGGCTGTAATGAGCAGTAATTTCAATCAGAGCTTCAAAAGCAGTACTTGAGTCGCTGAATAGCAGTTCTAAATATGGTAAACAGCAAAAGAGCCATCTCCTCTATGATAAAATTAAAAAGGTTCATTGAAGCTAAAGATGCTATAATGACTTACATCAGCTGAAGAGCTGCCCCGTGAAGTTTATCAGTTCCATATTGAAATATAAATTGAAAGACATGTATAATAATCACTTCAGTTGCTTCCTGTCAGACAATATTTAAACCTGCATGTTGTATTAAAAGGCTGCCTCATCCAAATGAGTCCGAGAAGGAAGCCAGTGTGTGGAGGGGAGGAACATCAGAAGAAAAAAAAAAAAAAGAAATTGTCTATTTTGCAGGTGGAAAGGAAAGAAAGGCTAACTACTCCCTATTCTTCACAGCAGATTTTTAACACAGTGCTTCAGCTTGGACTTTGATTATACACTAACACATCTAGGCTAATCTTCAAACAAATAGTAGTAAAAGAAAAGGATGCAAGCATTAGCATCAGATTTGCCTAAACCACTTAATAATCGTGTTGCAGTGCTCTGAACAAGCTGCAAGCTTGAGACTAGGGAGCGATAATAATCAGGCATCATTGTCACAGAGGCAGATGCCATTCTGGAAAGTTACCACAGAATGAATTAAATTAAGCCTTTGAAGCTTGGCTAGTAAGAAAGGAAATTAGAGGACATATTGGTGGCTTTTGGCTACAGCAAATTACAAGATTAGTTACTTTTTCATTACTTCTTGGGGATTTTCTTCCCCCAGACATAAAGGATTTTATTTATGAATACCTCCTCCCTTATAATGAGGAGACATTGACTTCCTCAGTTCTTGACATTAACATTTCATCTTCTCTGTCTTCAATCCTACCTTGGATCACTCCTACTTTCAATCACACTTGGTGGCTTTATATATATACAGATACAGATACAGATGCAGATATACGTATACATATACATATACATATACATACATAAATATATCTGTATTCAAATATATATACATATATATATGGATATAAGATATGTGTATCACTTTCTCTACAAATCTTGCAGGGATCCAGGTTTTAGAGAAAACAATTTTTAAGTGGACCTCTCAAATTCCTTAAAGACATAACCTTAGGGAAATAAATTTAAAATAATCATAACCCCCTTCCCTGATTAGGATAGTGAAAACAGTTGGTGGCATGTATCCTTTATGTAATAAGTTCCTCACTAATTGTGGAAAGTATTATTTTCAGCTTAAAGTTTTCTTTTTTTTTTTTTTCTAATCACAAAGTAGTTGTACAATATATGCAGACAAATAAAAAAAAAACAAAACCAAAACACTACTACAAGGAAAAGAACACCAGTTCAGATCCTTTACCAATTAAAAAAGCCAAAGGGTTTTAAAAATTATTTCAGGTAGAGACTTAAACAAAGCACATATAGATTTCTACTTTTTATTGTTATGGTGCTTTTACAACTCCTGTTCTTAAATCCACCTTGGTTTTCAGGGTGCAGAAAGACACTTGGCAATGTGAACAGATTACTTCAGATCATTCCTTGGAGCATTCACTGGTGAGAACCAAGATGTAATGCTGTGAATCTCTAGCACCATGGGTTCTTAGCCATCTCTGTACTGTTGAAATAGATTAATCCAATTCTGATTGCAAGATCTGGAATGGGACTGCTGTCTTCTCTGAATGATATTTCCTTAATGTTGCCAACTTCTGAAAAACATGGAAGGGAGGAGAAACATCTTATTAACTCTTGACCATTCAAATAAGAAAAAGGTTTTTAGGAGCTGGGAGAAAATGCTGGAGGTGAGTAGTTTAAAGAAATGTAGCCATGTCATTTACACATGTTCCTTTTGTTTGCTTATTTTTTTCCACACTAAGTATTAGATATCCCAGTTAAAGGTTCTGCTCTCTACCCTACCAGCATGCTCACATGTACAAAGATTTTTGCATCAATTTAGCACAGAAATATTTACAGTGCAGTAATATAGGGAAATGTTGCAAAATGCAGGTGTTCCAGAACATGGAATGTGCCACATAAATGGCATCTGAGTGGCTCTGAGTTTTTAAAGGTGAATAACTAAGTAATTCTAGGTATGGTAAAGGATGTTACTGTTATCAAATGCAGGAGTCTGGCTTTATTTCAGTACATCTTTATATTGAGCTAATGGAAAACAGATGGCCTGTTTATGGAAGTTGAGTATTAAAGGACATTTTCACCCTTATGATGTTCCCACTAATGGGTAAAATAAACCTCTTGTATTATCTTAGAAAGCTGTCAGCTTTGGATGCTAGGTATGCTTGATTAACTCTCACTGTATTTGTACCTTATAATGTAATGTGACTTCAAATGAAACACAATAAGATGGTGTTTTAAATTTGAGTGCTCCTGCTGGAAGTAACATTATCTTTTTTTCTCTTTTGCTACAGAGTAAATCTGACTGCTTTTAAAAACCTTTAAAAACCCTATTTTTTAGTTGTATATTTGCATTTAAACACATATTTTTAAGGCAAAGTATCTAACACCATTATTCCTGCTGATAATATGACTAATGAAACAGTAGTTTGAGTGTATTAAGTGCTGTATTGCCCATAAAGCAATGCAAAATACTCTGTGAAAGAACTGAGATCTCATTTCCAAGTTAAGATATAGATATTCTGAACAACTGGACCATTGTTTAAAAAAAAAAAAAAAGAGGTTGTGTAAATGCATTTTTCATTTATTTCTTTTACATTGTACAAGAGATAGGAAATGTATTGTAGAATTTTTGTGGCATTTATAGTGACCTAACATTTTTTTTTCTTTTCTTAAAGAATTACTTAAGCTAAAATTCCAAATAAAAAATATTTTGCTATATTTCAAAAGCAGAGGTCTCTATTAGCCTTTTAGAAAACAAACCTATTGGGCTTTGTTAAATCTCTTCCTTCTTCTATCTCTCTCATTTGTGGTCTTAAAATCTTAACTTTACACAGTGTAAATAGTTCAACTAGTCACTTGAACTAATAATAGTCATAAAGGTAAACATGAATGTAATATTTTGAAAGATTTAGAATACAGTAGTCTTCCAGAGAAAAGCAAAATAAACCCCCCATGATTCAGAACCATGTGTCTTTAAGTGTTTTTTAATCCATTACCTTTTCTAATTTAATTTCTGTCAAACATATTCTGTTTTACTTATAAGATTCACACCTTTATGGACCATGTAAAGCTTTCTCTGCATTTTTCATGAATTTTAATTCTAGCTAGGAGATTTTCCTGCCCCCTCTATCCCTTCCTTTTTTTTTTTCGGTTTTGCAGTCTATCTAGGTAAAGAATTGGTCTTTGGATCATAAAGAATGGAAGCTTAACTGAGGCTGATATTCAAAGGATGAAAATATTCTTCTATAGCAGGCCTGGACATTCATTATAGCAGGCCTGGACATTAATTTCCTTGATTATACATTCTGGTATTTTCTGTTAATTTTACTTTATTATCTTCTGTGAGATAGAGGGTGGATGAAAATGCTTAGGAATTTATCTAATCTGCAATTGTACTTGAAGTCTTTTGATTGTCTTAAAAGCTCTTGGTGACCTCTTGCACTTAGTGCATATACCCAATTTTAGTTCTCTGGTTTCCATGGCTTCCAAACGTTATTCATTTTGTTTAATAAATATCATTACTGACACTCATCTTTCCAGCAGCTAGAGCAATTTTATCCAAGTGAATCCCACAATAGTTCTGCAGTCTGACTTAATGTGATCCTGAAAATTAATTTCCCATGCAACTTCTGCCATTAGGAGTGAAGTGGTTACATGCTGAACTGATTTTCCTCCGAGTTGTGAACCTCAGAGCTGGCCTCACTTCTGGTCAACATAATTGTAGCCAGGCAGCAATAAAATACGCTTGAAGTGAAGAGCCTTTAAATGTTACAAGATCAATTATATCGGTTGGTCTTTTCTAGGAGGCAGTACTGGCATAATCAGACTTGTGAACTACCATTATTAGCTGCTGAGAAATGCTTCCTATTCAGTTCAAAATGAATGCTCCCTCTCACAAACTGCAGAACTTTAATGAAAATAAAGCTTATTGCTGCCTTTTATCTCTTCTCTATTGCAGCTGCAGAAATATCTACTGAAATGTATCTTGAGATGAAGACAAAAAGACAGCGTCAGGTGGGAAATACATGCCTTTGGGTTAGAATTTAAATTTTGCTTGATAGATTTGTGTCTTTGTTGATGACTTATTTTTTTCCCAAATAGGGCAAGCTGCCAATTTATAACAAAAAAAAATCTGATTTAGAGGTCTGGGAAGGATAAGTAGGAGATTCAGTCCATCCATTGCATGAAAGCCAAGTTACATAAATAAGGACAATTCCATAGTCATGTGATCAGGTAATGTTTGAATTAAATGAATGCTGAGTATCAGTCTCATATTCACCAAGGGAATAGAGATTTCTGTACTTCCAAAAACAAATAGTGATGATGAAGGAAGTACTTATGTAATTTAGGTATTTGGGTTTGTTGAATGTTTCTCTGTTTTCATACATCAAAAGCATAGAAAAGATACTGAAATTTAAGTTCTGTTGGTGTTTTATATGCTACAAGGAAAGTGTAAAAAATCAGAGAATTCCTTACTTTTCATTTTGTTGGTTCAACTTGCTTTTATTTTTCAGAAGGATAGTTCTTTGCAAGACTGATATTTCCAAAGGAAATAGGGTGGTTTGATTTGACAGCCCGATGTCACATTTCAGGGCAAAAAAACCTAATGAAATGTTGTTTTAAGAAAATTAAAAAGTGAGAGACAAATGAACCGTGTACAATATATAATTGTTCTAGGAAAGTCGAGGAGGTCTCTAAAAACTTAGTTTTACTAGTTAAAACAAATATTGACAGTTTTCTTTGTGAAAGACCAAGTGTCTGAAATTAAGAGCTTCACAGGACTACTCTAAATTTCAGTATCCGTGGCAATGAGCAGCAATATACATGTGTATAAAACAGGAAATGGTTTACTCTGTGTAGTCTTTTAAATTAGTGCTTCAGAATTCCTACAGTTATTGTAAAATATTGACTTTTTGGTAGCAATAAATTCACTTTTGGGGTTGCTTGCCACTGTCTGAATACCAATGTGATGTAAATGAAGAAGTGACACGTGGTGACTGGCAACCTTATGGCTGCCAGCCTCTCAGTTGGTACCAGCACACAGAATCCCAGTGATTTGTATGCAGTGCTAAATCACTCTATCTACTGCCTAACTGTGCAGCAGACGCATTTGACCATAATGTCTGGTAGCATTCAGTAAGCAATTTCACGTTGAACTGTTTACCCAAATGCTTGACTTCTTGGCTCTGCTCACTAACAAATTCCATAGAAATGAACCGTGGGGCAGCCCTGGACTCTCTTGTCTCTTTGCTTCTAGTTTTAATCTCCTTCACACTAGCAGTGGACCATTAATCCTGAAAGAAAACTTATTTGGTGTCTTAAGAGACGTTGGTTTAGTGCTCTATGCCATTACCTCAGCTATGGACGGGCAAACAAAGATATGTTCCGCTCTTTTCAAATCTGCTGTCATTCACCCTGATAAAAGACTGCACTTTACAAAAGAATATCTTTTTTTTATATAAGTTCTGGAAATAAATAATGGTTTATAAATTAAGATTTCTTTTCTAAATGGAGATTCCTGTTTACACATTGCCAGGAAGTTTTTAGGACTTCCATGAAAAGGAGTACAGTAAAGAGAAGTTAATGAAACTGTATTAATCTAAAAGTAGGGACTGAGATGCTGCACTGAATAGATAAGAAAAACTTTGTGTAACCCAAGGAATAATGCACCTGATTGCTCTTTCATTGTTCGTGTTATTTACTATTATATTCCAGGACTTGAACATCCACAGTAGAGGTCATTACATAACTTCTTACAAAAAAAAAACCAATTCATAACTTACTCTGTTAGCATGCTGGAGAACGAAGACTGTAAGTCTGAACACAAGTATGAAGTTAATATTCAGAAGAGTGGACAAAATGGAACAAGCTGGAAAAGATGCAGATCTAAAAGCTTCAATGTGGATTTTACCACTATAGAAGAAAATGTGCTATTAATAATGTAATTATATTTTTGCAGTCTTATCCCTTATCTCTTTTTTTTGTTTCAGTATCTTGGCTCTCCCACATAACTGTGAGGTCTCCTAGGTTGTCTTAGGGAAAGATACTGGGAGTTTCTGCAGGGGAGATGAATGTGTAGAGCAAAGCCCTCACAACTACATGGGTACAGAGAAGAACGAAAACAGGCATCAGTGTTAGAATTTTGCAGCATATCTCATTCCTCTTCTTAGCATGACTCTAGGCAAAAAGACCATACTGCAAACATAAAATGGCCTTTTTAAGCACAGGCACTAGCCTCTGAAGTGCTTACAAAAGGGCTATGTGCCAGGAAACTGGAATGGAACAAATACTACAAGAATGCTGAACAGTTTTCCTTGTAACAACAAAGACAATGTTAGATTCCAAATAAAAGACTTTAACAACCTGCCAAAGTAATAACTATGCTTTCTATCTTGTGCCTTTGGCCACGCTCATCTCTGAGGATTAATCCTGTGTGAGATATAAAGGAGAGCTAAAGCTAAAAAACTCCTTTTTCTGTTTCAAGAGGGTGTTAGAGGTCTTGCCAGAATGGGGAAAAATGTACAGCCCTTTCATCTAGGATAACTAAGAAGATTTAGGCAATGGATTTCAAATGCAGAAAAGGGACTATTCTAGACCATGGTAGCAAAATTTTGAAATTATTCATTTGCAAATGTAATTACCTCCTTAGCTCTTCTGATCAATTAACAATATTCTTGCACATTTGTTGGAAATGCAATTATTTGTTAACACTGCAACATTTCTCTGCTTTAGTTCCTTTAATAGCGTTGAAAATAGTTAATATATCTTGCTTTAAGAATATTATTTTTATTTCCAAATCTTATGTGAAAGTCATGATGTCTTAGAGCACCTCTTTTTCACATTTACACACCATTGGCTGTGAAGTCTTCATCACATGAGTGAGTCCTGGAGCAACACAAGCCTCTGGGTGAATTCTGTTTTCTGTAATTGTCCACCTCAATATATTTTAATGTGAATGCCTGAATATGCAAATAATTACAATTAAGTAAACTACCAGCTTTAATTCTATGAAGGAAAAAAGTGAAAGATAATCAGGCAAACCACTCACCTCACTAATGACTACACATGAATTGATCAAAACTTTTTCTGCTCATGGATTTTTTTAAAAAACATCATCTTTCAGGCTTTTGAAAAATTATTAGTAAAGAAGAGAATGCTATTCATAAACACTGAATTTGCTGGAGTGGGACAAGTTGAGGTTTTGAGGTTATTCCAATTGAGAGCAGGCATTTTTACATTCCATATAAACAGCCATTATTACTGATTATTTTAAATGGCAGATGACTTTACTAGTTTGATATAATAGAATGCCAGTTCAATTGTGAAGTTTTGTGATGTGAAGCAGCATGTTTAGGAGAATATTTCACTCTTGACAGTAACAATCCTAAATTAATACATCTCAGCAAGATTCAAAAAATGCAGTTCAAATTTAGTGCCTCTTATACAAGTTCTGTAGAACAATAAGAATTAGAAAATCATATAATGATTGCAAATTAGTAAAACATATACTTAGAACCTGTTAAAAGAATGAGTTAAAATACGAAAATGCTACGAAAAAATTACTTTGTGTGTTCAAGGACACTGAATACTTATTTTACAGAGGTGGAAGACTGGATGCATATTTTTTATTTTTTCCTGAAATCTATTCTAACTTAATCTGTATTGTAGTTCCAAAGTTAAATGAGTTTTTGACAGACATAGAACAGTTTCCTAGCCTGAGTTCCATTTCCTGCTGTCCCAGTGCTGACCCTACAATCCTCACTGAAACATGCTGAAAGCAATCTCTTCACATGTGTGAAAGTGGGAGGTGGCTGTAGGGTGCTTTGGTACACAGTTTTCTCTCCTGTTAGCTATTTATATCTTCCTTTCTCAGCAGACAGAAGGTGAAAAACACCTAGCTTTTTAAGTTGGAAGAGGGTATGCTGCAGATTGACACAGCTCCAGATAAATGACGAGGATTGTGAGAGAAAATCAGCTTCTTTAGGCTAGCTGGGCAATCTTACCACACATTTAAAGAATTGACAATACAAAGTATTAATTTTGACACGCAAAAAAAAATCAGCTACTTTACCCATATAGTGGGGAGATCTGAGAAGTGTGTTTTGTGTGGATTCTCATCTAGACTTCCTTTTAAGTAATAGCTGTTCTTCCATATAAATGTAATGTTCGTGTAATATTCCTCTAATTACCTTATACTTGAATGTCTTTTCTTTGGAGAAACTCATAATGTGTACTTAATTCCATCTGCATCTAAATTTATCCTTATTAGCTTTTTCTTGAGAGGTTTTATTACTAGTTTTTGACCACTTTTTCCTGTTGCAAAGGCAGAAATTCCCTAACTCACATCTCAGCAGCAGTTAGGAAAGATTAGATATTTACCTGTGAAGGTACTCATGGAATAGCCAAGATATAAGCATATTAGTGTGCACTTGTGTGGAGGAAGCCAGCACCAAACAACTTGATTTTTAATTCTGTAGACAATGTTAATTGCAATGAATACCACCTCTCAGAGACATGAGGATCCTGTAAGTTTGCTTGAGCTCTTTTCCTGTAAAAACATTTTTTGGAAGACTTTTAAAATCCTTTCAGAAAGTTGCATAGAAAATGGTTTCGGTTTTATGATTTCAGCTTTCTTAGTAAAATATGATTGCTTCTGACTATAATATTAAATTTCTCTGTGGAAGTATCAAGATGCACAGTGATTAAACACACCCAAAAAAATGGACAAAATGAATGACCTGTACATTTATATGAAATATGTATTAAGTTTCCCTTTAAATGGGGGTAATTTTTGAGATATGCTGCATTGACTTTCTTGTATATCGCATTACACTGTATTGTATGTCTCATTACACTGCGTTATCACTTCATGGTATTGTAGTTTGTATGGTGACAGGGAGAGTGTAATGTAATGTGATGATGTACTGTAGCTGCGAAATACTATTAAATTATGACACTCTGGGGATTCAGTAAAATACACCATTTCACTAATCTCAGTTTCAGAATCTGTAGTAGAGTGCTGAGGGAAATACTTGCCTTGAAAGGATTTTCTGAGTTTACTTACCTCATTTGTGACCCATATGGCTTATTGCTGAAACTGCCATTTCCATAGGATTCTGCTATTGAGTTGATACCTAGACTTTCCTTGTCTCCTGCAGTAATGCTCCAGCAATCCCTTAACTGCATGCTGCTAAAGGAGTGGGATCTCTTGTGGAGATGGTCATTTCATTTAGAAGATTATGAATGCCTCCACTTGGTGCTTGACCTCATCTATGGCACAAGCTGAGAATTTAAGAGACAAATTGACTTGGGAAGGCTGTGAACACTGGCAATTTAATAGCAACAACAACAAAACCCCCAAATTTCATGCACTTCCCTATGTCTCTATTTTTGTCAAAAACTGTCAAAGCAAGTCTGTGTTCAATTTTTTCTTTGTTAATACCATTTTAGCAGTACTCTACCAACATGAAATACAGAGCAATCCATTGTCTTGTATTACAAAGTATATTTAACCTTGAGATAGAGTGACTCAAAGACAGAATTTTAAATTTGATTACAGAGGAAATCATTATCTTTAATCTTAATTTATGACAAAAAATAAATTCTATATCTCAGGTATGTTAAAATGTTATGTATCTATCACAGATACACAGTTTAGCCAGTGGCACATGACTAAGAATTTTTAATTTTAAATGGTATAACATTGATTCTCAGGTTTCTTGTCATCGTGTCACTTATTTTTTCAATTTTCTCATCATGGGACAGAATAGTATTAGAGGTATTGGAATAGATGCCTTGGGATTACTATTTTTTTTTCTTTCATGTAAAAATGGCTAGACATATGTGGCCTCTATGTATATTTCCTTTGTTTAGGTAGAAAGAACCTTTTAAAGCGTTTTTGAGAATCTTGAGATCTTTATCATATTTGATATTTGTTATCTGCAGTGCAGTTGTCCAAGTGCTGTGTGAAAAAATTAGCAATTACACTTTACCCTTCTTCTCCTCCAAGGGCCAATATGTGGAGAAAACAAAGACTGGTACCTTCCCTGTCTTCTGTGAAGTAGATGCCTTCTGTCTTGTTGGAATGGCTCTCCATGACCTTGAACATACCTGAGAAATCAGCATGTTCATATGTGATGTGCCTGAAAAATCTGTTCCTGGCTTTTCCAAAATTTATCACACTATTTCAGGATAATTACACAGTGATATGCCCCAATGTCAGGCTGGGTAGCAAGGTATGTGCAAAAAGATGGGCAGGAATGGACAATCCAATTGGATAGTGTGAGATTTGTATATGAATTAATTATATGGCCCAAGGCGTGGAGACTTTGTTGGTTTTGTCTGGGATAAAGTGAATTTTCTTCAAAGTAGCTGGTATGGGGCTGTGTTTTGGCTTTTTGGGACAAATGATGTTGATAACACAAGGAAGTTTTAGCTGTTGCTGAGCAGCACTCATACAGGGTCAAGGCCTTTTCTGTCTCTACCCCACCCTGCCAGGGTGTAGGCTGAGGATGCACAAGGAATTGGGAGGGGGCAGAGCTGGGACAGCTGATCACCGCTAACCAAAGGATGTCCCAGACTGTATGATATTCTCAGAAACAAAAGCTGGACTGTGTAGAAAGAAGAGGAATGCAATTTGGAGTAATGTTGTTTGTCTTCCCAGGTTGCACATGATGGACCCCAGCTTTCCTGGTGATGGCTGAACACTTGCCAGCCCATGAGAAGTGGATGAATCCCTTGTTTTGCCTTACTTGTTACTTCACTTTCTGCTTTACCTATTAGGCTGTCTTTATCTCAATGCACTGTCTTTTCCCACTTTCACTCTTCTGATTCTCTCCTCAGTCCACTGAAGAAGAATGAACAGGGGCTGAGCTGCTGGCTGGGGTGAAAACATGACAATAAGGCAGAGTAGAATGAGGGGAAAAGGCCTTTACATGATTCTTCCCTGTATCTGAATAGTTTTCTGTGGAGAAACACTTATATAACAAATGTACTATACTGATTTTGATTGTGATTTACACTTCCTTTCATGGGGTAATTAAAGTAAGCAAAAAGACAGCAAAAAAAACCATTCAGGGTTTCTTTGGAAAGTCTTAATAATCACTTGAATGTAATTAACTTCTGAAAGCTAATGAGAATGATCAGTTCTTTGTAGTTCTGTATTATAACCATGCCTTTGATTATGTCTGTCATTACCTGCTCATACTACATTATGTCTTGATCTATACATACTAGCCACTTTTTAGATATTGAATTTGCTGCAGCATTTTTTGTCAAAAATTCAGTACAGTAGTAACAACTCACGAATAACATCTGATGTGACCATAGAACAAGTTCACTGAATTCAGAAATCTTTTTCAGCTCTAATTTATCAATACTTACTGTATTTGGAAATGTTTCACTTATCTGCTTGACTTCACATACACGTGTTCTTTTTAATAAAAATTCTGAAAACCATGTGCAGCTGTTCATCTACAGCTTCTCTTCAGTAAAACTACACTGCTTGTAATTTTTTTCAGCTTTGACGCTTTTTATTGTTAAGGAGTACATTCAGGGCAGGTACCTCGGTTTGCAAGATGCAGGGCCAGCTGCAGATTGAGCTCTGGGTGGAGAAAGCCTTGGGCAAGAGGCAGTGAACAGATGAAACCCTTTGCCTAACAAAGGGCACGGGGACTTGTGACCCAGCCAGGTGAATGCACACGGCTGGGGCTGATGACCCCAGACTTCTGCTTGCTTTGACTGTGTGAGTATAAAAGCCCACGGGTTCCTTTGTTTGGGGTCCCTCCTCAGAGGCACCCAGCTTGAGCTGCTGTTTTGTTATTGTTATTGCAGCAAGATTGAATTATTTGAAGTATCTGGACATCTAAGATTCTGCTGTGGGGAACCTGGGATTGAGCTGGTGACGAAACCTGGTGTGACTGTGCGATCATGGGATGTGTAGTGAAGGAGCATCAGTCCAAGCTCAGGTGGTTAAGTGTGACTGCCAGAGGGGTGTCTGGATGGTTGGACAGGAAAGTTTTCTTAATAGCACATTCTATAAATATACAGCACTAATTTATATTTTAATTTCCAGCTGAATTTTGGTTTTAGCCCTTTCAGAGCTTTTCTAAAAGTCATGATGTTGTGCAAATATCAAGGTTTGTTTTAAATGCATGCAGAATTCCAGTTTTTCACACATAAATAATTGAATATGTTTTACTTTTGTATGTGTTCTATCCATTTTTGATGTTGCATTTATGAATTGGAGATACTTGGGACTTGCAATATACCCTGAATTATTTCTCTCTTGCTACATTTATCATTACCTTTAAACAAAACTCTATCAAGCTACCTTGCTGGTTAAAAGTTGGACAAACACTAATTATTTGGTAATTATTTGATAGCACAAACACTGCAGTTGAGATGCCATTTTTTGTGCAGCTTTTTTGGCTTTTCTGCCTTTGTCTCACTCAGTTGTTCCTGAAAAGGAGCAAACAATGGAAAGTCAAAATGAGCGACTTAAATCTGTTTTGGACACAATGCATCTTTTCATGGTTAATTAATTTACTTACCTCCTAAGAAACTGTAGTTATCCACTTCCAAGGAGCTCCTCAGCTGATTGAAACAAAATGGCCAGGGTTCATTAGAAACAAGTGAGAAGCTGTCCACTGAGTACCAAATGCCAGAGAAAAGTTTTCTTAATCACACTAAAACACTGCAGTTTGTTCCTGCATTGCTGGGAAGCCTATTAATTACGAGTGCATTTTTATGAACATATCACTTTTTATTAATGATGGATGATCTTCAAAAGGTTAAGCTATGAATAACCACGTTAGAGCTCGCTCAGGGTTGATCAGAGCAGTGCAATAGAAGCGTTTGTGTGCTGCCTGGCTCTCTGTGCAGGGCAGGCTGCCGTGACCAGGCGGCACAAGCAGGGCCTTGCGGCAGCCCCGTGATGGCGTCCAGCTCCCAGCCTGCCCTGCAAGGATGCGGCCTGGATGCGGCCTGCAAGGGGCTGGCAGGGATGCGGCCCCTGAGGGCTTTCCTGGCGGCCAAACGCTGGCAACCTCCAGCCTGGCACCACTGCTCTGACAATGCTCAGGGAGGTGCCCCACGGCACACTGAATAGCTTTCTAAAATACATCTTAGACAGCTAAACAGTTTCTAGGGGAAATGGCAGTACACTGGCTCAGTTACATTTTCAGGGATCTCAGCTGAGCCTCTGGTATTTCTTGAAAGAAGCAGTAATAGATGGAAAAGCCATTCTTGCTACAACAATATCTGCTCACTATTATCCTTTCAATAGATTTCAGTAGGCTACCATGGTTTCCTGACAAGAAGGTTTAATCCTGTGTATCTTTTCTGCTTTCCTCCTATTTTTTTTTTTTTTAATTCAGGCAATCTATTAACATATGTCTTTGTTTTACGTGTGCAAAAAAGGGAGTTGGTGATTATTACTTTTCCAGAAAAATATATACACATTTCCAGAAAATTGGCATTTTGTGGTTACTTATGGTAAAATAATTTACGAATATATTGCACCTGCTGCTGTACTCCAGTAGAGCCCAGTGTTGGCTGATAAACTGAAAGAACAATTCTTAGATTTAATACAAAACAAAGTATAAATTATTCAGTTTTTTATAAAAAAGATTTAATTTTGAAACTAAAATTATTTGATGCTGGAGCTGCTACTTGACAAATGATTACTTCTTTCTCTAGTTAGTGTGATCATTAGTAGTCTTGAAATCTACAGATCATTTCTTCCTACTTTATAATACACTCCCATTACACTTGAAAGAACCAGTGATTCTCACTTCTCTGCTTTGCAGCTTCTGCTGGGTGAACAGGCAAGAAGGCAGAGCAGGTAAAGTATTTTGATTGGGCATTTTTACTGTTACCATAGAGACTCATTGAAAAACTCAACTAAATGTACTCCTTAAAATGTCAAACACAGGAAGCAGGAGGGAAATTTCAGTGAAAAAATATCTGAAGAGCATAAAGCTGTTATATTAGCTAAACTCACTGCACCACTCCTTCATTCATTGTAGGTTAAGTAAATCCTGCTTCTGAACCTAAGGGAATTATTTCCTTTCAAATATGGGCTTTCAATTACCTTTGAGATATGAACTCTAATCTCTTTGGTAGAAGATGAAAATTAACTGTATCTACCAATGCCAGTCTTACATGAAGCTTAATTAATTTGGATTTGATTCTTCCTCTCACTTCAACAAAAAAAAAGTAAACATGCAAGTAATAATCTTACAATGTGCAGAACACTAGGTGCACCTCTGATTTTATTATGGAGAGTTAGGGATGAGCCAAATTCATTTTAGCATCATAATTTTTTATTACTCATTTTCCATGGGGGAAGGGTGGGCTTTCAGCAGGGGGTCAGTAAGCAGTGAAGCCAAGATGGCTGTGGGAGTGGGTTCTCCTTGCTGCCCTGTGGGGACACCCTGAGAGCCTGGCACTGAGAGCCTCTGCCCACCTGCTGTGCTCACAGCCTGGCCCACACTTGCCATCACCACCTTCTCTCTCTCTCTCCTCTCTTTTAAAGAGATTAAGGATGATTATTTGGAGAGAGGTCCTCACTATCAGCAGCAGCGCTGAACTGTGGAAACCTCCCAAAACCCTATCAGATAGCACCACAACTGCTTTAATAGGAAATAATGTGCACATGATGAAAAGTAAATGTAAGATGAAAATTGTGCATTGCGTGGCTTGCAGGAGGATTAATATAAAGTTGCCTAAAAAAACAATGGGGATCAATTTTAGAATTAATATCCTGTCAGTTCTGGGTAGCCCTGTCATGTAGACTAAAACACTTTGGCTAGATTGGATATATTAGAGTGCAGTATTTATTTTGTGGTCATAAGTATTGGGCTGTGGGCCAGGATTCTCAAGTCCTTTAGTCATTTCCCGGGTTTTGACAAATACATTGCAGAATTTTCTTTGACCTTCCTTCCTCTCTGCTTGTTTGTCTGTGAAACTACCACCATGGTAGTGAGTATGTAAGAGTATTCCATAAAGCTTAGGTCTAATGTTTTAGTAGTTAATCGTGATAACACTTGATTTCTTGGAATTTCTCATATCTGAAGGAATAGCATGCTGTAATGAATTCATAAACATTGGAAAAAACCACATATTTTTTCATTCATGAGTCTCATCTTCATTATTTCTTTAGTTGGAGGGTAGACCTTTTTCCATGCAAAAAGCCTATGTTAAAAAATCAATATTCCTGTGCAATGAAAAGCATTTCATAATGTAAAATATTTTAATTAGGCAAAAGATCTAGTAATAATTATCAATAAAAACATGAAGCTTTGTTTAGGTGTGTACCAATTTTTCCTCTTCTGTTTTTCAATGTCCAAATGAGGGATGAAACAAAAAAAGGCAGCAAAAGGAGTAACTTTACACAAAAAATTTCTTGTAAAGAAAATTTCTCCAATGTATCTCAAAAAATATTTAGAACTTTACCTTTTTTGCAAGCCCTTGCTTTTCAAGTCTCTCTTGTAAAAAGGTATTTCTTAATGGCAGTAATTTAAGAGTATTTAACAAAATACTCTTCACAGTTGTCTTACCAGATTGTCTCAACACATCCATTATGTTGGAATTCTTGATGCCTGCTGAATATGATAAATGTAGAAGTTTTTATTTTGACATAGTATCATGTTAAAATAAATAAACCATACAAAAGGCAAATTTTCAAATATTAAATGCTTGTGTTTTTTTAACATATATCACATTAGTGCCTAGACTGACAACTCTTAATCCTTCTTCAACAAGGAAAATCTTTCCCAGAAGTAAAAAAAGTAAAAAAAACAAAGGCTTTTATTGAATTAACAGGAAAATAATAGCAATAATCTAATAATAGGAAATGCCTTGGGAAGTCTTATATGTAGACTTTAATACTCTGATTCTATCTAATGAAAAAATCTTTCCACATACATTTAAAGTAGCTTTTAAAATGAACCACTTTTATATCTCATCTGTTCTCTATTCTCAAATGAGTGTTGTGCATCCTGTCTTCATAAGAAAGGAGGTCAAGAGATGTCACTTGTGCTGTGACATTGTGCTCAGTCCCTGCCTTAAAGAAGAGATGAGAACACAAAATGCTCTACAGGTGTGAGGGACGGAGCACTCATGCCTTTTCCACCTTAAAATCTGTTGAATTACTAGGAGTAATTTATGAAAATATTTAATTCACCAAATATTAACATATCTCTGCAAATATTATGACTTATTTTGTGGATAAATGGCAGCCTCAGAATGAATGTATTTGAGAACAAGCTCTTTTTTAGAGGTAATTGCCTTAGAAAATTCTGCCATTGGCTATCTAACTTAATAAACTTGTATGTTATCTGGACAATGTTTTAAAATTTAATCAGGTACGTAACTTTGGTGCTTACTCTTGCAAAATAGTTGTAAGTGTTGTATTTATAGACATCCAGAAAAAGAAGGAGAGATTCTACATATGACAATGTTATTAAGTGCTAAATTAGGATTTATGCTAAAGGACTAGTTTTAACCCTTTCAGGCTTTCAGGAAATACTGAATGCCACATAGAAGAAGCATGGTATATTTTTATTTGATAAAATTACATGGTATTAGTCATCAGTCTTTATATTCCTGCTGTGACTCTGGAAAATCATGTATAAAAGAATATTAAAAAAAAAAGTTTAGATTTTAAGCACATCTTAGGCTGTGGTACTTTTCTTGCTACTGTAATGTGAATTTTGTCTTTCATGGCTACTGATCTGTTCTATGTTGCAGTAAAATGCTAATCTAAAAATCAATGGAAACATTTTTCCCATAAAACACAACGCCCTCCAGAGGCTTGCTTGGCTCTGTATAGGTCAAAATCTGTGACCTCACAGTATTTGTAAAATACCAGTGGTAACTTCTCAGAGTGTCACAGCAAAATTGTTTTCAGGTCTCCAAGGAGGGTTCAGACTCTAGTGTCAGTGGCAACAAAGGTAAGGGCAACAATTACATGTCAGCTCTATTCTATCTTCAAAGAGGGCATTTTGCCAGTCTGACACATTGGCTGAAAAAGCCTCACACGTACAAATCTTTGTTTTCTTTCTAATTTATTTTTGGAGATATGGTAGAACCTGAGATCAATCTGTAAAAAATATATAGGATCAGAACAGCCTAGTAAGACCACCATAAATGTAGTGACAGATAACCTGAAAGGAAGCTCACTTTCTTTCAATTTTTGGAACAAAATATATATTTTAGTCTTTTCCCCTGTTTTGCAGTTTTCCATAGTAATAAGGTTTTTTTCAGACTGAGCAAGCCAGGAACTAAGAAAAATTAAATTGCCTAAATAAAAATTGTAAAGCAGGCAAAGGCTTCAGACAACATGGAGTTTTTTTATTATTTTTTAAATTAAAATCTTTACAGATTTTCTCATTTTTCTCCTTCAAAATATTATAAAGGATTGTGGAAAAAATAAAGCAAGATTTCTCAGGAAAACAATTTTGATTGACTGCTATATTTTTTTTTAAAAAAATCTTGTCTTTATGCAATGCTGTTGGTAAAATATTGCTTGTCATCTGTGCAGGTATGGAATAATTAGAAAAGAGGACATAAATGAGATTAACATCTTAACAATACTAGGGAATATTCTGATATATTGAAGGAAGGAGAAAACTACTCAGGGGAGCAGAAAGGTTTCAGATAAGGGAAACACAATTAAATTCCATTATGAGCTTGCTAGGGAGGAATTAAATGAAATGCACTGTCTGTGAGACTTCCTGGATAGTATTTGTGAAGAAAAAAAAATAGAATAATGGGACACACACGGACGTATCAATGAGTGATTTTTTTTGGGGAAAAAATATGAGAGTGAGAGAGAGAGCTTTCAAGAAGAAATAAAGCGCTGAAAGACTGCAATCCTAAAGAAACACTGTGAAAGACATGGCAAGTTTCCCATTGATCTAAACAGAATTTAAGTGTTCAGCTGACAATTTCTGACCAAATTCAGCTTTGATCACTTCCACATAGGAAGGAGCCATTACTCTGACAATGGTTTGAGACAAAACAAAGGTTATGCAACTGCTGAAACTGAATCGACTGAACTGAAAGGTTGTTAGAGCAGAGCACAGATCACTGATGTTCTATATTACCTCAGGGAGACAATTGCTCTTTGAAAAAGGATAAGTATGCATACGAAAAAATGACTCATGATACTTTGAACTAATCATTATTTAATCAGTGCCTGCTAAAAAAAATAAAAACTCAGAAGAGGTAATTTCCTTTTGTTTTATTGCATAAACAAGGGTCATATAAAGCCAGCTGTGTAAATGTGTATTCTTCTTTCAGGCATGTTATTCTAGGCAGAACTAGTAGCAGTCTCTATTTTTAGAGCTGCCTGATACTCCCTGCTGTGAAAAGCTGTTTCCATTACATGAGCATTGCCAAACTTTCCTGTTTTACTTGAAAATTATTATAGTAAACATATTCATGAATGTTTTCAAAAATTTTCATCAATAAAAGTGTAGTTATGACCAAGAAACCAGAGAAGAAAGCAAATTTCTCCATCTTAAATACTGCTTGAGACCCAGAGAAGTGATACAATACATTGAAATACCCTATGTATTTCACTTTTTGAAACTTTGCATTTTGCAGATGTTATTTCTTGTGTTAAATATGACTCTTATGCCATCTTTAAGAGTGACTTAAAATTTAACATAGTTGCATTCTTTAAACAGTTTTTACTCATACTCACCACTGGTATGTTCTCATCAGAACTCATCATCACTGTGGGTGCTGAATTCCCTTGGTATACTTGATAGTGCTGTATTCAAGGCTGCTCTTACTCTCAGTGAAAGAAAATCGGATATTTCAGGCAAAGCCTATCCCAGTTAAGAGTCATTTGAAAAGCAGAGTGTAACTCTGTAAGGACACTGCTGCTGTACAAGCAGAGTATCACATATATGCATGCTGATTTTTTTTTAATACCATTTTAATTTCTTCTGACCCAGAGCAGTATGTGCATGTAATCCCAGCACATCTTTAGACTTCTCAGCAATGCTGAAAACATAATGACTTAGCTTAGACAGGGTGTACCCACAGTTAGGAATTCTGTCCCCTGCAGAGAGTTTTTAAAAGTCTGGTTTCCTTGTTTTCTGTGGATATATATTAAAGAAAAAAGCATACAATGGTGCATTCTCTGTCACTGATAATTTTTTTTAAAAGAAACACTTTTTAAAAAAAACACTTTGTTCTACTGTGTAATTAAAAAAAACCAGGAATGGGCACTGACCATTCATGCCAGTCATGCCCCTGAGCCTCCACTCAGTGAAGAACTAGAAAATTTACTTGCCTCAGCAGAGACATGTCCTGGGACATTTTCATGCTGCTCAAGTTGTGATATATAGTAAAACCAGAGAAAGTTCAAAAAAATGCAGAAAAGGATGTGACTTACTAGCCATTTGTTCAAATTCTAGAAGCCTATCATAAAGGTGGGATGATCCACTAGAAAGGCAACATCCAATATTTGCTTTCTTTTTTTTCTCCTACTTATTACAATGCTTTAAAACTTTTGGTAACATGCTCAATGTGAAATCTATGTTCATAATAAACTCTCCAAAAAGATACTTGGAGTTAGTTTTATCAAATAAATTGATACTGGCTGCACAAATTTCAAACACATATAGAGTGAAGGAGAACACTTAAGACAATTGAATATTTTGGGATCTTATGTGAATGGACATGGAATATTTAAAAAGTATTAATTAAAATTAATATTAAAATTAACTTAAAATTTACTTTCTTATTCAAAGTCAATTATTTTGCACTAAAAAGCAAGAATAATTTTATTTAAATAGATATTAACAGAAAACTTACAAGGCAAGTTTGACCTGCTAGAAATGTGCCTAGTTGCCAACTCCCAGTTATGAGCACAAGTATCCTTGTTGATACAGACAGAAAGTGCAATGTTCAAGACCATATAAAAAGTGCTATAAAAACTTGAAAGTATAACCAAAGTGTAACTTAAACGAGTTTGGATGGATGAGAAGGTTCTGATCTGGGTAATAAAATAAAACTATTCTATTATGACTTTAAAGTCCCTAAAAGCAATAAGGTATCTTGAAGTTGATCTCAGAGCACAAGTCTGTGAGGTGTTATCTCTGCAAAAGAAAAAGCACTTATTGAAAATTCCTTTAAAGGTTAGAGCTTTTTGCAGCTGTAACTCACAAAGAGCTGAGGTATTAAAGTGCCACTGTGATACCAGAAAAAGTCCCTCCATCAACTTCATTCAATAGAAATTCTTACCTAAAAAATCAAGTAGTTTTATTGAACAATACAAAAAGAAGATGCATACAAGTGGTATAATTGCACCTTGGTTTCTCTTGGTTATCAGGAGCAAAAGACTATTAAAGGTAAGCAGTATCTATTTGCTGTAAATTTCAATAATCTAAAAATCTGAGTAAGACTCTTGTACTAAGTAATCTAAACTGAAGAATAATTATGTTCAGATACTAAAAGGTAGAAATAAATGTGCTTCTTAATACTTAATAGTAACAAGAAATCATTACCCAATATTTGTAAAATGTAAGCTGCCACTTTTCTGTATGTCATCTGTGTGTAACACTAGGTTGTAGAGAGACAGAACGGTTATTTTGAACCTCTGGTGGATTAGGTTGCTTTGTCCACATGGTGTATGTGAGATGAATATGGCAGCCAACAACATGACCTTCCTATAAGAAAGTAAAGAGAAGAGAGCGTGGACACAATGGAATTGAGATTTCATCACCATGAAGGCTTGGAAAAAACCCTGATCTGTCATATGTCTCTGAGACAAATGAAAGAGCTATGGCCCAAAAAGCTGCATGTGGCAGCTTTTATACCAGAAATATGCACAGCTAAGCCTACCAGCTCCCAGTCATCAGGGGAATGGTAAGAGTCCCTGATGAACCTTGACTCCGCACTGAATCAGTTCTACTAACAAAGTACACAGATCTGGGGCATGGGTGTAGAGAAAGGTGTTACATGAAGCAGTAAATTGTAGGCATTTAGGACTGAAATAAAACCTGACAGCTTTTTGGTCCCCTGTGGAGACAACACCAAAGAGTACCTCTGAAGTAGAATGCTTCTATTAGGTAGTTCCTTGTTCCTTTCTCCAGCAGATATATACAAGACATTTAGTAACACATGTTCATGGTTGGGACTGTTGACAAAATAAGGTCCTGATACTATAAAACAGACACAGATCAAAAATCTTCTCCTTGATGAAGCAAATCTTGAAGCAGACGTGGAAAAATGCAGCCATAACTCCAAAATCACAACCAAGTCAGATTTTCCATCCAGAAATTCATATTTGGAAGTCTCTAAAACCAAAGGGGAAGAATATTTACCTTTTAAGTGGAAGATGTAAAAAATATGACCCACATCTAAACTGTGGAACTGCCACATGGTGCCTGGATGTATGCTGACAGCATATCAGGATGAGACCTGAATGCACATCGTGTCATCCAGCATCCTTCCCTCTCCTCCACTGGATGAAAATGCGGGTAGGTGACTAGAAAAGTATTTACTGAGAACTCTGGCTACTCATGAAAGCAGATTTATGGGAACACAAAGCCTACACAGCCAACATATTACCACTGCTCATGCTCAACTGGTTAATATTTCAGAGTTATTTCCATTAGGAACAATGTATAATAACCTATTATAGTAAAGGTGGAAATAGCTGTTCCAAAGTAGATTAATGTTTCTACCTGATTAACATAAATTCCTACAGCCCAACCAGGATCAAAGTTTAATCTTTTCAAAGCTTGTCTTGTATACACACATCTGCTGCACTTGACATTTTAACAACATCTGTTTTCACTTATCTGATGTCTCTATTTCATTCTGCTAATGCTGAGAATATGTTCTTGTGTGCACATGGAATTTTATCATTCTGACTTCCCGAGTCAGTGTGGACATCTGGTGTTCATGAGTATTTACTCTGCCTACTGATTTTGAGGAAGGAAGGTGTTACTATTCAGAAAAGGAAGTTAAGGTATATTAAAGTTTTTACCCCTTTCTTACAGGAAGCAGGTAGTTTTCCAGAGTAATATTTTTGTAGAGTCAACCTTGAATATTGATTCTAGGCAAGGATTGCTCGTAGTGAGTTAGACAGGAAAGAATGTGTCCTTGGTATTCCAGTAGGAAAACAAAAAGAGTGCTCAGAAAGGCAGGCAGGATTTGAGACTTACCTGTTTCATTAACTTTCTTCAGTGAGGCCAGATTCTTCTTTGATTCTCTGAGATAAAGGCAGGCAATCAATTCTTAAGGATAGTTTCTCTAGCCTAGATGTAAAATAAGTTAAAGCATTTAAGTTCTGATTTTAAATGTTAACAGTCTCTGTTAGTAACGTAAAGCAATTTGTATCAGCATTGTTGATGCAATGCATGATAGAAACAGAAACAGGGTCAGAAGGGAAGTTTTTCTTGGTACAAAGAAATCAGGAAATGTTTATTATATGAGTGGAAAGAGTTTGTGTTTCTCCTATATTTATTGCAAACAATTTTACTACTTTTTAATACTAAGAGTATTGTTATTTAAAGGATAGTGTCAGGATAAAGCTGTCTCCATACAAGAGGAAACCGAGAATCTTGGCAGCCCTTAGCATAAATTTATCCTCTCTCCAAACAGCATTAACTGGTACAACCATTTTCCCACAAACTTCAAAATACTACCTTGTAAGAAATGGCAGTGAAGATCTACAACACACACATATATATACAGATATATTTGTGTATATATAAACAGATACACAAAAAACTCACTTGTGCAGTAGTAAATGGAACTAATTGCATTTAAACTGCATAGGAAATGCACTGAGTCAGCGAGCACCATTTAATCACAATATTTTAATGGAAGAGAAGAATATTAGTTTTGGAACTAGGGAAAAGAAATTCTCTTCTTACTTGAATAACCAGCTGATGGAGCATATTCTGGTAACTGGAAAAACTCAAAGGCTCATCTCACTAACCAAGAGCAAGTTTGACAATACAATATGAATCTATACAGCCAAATTCTCTCTCCCTCCCAAAGAGAACTGTCTCATCTTTCTTACCTATTGGGTTACTTCAAGCCCTTTGTAGTCTTCCGATCAGATCATTAATGTAGCTGCAGTAATTGTCTTACATTTTAGCTTTTGTTAACAAGGGTGTAGGCCAAAAATTGTGTCAGGTAGCAAATTATTGTAGAGCAATGCTAAGCGCTATGTGTGAAGCCATTTGCTGATCATACCTGCTAGTATAGACGTAGCCACAGGGATTATGATTCTGGATTTGTGGTTAGTAAACAAACAGTACCTGGACCATTTGACAGCCATCATTTGCACCATTTGAGTGATAGCCCTACTCTGACTGGACAGGTTGGTCTAGCTGTCCTCTAGAAGCGTTTTCTATCAAACACAGTTCTGTGATTCCTCTGAAAATAGTAGCAATTTTCTCTCCCTCTCAGGGTTGACAGGTTATATTCCCTTAGAAATACTGGCATTTAACAATGAAGAACTTTGCTGATCTACAGTTTCATTCATGGCATGAAAATATGCCATGACATACATTATTCAAAATCTGCTCTGCAAGATACAGACGTATGTAAAGATGAAGGGCTGTCAAACCTGCAGCACTTATAGTAGTGTCCTCTGGTTTTTAGAACTTTCATTCCCAAGAGTGAATTTTATGATAGGTTGTGAAGAACACACTTCATAACATATCACTTTCATGATGATTCCTGCCTTGACTCAATGCAAACTGGTTTTACTAGTCCTTCAGTGTGTAACAAGGAAAAAATTAGAAGCAAGGTTAAGTAATAGTTCATGTGGCTACAGTGTGGTAAGTACAAATAATTTAGATTATTTGCTTTTGAATATTTACTTTTTTTTTTTTTGCCATTTAGACAACCTGGTGATTGCAGCAAGAGCAAGAGATATCTTAATTTGTTCATATTATACTAAATAGGTAACAATCTTAACTTCAAGACATAACATTTCTTGAATGGGCTTAATTTTATATAATATAAATATTCAAAAATTAGTTTCCTAAATCTAGGGTAATTTCCTTAGATTCCCTTTGCTGTAAACAACAACATCTTCAGAGTCGCATATTTCACCCTAAAATGGATATCTCTTTCATCATCTCATGAAAGGGAGGAATTGCTGCACAAGTCCAAGGTAATAAATTCTTTAATAGTTTAAGGACTTAAGGTTTGCATAGATAGAATAGTTAAAACAGAATTTTGAAGTGGTTAAAAGGATATGGTCAAATATTTTAAAATACCTAGCTGTCTATATTTAAGTCCTTTATTTCATGCTTTATTTACATTATATTAGACAAGGAATGCAGCAACTGCTTCATAGAATCCAACCAAAGTTAAACACATTTTGGCATGCTGTCCTTGGAAGAAACACCAATGCTTAGGAAATGTAGGAAGCACTGGGTGATCCATCTTTTAGCCAACTCTTGCTTTCTGGTAATTAGCCATTTAAAACCTACCTGTAAATATTACACCTGAAGTATAGGCCTGGCCTAAATGCCATTACACTGGTCTAAATGCCTGAGACCATGTTTTCAATCCATTTTCTGGATGCATTTGCACGTTTGATCTCCAAAATTACTGTAACAAAGAACTCAACACTGCATTCAACACAGTGCTGTGTGAGAAAAACAGTGTTTACTGTATAGGTGATGAACTTTTGATGAAAATCCATAATTATAATGTTAAAATAAAGATACTATGATTCATAACCACCTTTACAATTTCTTTTCCAAAATTATACAGATCTTGATGCTATTTTTCCCCTATCATGCCTTTTCAGACTCAGTTGCACTTTATGTGGGTGAGGTAACATATGTCTAATTGTTCTTTGTTATAACATTTTTTCTAGTTCTGCCATAGTCTGTTTTTAAATCAGAGATAATATTTTTAATGTAACATTCCAGATGGCAGTTATTTATTCAAAGTCATCAATGGGTAATCTACTTTCCCAGGGACCTGTACATATTGACTGGAGGTTTCTTTCTGCATACCCAAATTAGAGATTTTCAATATAACTAGGTTTTGTAGATGCTTTTGTTTTCCTTTTATGTTCATTAGTCTATGCTTACTAATTTTATATTTCATATGCTATTTCATCCTTGAGTCACTGACTGTAGAGAAATCCTCTTGAGCTCCTTACAGACACTTTTGATTTTGACTATGTAGAGGAATTTTAAATTATTTGAAAACATCACTGCTTTGTTATTTATCATGTTTTCAAACTTTTAAGCATATATTGAGCAGCCAATAGTACACAGTACCCAAATTTAAGAAATTAATGTAAAGAAAGCTTTTTGAAAATAGAAATATAATTAGATCATTCTTATCCACATACTCAGTGATACTTTAAAAAAGCAGAAAAATTCGTAAGGTGCGTTTTTTCCTTGCTAAGTTCATATTTACTCCTTATCAATATTCTTTATATATCCTGTGTTTGCTAGTTCCTTTCTTTTTATAGGCTTTATCAGTTAGATTGATACATACCAGTCAAATCCTTAGTTTTCACACCTTTAAATATTTTTTCATATTTTTCTCCTTCCATTCCTCTGCCTATTGATTAAAGAAGTAGGTTACACATAGAAGTGAAATCCTCATGGCTTTATATCAGAGTTCTCTAAAAGTTCATTAAAAATCATTTTGTTGTATTCAGTTCACTGCTCTTGCTTATTTATAGTTTTTTTTTACTCAAAAGATTTGTTTGGAAGTACTTCCTCAAATTCATGCTGCAAAATTAGGATCTGATATGAGAATCTTCTGAATTACCTTTGGATTGAGCAAAATTTTAGAAAATCACTTCTTTATTCTGTATTTTTCTCATGCAAACTTATTGTATGAGTGTTGCTCACAATCTTTCTTTGTCTGCTGATACCTTTCACTCTCTGAGAAGCCCTCTGCTCATGATATGTTTGAAAAGATTTTATTTTGAGCCTTTACAACTTAAATATACAGATTCTTGACAAGCTTCTTGACCTGACATTATGGGTTTACATCTGAACTTCCGGGTTTATGCTCTATTGCGTCTTTGATGGATGCAACTTGTATTTTTGAGGCCTATTTCCCCCATAAATAAAGTCCATTTTAAGACTCATATATTCTACCATTTCAATTTTGTAATAATTATCTTTTTCACATATATGTAAGAAAGTCAGCTTTGTCAATCATTTTCTTCCTACGAGATGCAGAACTAAAATATATTTTGATGATTGTGTCCATCAAATCACAACTTGAAGGTTAATCTAAAAAGTGGTCAGTGCTCTCTAGAATACTACCCCTCATCCTCTCCAGCTGTCTGGTTGCAACTTCCAAAGGGTTTCACAATTCCTTTTCTACATATGGTTTTCTTTCAGGAGAAATGTGAATGCATTGAGGAAGGGAAAGGAAGGTGAAAAGACGCGGGAAGTTTTCTGAGATCTTACTGTACAGATGAAGCTTGAAACATACAGTGGAGGAAACAGTATCCCAGCCTAAGCAGCCTCCCTATATAATCTGAAGTCTCTCTGACATTGCCCAGCCCTCCTCTTTCTTCTCCCTGAATTCCTTGTGGCAGCATGAAAAAAATTAATTTTTCTCTATAGGGTCCAGAAATGACATAATGTATGTATCTAGGTAAGTCACAACCTGTAATATTTCATAATATTACAGGTAGAAAAAAAAGGTGATTACCACATTGAGTCAATTCACATTACAGCTTTTTTTTCAGACAGCTTTAGCCATCTTTATATGACCTTGTTATCTAAGTTCTCTTTATACCCCAAAGAGGAAAAAGAGAGAATGTAACATCACTCATTCATTTACTGCAGATGATTGAAATTGGTTAGTTTAATTGTCATAGAATTCCACTGAGTATATTTTCCAGTTGATATATTGCTTGAAATTTGCTATGAAACTTATCACAAGTTATTTAATGTTTAGCTAAAATTTCTGTCCATTGCTTAGTACAGTTTATAAAAATGAGCTTCATTAATGTTGTAGACCTGCTATTCAGTTGCACCTCAACAAAATTTTCCCAAGACAGGATGTCAAGGTTGCTCCACTTTTGCCAGTCACATTTGTTTCAATATATTTACTGGTTAGGTCACTTCTGATATCACCTGACTCTATAAAATATATGTGTATATCCTTGATATCTGAAAAGTCATGTCTCTCAGAGGAAGTCCTGGCTGACTGGTAAAAGGGAAACATAGTAACCATCTTTAAAAATTGAAGAAAGGAAAACCATGTGACCAGTATTATTTAATATCTTCATTGATTACATAAATGAAGAAATTGAATGCACCCTCAGCAAGTTTGCAGATCCCATCAAGCTGAGTTGTCACACCTGAAGGATGTGATGACATCCAGAGGGATCTGGACAGGCTGGAAAAGTGGGTCCATGGGAATCTCATGAGGTTTAATGAGACCAAGCACCAGGTGCTGCACCTGGGCTGGGGCAACCCCTGGTATCAACACTGACTGGGGGACAAACAGATCAAGAGCAGCCCTGCCCAGAAGGACTTGGTGGTGCTGGTATATGAGAGAATAGATATGATCTGTCAATGAGATCTCATGGACCAGAAGGCCAAATGTATCCTGGGCTGCACCAAAAGCAGTGTGTCCAGCAGGTCAGGGAAGGTGACACTGTCCCTCTACTCTGCTATGGTAAGACCTCACCTGTAGGGCTGCATCCATCTCTGGGGTACCCCAGCACAGGAAGGACATGGAACTGTTGGAGCACATCCAGAGGAGGGACATCAAAATGATGCTATGAGGAAAGGCTGAGAAAATTGGAATTGTTCAGCCTGAAGAAGAGAAGGCTTTGGGATGACTGAATTGTGTCCTTCCATCACCTGAAAGGAGCCTACAGGAAAGGTGGGCAGGACTGTTTACAAGAGCATATAAGGTCAAATGGATTCAAAGGGGTAATTAGTTCAAATTGAATAAGGGTAGGTTTCCATTAGATATGAGGAAAAAATTATTTACTGTGAGGGTGGTGAGGCACTAGAATGATGGCCCCGAGAAATTGTGGCTGTCCCACCCCTGGAATTGTTTAAGGCCTGGCAGGATGGGACTGAGGAACCTGGTCTAGTGGAAGGCGTTCCTGTCCATGTCAGATCTTCAAGGTCCTGCTCCAACACAAACCATCCCATGATTCTATGATATAAAAAGTGCAAGGCTGCTACGGCACAGCAAAAATTAAAACATGCTAATTCTTAAATTTTTGAGAGTATTGAAGAATGAACTACTGTTCTTGGGAAGAAATTTTTGTTGTTTAGCATTTAAACAGGGATATCTCTTGTTTCTTATACAGAGATGGTGATGAAGTAGAGAATGTATTAGTTTATTGGTTAAGAATTGATTGGTTTATTTCCACATTACATTTATTTTGATTTATCTTTTAAATATGTTCCTCTGATTGGATAGAAATGACAATTCTGATACTATTGCTTTGTGTGATTAAAGCCTAATATGTTGTTACTATTTTGTCAAGTTCCTCTTTTGTTTCCAAGTGCTCATTCAATTGAAAAAGTTTGGGAAGCAAATTTTTAAAAATATTTTTCATCTAATATTTCAACATCACATTGCTGTGCAATTTGCCTATTAAAATAATTTAGATGCCGAGAGAGTATTGTCATTTTAACAAGTGATTGATAATAGCTTGTAGACAGCTTTAAGATTAGTGAAGATGAAGACAGTTTAAATTGTCAATGGCCGTGACATGAACTTCAAATCAAAAAAGTACTATGGAAATATAAAAGTATTTTAGCTAAATTAGTGATGGGAGTAATAAAATACAATGTGAGTTTAATGTTTTGGGGCATGAAGACAGCATCACAGTCATGAAGGCAGAGAAAACACTGCAGAGGATAGGTGAGTCACCTTGTGACTCATGGTTTTAGTGACCTTTTAAGAGATGCCTGCTTGAATGGTACTTCGTAGATATGATGTACATCTTGCATCTGAAAAATGGACCTTTGAATCTTGAGATTACATCAACTAACAGAAAAGAAAATGTTTTGACATCCCAGATCTCTTTAACTAAAGGTTGCATAGAAAACCCCTGCAAAATAATCAAAATCAACCCCCAAAACAACCAAAAAAACTGCCAAAACAAACACAAACCCTTAATAATAATAGCTTAAAATTTCTGCAATCTGGAGTTTGGACTATATACTTCCTATTCTAAAAAGTCTCTATTATTGTCATTTAAGCCCTCTGAGCTAGGAATTTGACACTGCTTTTCATAAATAGTGAATTAGAAGTATACAGAAACTAATTTATCTCCTCAAATTTCTCCTATCTTTTCTTAAGAACTCTTAGTTTGACATACTTTACTATGTTGAAATTAATATGATTTAAACATTTTGACCCACAAATGGGACAGAATAAGAAACATACATATGCAATCAGTTGGCTAGTAAATTTTAACACAGTTAAGCTGCCCTGACTCAATCACTAATTCATACCCCTATGTACTGAGGCCAGTAACTGAAAATTTTGAAATCTCATGCATGTCTTTAACTCATTTAATCCTTAAACACTTTCAATCTCTACCTTACATGTAAAAGATGAGACTCAAACAAAGGTTTGGCTCTACAAATATGATCAAATATACATTTACTGAAAATATAAGAAAGTGCATATTCATTGAGGTTCAGTAAGGACACAGTATTACTTTGTTGTTTTTCTTTTCAGAAATTGAGTGACAATTCCCCTGAGGAAAACAAGGTAGTTCAAAATAGCATTTAACAAGCTAGTAAATAAACAGAACTACTGCCTTGCTTCATGTGGAAATTAGTCTATTAGATATGCAGGCAGCATGATTTCCATGGTTACAAATGACCTGCAAATCTCTTAAATTATCCAGTCATCAAGAACAACAAGCCTACTAAATAATTATACTAAAATGCAAGAACTGATTCCCAACAGTATTTTTGAAGTGAAATTCTCCCAGAGAGAGGAGGTTTTTACCTGCTAAAAAGTTGCCCTACTATTTCAATGTAAGTTCAACAATGACTTTCTTTGAAACAGTTTACCATGAGCAATTTCATTTTAAATAACATTATTTTGTCCATCATTTTAATATTATAGAATAACACTGACATACCAGGCAGGATAGGAGGTCTGTTTTTTGACCTAGAGTGAAAACTCTATTGATATAGATTGTGTTGTTTCTTGTTCCAAGAACACAATGTATATTAGCCTAATGCACTTCTATTTCTGGTGTTTTCTACAGCTGATAGTCACAGTTTTCCATGAAGTAAATTAATTCTGTTTGCTAATATTGAGTTCAGTTTGTCTACCTGAAGGGAACAAAGCAAGCAAAAAATAATATGGCATTTGAATGATCACTCTTCATCACATATGAACTACAAATATGTCTTCAGAAATTTGCTCAGAATTTTCTAAGTCTAATGTAAATCTAAAACTGTTCTGAAGTGGCAACAGGATAAACTCTTCATGGTCTCTTACATTAGATTGATATGTGTTTGCAGTGACAGCTATGAAATACATATATTTTATCATCATCATTTTTAATGAAGTGGTAAGTCTACTTTGCTATCTTGACCTACAGAGAGAGCAAAACCATTTTGCTAATGACTGATTCTTTGTATACTACTTTTCATCGTAATTAATCCCAAATGCTTATCAAGGTCAGTCCTCCCTTAATGTTTCTACTACAAAACACTGCAACTCCATTAACTTCATTTTTCCTCTTTTTTTTTTTTTGGATCCTTAATCAGCAAACAGCTGCACACTTGAGTTATTTTATCAGCAAGCTTCCATAACTTTACCACAGGCATATAATATTTAATGTTTTTAAAGCCTCAGCACCTTCTAATTTTTGCTGTATGAGGGATATTGCTTCCATTTAAGGATACTGCTGCAGATACAAACTAAGTTTGTATCCCTTTCAAATGAAAAGACATGAAATGAAAAACCTAAGCTCCAAATTTGAAGGAAGGTCAAAGAAGATGAAATGTTTTATAATATGAAATTCCTGGGGCCTGACTTGAGTTCTGGATAGAAGTAGTAGTAATTTTAATTTTAAATGAATTGCCAGCTGAATTCACTGTGATTTAAGATAGCAATGTGATAATATTTTGACCTGATTGTCTAGATTTCATTTGAATCTCTTTAACTTGCCCTATTTAATAACTGAGTTATATTTTTTAATCAATACCAGCAATATGAGAACTAAGGTCTTTATCTCACATTTTATAACACGATCTTTCTTTTTGCCAGTCTTTATTATTTTCCTCCTTTTCAATTTACCCTTTTAAGAGAATGTACTCTCTTTCCCAATTTTACTTGGACAATACTATCTTCCGTGTGAAATTTTTCACTGTATCCTAATCAAAACTTGTTCTTGCTTTTTTTTTTCCCTATAGCAGAATCACATTTCTCAAAAATGTTGTTCTAGCAGTTTAGCCTTTCAGTACTGTTTTTGACATCATTGTCCTTTTCCCTTAATCCTAGGAACTTTTATAAATCGTGTTTTTCTGTGCATTCATCAAAATAAGTGGAAAAAGTAATTGAAAAAAGACAATAGCACCACATGGCTCCTGTTCTAGCTAAGTTGCCACTGATGAGCTGATCCAAAGCTTCTGATGTGGTGATTCTGTATAATGCCGAACACAATGCAACCCTTATCTTTCAGAAAAACCACCCTCAGTATCTCTGGTAATGCTGGAACTTACATCTATTTGTATTTCTCTGGACTTACCCAAAAGACTTGTTATATTTGTGAAACTTATTGCTTGTATTTCTGCTATTTAAATAAGCTTTAAAATAGTGTAGAGATATAGCATATTCATTTACCCTTTGTCCTGAGTCCCTACTTCCCACTTTTTCCTACTTCCCACAGAAAAGGAGATAGTAATTTTACTCCTCTAACTGAATTATTTATAATATCTGTATTTTCTATATAATCTATCTTACCTTCCATATATTATTTTTCTTCTCTGTGATACAGATTGAGAGAGGCAGTATTTTAATAATTTCAACTTAAGCTCTACTCATTTTATCTTTGTGTCCATGTATTTAATGTGCACCTTTTCTATGTCCCTTTGTCGTTCCTATTCAGTGACATGAACTATTCAACTACATTACTGCAAAATGTTGACTTTCACAGTTCTTGGAGGAATGAAGGAAGCTGCTGTTTGATTTTGCAAAAGAGATGATTTTACTTACCATAGAGTCTGCTTTTGAGAAAGCCATGTCTGATATTCTTAGAACTTAGAGATCTGCTATCTTTCTTCTAGTGACTATAGTTTCAAATTAAAACTTTTTTTCTTTTTTTTTAAAGGGAAATATTTATTTACTATTATTTTTTTATCCCAAAGACTGGTAGAGGTGGTTTTCACTGAAAACCACATTTTAATGCTTAACATCTGTAGTAGATCTAATCCTAAACAAGGTTATATCTGACTCAGACTCAGAAATAACATTCTGACATTTTTGCACTGTATTTCAACAGAGGTTTACTACTCTAAAATCTGTCTCTATGATATGGTTCATCTAATTAGTCATCTTTGTTTTGACCAACAGTGAGAACATGGCTCTGATTATTCTATCTTTCAGTTATAATGATGATATATAAAGCAGTTTTACAGCATGTCTAAAAGGAAGATGTTGGAGCTCAATCACTCCTAATGGACCTTTTACCCAAAGTAATTTGATTTCTGTTTGTTTGGTCTCTATCAAAATTCAATTATACACTGCATACAGTAAGACTACAGCTGTGTGAATTATGTATGTTTTTAATGTAAAGGAAAAATGTTTTTTAGAACATTAGGTTAATTGAACTTTCCCACTGAAGAATGCCTTAGAATTATTGAGAGAGGAGGATGGAAGTCAGAGTTTTAACACTTCATTGAAGCAAAGAGTTGTTTATTACTCTATTCACTTCCAAACATGAACAAATACTACAAGGAAGACATATTTTCTTGTCTATGGAAGGGAAAGAAACTTTATTCCAATTTAAGGTTGACTAGACTGCTTCCTACTTAACAAGAAAGAAAATAAATCTGGGGGATGAAATGTTAAGCTATTCCATATCTTTTGAAAGACTTCAGAGAAAAGATTGTCTATTAAACCAGATATAGTTCACTAAAAGAATGAAAATATACTGTCTGATTGTTGTATAGTTTATTAAGATAGAGGAAGCCTGTTGAATATCATAAAGATAGAACTTTTGATATAACCTTAGGATTTTTCTAAAGATTTATCACTGAGTTGTCTATTTTAGATACTGTCAATATTTGCATATTTACTGTAAGCTGAAGAAGGCATAATTTACAGTGATAGGAAAACAATAAAATATTCAATCAATTCTATTTTGAAAATGAAGAAAATATGGATTGGATGAACAGAACATTGGATGGGTTAAATGTTAGTTAGGCAAGGGGGCTAAAAGGGTAGCTCTTGTTGGCTTAATATTTGGTTGGCAGCCAATAACAAATAACAGCCCAAGGGTCAATGCTGGACTGCTATTATTCAATTCTCATCTGAATTATGAAATGGTCTGCACCCTCAGCACCTTTTCAAATGGTACTAAATTAGGATAAAAAATTATAGTGCCAAATTATAGAGTTTAGTCCACTGGGACCATGATAAACTTTGTAACTGGAGCCAGCAGAAAATGTGAGAAATTCAGTTATAAGAGACGCAAAATTCTGCAGAGCAAGTGATAAAAGAATAAAAATCCCATTTAATTACTGCTGGGAAGCAACTGACTGAATAACAGGCGTGATGAGAAAGAATCAGGTTATTCACATTAACTACCAGTGTTCTGCCCTCATGAGCATGCCAAAATCCTAGTGTGCTCAGAGAGAGAGAGCATGGTCAGCAGACTGAGGGAAGTTAATGTTTTCCCCTTCAGCACTGGAGAGGCCAGAGGTTTGTGCATCAATAGTACTCGGACTCCAATTTAGTTTGTCTTCAAACAGGTCAGGCTGGAAATAAGCTTCTCTATTGTAAATTTTCTTTTCCGTATTTCCTCCCTTTCTCTTCATTTTATCCCATTTTTCAAATCAGTGTGGGCTTAAGTCCTGCTTGCACAAGAATGAGTACTACTTTCCATCCACAAAGTAGAGAAAGCTTTCAGATTGTGTAGGTTAACAAAACCCTCATGATATGTAAGGTTCATCCTACACCTACACTTCCTTCTGATGACCAAAGTGGAAAACACTTAACCCATTGATTTGCACATGCCATCAGGGCTCTTCAGGCCTGTGTGGAATGGACATAGCATGGACCAATGATAAGATTTAAAATTTATCTGCTCATTTGAACTTCATTCCCTTCCTCACTTTTTTCACAACATGTGTATATATATATAGTTATATAAATTTTTATCCATTTTATATACTACCTTTTCATTACTATATATTTTATTATTTACTTTCTGTATTTCATAAATATATTTCATAAATTCTATTTATATATTTATGTACACTTGTGTTACTTGTATATTATATACAAACATATATATATTTATATATTTAATTGCATTATGTCCTCTTCTAGAGAACACACAAAGGTTTTCAGCTGAGAATTACTATCAGGTGAATACTGATGCTTGATGTTAAAGCCTTCCACTTATTAGCAATATAGCTGGTTCCAAACATTCTATTTAAGTTTATCTATCAAAGCATCAGAGAAAGAAGGAAGAATTTGAGACTAGCTTTTTTAAAAACTGTTTGGCAAGTAAGGTGAAAGCAGATACTACAAAACTAGTGACTTATTCAGAGATTCAGGCAAAGTGTCAAAATTTACTCTTTTCCTGGAGCTAAGGACTTTGTAACATTGCTTATAAATTAGCAAGTACTCACCAGGTGAAAACAGCTCTATTCATTTTTTTCCTCAGTGGATTTTTAGCAGCAGTAAATGCTGCAATCCAGTCAAGCCTCTAAAGGGTAGAGGCAGTCTCACACAGAAAAGGCAAGAAACACAGAATTATCCAGATGTCCTCTTCCCAACTTTTTCTTATATATTCTTTGTCTGCGTTCACGTAGAGGTTTTGTAAAGTACTCTATTTTTAGATTAGATTTGAGTTGATTACCATTTTCAACTTGTATGTGATGTGCAGTGATTTATACTTAATAAAAAGCTATAGTGACCACCCTGATACTGAAGACACCAGAATAGTTCCCTCCTTGGAACACAAAAGCACTGTGCTTCTGCAAATGTCATAATGTGGCAGATAGTGAGAAATGTTACCACTAAAAGGAGCAACCAGTACACCTGCACTAAACTGCTTCAGATTCCTGAGTATAATGCAGCACTAAAATTACATTTTCAAGTACTGGTTTTGGCTGAGACATGTTGGCAGAAGTCCATTGCAGTTAAAAATTTACTGCTAATAATTGCTGAACTAGGAAGGACTGATATTTTTCATGCTGCTTCTGTTTCAACATTCCCTTGCTGTCAGCATTAGCCTTTGTGCTGTTCTAAGGCAATTCCACACTGGGGAGACTGAGGCAAACCACTCAGTCGTCAGCTAAAATAGTGCCACAGAGCTCTTGGGATCTGGCCCACAGAGTGTAATAACTCCTCTACCTGCCTAAAATTTCACTTGGATTTTTTTACTAAGCAAACTCTTACACTTAAGTGCTCCCTAATATTGATTGCTTTTCTGTGGTTTTGCATAAGCAGTGTGGTGCAGTGTGCTCACGTAGTAAGGTGATGAAAGCATATGAAGAGATAAATTTGATTATTTCTCTTGAAGTTCTTTTTTTGAACATCAGATATTGACAGAGAAGAGAAATATAAAAATACAAGTACTTATCTTGTAATTTGAAGCACCAGTTATCAGCCAATTCCCAGTCAGAAAGGGTTAGTATTGTAAATGAACTATTTCTCCATGCTATTTTTAAAGACATAACCAAGAAAAAAGCTTAAATTCTTAAATTCTTTTTCTTGCAGATTTTCTTCCACAACCTAAGTTCTTTTTTAAATAACCAAATAAATAAGCACATGTATCCTTCTTCACAGATAATTTTTTACTTTTGTCTTCCTTTCCTTCTACGTCAACCTTGTGGTTTGCAGGGTTCAAATTCAGCTCTATCTTTTGCAGCATAGCGCCCACTTTGAATCAGTGTTAAAAAGTGACTGCTGTCTCTGATTCAGGACGCCCTACCCTGACGTTCAGTTCCATCATCAGTCCATGGCCTCTTGAAAATGTTATGGCTTCTCAAAGGTATGTCATGTTAAATGCCAGCATTTCAGATTTGCTTTGCTCAGATGCATTAGCCTGACTTTTCCAAGGTAAATTTCCCTTTGTTTTTCTCAGCCTATGCTTTTATAATAGCTTTTGAAGTGTTATTTATTTTTTTCAGAAGGTGTTTGTTCTTCATTCTGCTTTTACTTTTTTTATGAATTTCATTAATGCGATTAGCTTTGATTGATTGACAGTTAAAACTACGTGCAGAAGGAAAAGTCAGAGCTCTGTCCTCGTTTAATATATGATTGCCATCTGAATATATGACAGCTAGCTGAATAGTGAGCTCCAAAAGACATCTGGAAGATTTCAAAACACCAGTATCTCCATTTTAGAGGATGAAAAATAAGCTGGTATAAAGATTTAGGGAATTTTGGACAGCCTTGATGTGTGTTATAGCATGTAGCTATAATGTGGCTAGTATCCAGAGTCATATCCAGAACCACTGTGACTGTCTGGAGTATACATGGTAAGGCTTTGTGAGCAAGGAGCTGCAGGTGACCTTTGTGGAGGAGGCCATGGAGTGCCCAGTGCTTATTTTGACCCAGCCTGACTCTGAGCTGAGCAGGCCATCACATGTTGAGACTCAGCCTGACAGGGAACACTGTGGTGCATTTTTGAGGAAGAACAGCAGGCCCGAGGGACTGGTGAGGCTCTGGATGCAGTGGAGACATGCAGAAGGATACAGTTTTAGGAAGACATGGTAGAAAAGATGCTAAGGAGGAGACAGCTAAGGGCAAGGCTGGAGACAGTGTCCTGCAAAAGGTGATCCATATTTGCTTAGGGATGCCTCGTGGATTGGGGACTATGGCTGTGGGTGACCCTTGTCAGGGAAGGAGCACTCCTAAGGGACTTCAGCCTTTGGAGGACACACATTAAGGCACAGAGACTGCTGAGGAACTGTGTGGCCATGGGTGACCCCTGCTGTGACACACACCCTGAAAGGGCTGCAGCTCTGGATAACCCACACTGAGGCAGGGACACCTCTGAAGCCAGCAGCCTGTTGACAACACATGTCAGAGCAGTGGAAAATGAAGATGCCCAAAATAGCAGAAGAGAAAGAAGCATGTAGCAGCAGACAAAAAGCAATACATACCTACCCTCCTGTGCTGCTTATGTTTTCACCATATGAATAGGATAGGATAGACTGTGTGTAGCCCATGACAAACATTAGAGAAAATAAGACTAGGAAGGGGTAAAAACGTAAGTTATATTTTTTTATTGGGTCATCCCACCCCAGTACCCAAATCAATTATGAGAACATCGTATCAATGAATGATACATTAAAGAAAGTAAAGTTACCAAGCTGATGTTTTGTTCATGCTGGTGCTGAATATAGTGCAGAACTGTCTGAGAAGGGAAGGGAAAAGACCTAGGCTGAATGGGAACCTCCTTAAGTGGAGGAGGATTCCTCCTTAAGGTTGGAATTTGGCTGGGGAAAAATGATGTACTTAAAACATTCATTGTGGCAAAAATTAAGGCATGTTGATAATAAGTCTCCTTTTTCAGTCAAGAATCCTTGCACAAGTACCATCCATGCTATTTAGCATTAGTAACTACTAATATTAGTACACAGTATTAGCTGCTAAGTTAATATTGCAAAAGTAGAGTACAAAGGTAATGAGATTTGAAGCTGAGACTAGGTCCTGCTTCTCTTTTTGTAAGTGACTTATACTAACAAGATTTTTTTATATATGTATTCTAATAGATTAAAAATAATTTGTACACCAAATTCAAAGCAAACAAATTGTGGGACTGACTATATCTAAAAATTATGCAACAACATACTAAGGAAATTAAAAGAAAAAGAGTAGTAAAACATTCCAATGGAGTGCAATAAAATTTTATGCCATAAATTTTCCTTATTAAGAAGCACAGTGAGCAGTGTTGAATGAAATGAAGAAACTTTTTCTTTTTTCTTTCCACACGGTGCTTTGGAATGACTTGATGCATAAACACAGAAGTTCTGAGTAGTGTCTAAGATCTGTTCTTTTGAAAATAACTATACATGGCTGTAAAATGCCCCATCCACTTTTTCTTGCAAGCAGTGTTCTGCATGGCCTCTGAAAGCTCCACATAATAAAATTAGGATGAAAAAATATAAATGAAGTTGCTGAGTTTATTAAATAGCAAATGGAAAGACAGCAGCCAGATTGAAATATGTCAAGTCCTCGGTGTGTGCTGTGATTTGCAAGTAGAATGCTGTTAGTGTATTAGCTCCTAAGTGTTTCAGTGTCACATACCTAAAAGCTTTATGCAGCAGGTAGAAAAAAGCACATAGTTTGTGAAAAAATAATATCAAAAGGAAAATACACTTAAACTTCCATTTCAACAAACCTCACAATTCATCTTCTCTGGAAATATTGCATCAGCTGTGTTAACTTCTCACAAGAGTTTGACTCTCTAAAATTGTCATTTCTGGAATACCAAATTTTCACTGTTTTAATATTCAATATTTTTATGTACAAAAGTACAAATGTACAGTATTTAGAGGGTTTATTTTTTCTATTTCAGAAAATGCCCTCAATAAAATTTTAACATTGCTAACCTAGACCTTATTTGATATTAGTAAACAAGAAGGACTTGCTGTAGAGTGCATGCCATACTTCCAAGATTATTTTGAGCCTTTTGAGTACATCAGTACTGTAACTTTTGGTTATCCTCAGTTATCTTTTCTATGACACCAGGGAGGGAATATGAAACTTCTGGAGCATGCAGAACCCCCAAGCCTACCCAGAGGCATAGTATTGCATTAGTACAGCACCACAAGGTTTGGATACCTGCAGGGAGGGATGGGAAGACTTTCAGCTCTCCCAGGTGGTCCTTCTTCTGTGGCATGCAAGCAAGCTGTGGGCTGCAGTGTTCTACAGAAGCACTGACTAAACACAGCCATAACTTTTCTTTACATTTAATTTACTGGGTGCATCATACAATGCTGATGTAGTTCTAGTCAGGTCAAGCTATATATGTTAAACAGAAACTGTGAAATATGCTGTGTGAATATGATGGGAGAACATGGTCAGGATTTAATGAAAAAGAAATTGGATTCTTTTGTTGATTTGGAGGTATTTTTAATTGAAAAAGGAAAATAGCATTGAATGGATGATGACAATATGCACTGCTGGTCATCAAGTTTTCTTACATGACTGATGTAGTGGTCTTTGGCACAAAGGCACAGAGACAGCCATTCATACAGCTTCATAGAGGGTGGTAAGTTTTAAATTATTAGTTTTATTCTACTCTTTGTTCTACTCCAGCAGCCTTCAGAAGATAATAATGAAAAAAATATTTAGTTTAGAACAAAGTTCTTTCATCTCTGCTTTCCTTCTCAACACTGTAAAGGTAGTATTTGAGAGATGTAGAAATATATATACATATTTCAGCAGGTAGGAAGCCAACACTTGTGTTCTCCAGGCTTGTGTTCTAAAGGCTGGTGGGTGATAGGGAAGATGGGTTTGCACAGCATGTGGATTGACCCTGGCCTGATGTCTGGTACCCACCAAAGCTGCTCTATCACTGCCCTCCACAAATGGACAAAGGTGAGAAAGTATAACAAAAGGTTCATAAGTGGAGATAAAAACAGGGAGAGATCCCTCATTGCTTCCTGGCACAGGCAAAACAGACTTGACTTGGGGAAATTAACTGAATTTATTACTAGTCAAAATCAGAGCAAGGTAATGAGAAATAAAACATATTTTGAAAACTCACAGGCTTTTTCTGCTACTGCTGGGGGAGAGGAGTCCTTCCTTGGCTCTAGTGTTGAATTCCATTCAGAGAAGACAGTCCTCCATGATCAGCTCCAATACCAGTCCTTCCCCAGGCAGCAGTTCTTTGTGAACTGCTCCAATGTGTTTCCCTTTCCAGAAGGTGCAGTCCATCACTGACAGGCACCATGTGTTCCCATAGGACCACAAATCCTACCAGGAAACCTGCTTCAGTGTGGGCTCCCCTCTCCACAGGTTACAGGTCCCTGCCAGGACTCAGCTCCAGTGTGTGTGTCCCCTGGGGGGGGTCACAGTTTCCTTTCAGGTATCCACCTGCTTTTGCCTGGGTCTACTCTATGGCATGCAGGTGGGTCTCTGCATCTTTGTGGTCTTGCATGCAAGGGCACAGCTGCTACATCAGGATCTTTGCCATGGATTGGAAGGGAATCTTATTTCTGGCACCTGGAGCACTTCTGCCACCTCCTTGTCCACTGAACTTGGTGTCCACAGAGTCGTTCCTCTCACATGTGCTCCCTCCTCTATTCTCTTAGTGAAATTACATCTGTGCAATAATATTGGAATTAAATCCCAATATTGCCGGATAAAACGTGCCTGGGCAGGTCTGGCTCTTGCTGCTTGACCAAGGGCGGCAGCTGTGGTGGTTTCACCTCAGAGACACCTTGGGCTGGCTGGATGCTGCAGCTGGCACTTGGGACAAGTCCAGGCATGCAGGAGCTCAGGGTTACCTCTGGTGGAGAGGCTTTAGGTGAGGTGAAGGAAAAGAGGAGTCAGGTTCTGCTGGAGGGTTTCGATCCAGAGCTTCATTCCTGGCACACAGGCCTCTGAATGCAGCAACAGCTCCAACGGAACAAAGGAACCGTGTGCTTGCCGTGTATTTTAACTCCAGGGAGAGGGGGAGGGAAGGGGCAGGGATCCCACCAACCAGGTAAGGGAAGGGGGAAGTCTCAGGGGACAAGTGACACCTGGATAGCCCAATGTTCCCAAGGATGAGAGGCATCTTTTGAACTCTGCCAATCACACGATGCCCTTGCTGGAATGCTAGGACTGATGGACAGCACACAGCAAGGGAGGGGAAGGGAGGGGTTATTGGCACACCTGGGTAAAGAACCAGGCTACTGAGACAGGCTATTGCATCACATAACACAATAATATTCTTTCCTTGTTAAACACATTATCACAGAGATGTGACTCCCCTCTCTGATGTGCTCAGCCTTGGCCAGCGGCAGGTCTGTCCTGAAGCTAGCTGGCATTGGCTCTGTCAGACATGGGGGAAATTTATAGGAACTTCTCACACAAGCCACCCCACAGTCTCTTCTGCTACCAAAACCTAGCCATGCAAATTCAATACACATGGATATTTATGCTGAGAATGTCTCCAGAGCTTTTCTAGTTTAGCTAAAATAAACTGAGACTTGTTTTTTGTTCTTTGAAAACGACTAGAGATGAATGAACCCAGTGCAAAAATCTCATCTGGAAATGGAGAGTAATAGTGATCTTATCTGGCTGCTTTTCTGACTATTGTTAATATAAATGAGCTCAAAGACCAAGTGTTATGGTGAAGCAGCATTTAGATATCCTAGCCCTGATCTTCAAGTCTATTGGGATTCTAGTTTACTACAATTTTTCAGGCTTAAAAGCATAAATGATTTCATAAAAGCCTGTGAGGAAGTGAACCTTGTAAAATGCCCCCTTTTCTCCCTAGTTCCTATTTTTTATTAGTTCGAATTCAAAAGAGCGTCTCTGTGAAAAATGTGACTTCACTGTGCAGCATGTCACCAAAGAACAGGACATTTTATGATTTGTTAAATTACCAGGCTAAGAGCTCAAATTCCAGTAACTTTAAATAATTTTAACAAGATAATCTTTCTTTAAAATAACTCTTAAAATAACTCTAAAATTAGGATGAATTTTTTAGCTGGTTCTGTTAGCTGAAGTAACTGCAGAATAGGTCAATTGAATCAAATTTAAAAAAAACAACAACTCAAAACAATCTCATTTTAACTGCAATGGCATTGTGTATGGTGAGAGTTTGAAGTCATATAAAGCAGCAGAGCTACAGAAAGAACCAAAATGCATTTGGTTATCTTAAATGGTAAAGAAAATTTGTGACTTTGAGTAAGTTTTCTCAACAGCTATGTTTCAGTATTTGTTCTGCTTGAAGGTAATGGAGTATAAAATAATCTCCCATTGAGGACTGACCATGTGAAATGGCAACAGATGTAAGTGACAGTTTTCAAAATCACCAAGGCACAGACACTAGTGCAATTTGAGGAATGACACTGACAAATAAGGAAGAAAGAGAAGCAAGTTTAGATTATTGCATTATGAAAATTTGGAATAAGTAAGTTTGAGCATCACTTTTCAATAACAAAAATGGGACTATTTTAAAACTAATTAAATCTTTTTCTCACTGAGAAATCTGCTGACATGATTGAGCTGTGGAAACTTTTGAGCCCATGATTGAACCCAAAACTTTTCATCTTATTCTAGAGTAAAACAAACTCTTTTCTCTCATTCTGCTACATTTTAAACTACTAAATCGTTATTGAGAAACATTATAAATTATATTCTTCCACTTCAAATCAAGCCTATGAATTCCTTTTTGGAGGCTAGCTCAACATTAGCACTATTTCTTGGGTAATGTCTAAGTTTCTTTTAGACTGTGATAGAATTCCTGACTATAAATTGTATTTTTGTTTAATAGATTGTGATACACTTTTTGCTCATGAATAAAGCAAATTGATTTTTTAACCCATTTCAATCGTCAACATGCATAACATTCTAAACAGTAAGCACTACAATTTAATTGTATGTAACATGAAAACATATATATCTTTTTGCTTTAAACCAATAACCTGACTGCTTCATTTGATGGCCCTTCATTCATTCATTCATTGTGAGAGATGGTGAATTCTCTAAATTAGTAAGTTTTTCTACTTTTTTATCCATCTCATTAATTATTAAGTAAAACTGTTTTGTCACCCACAAAATTTTAACATTTTTAAGCTTATGGTTGATTGACTTTGTCCATGTGCAGAAGTTTGAAACCTTTGTTTACCTTTGGACTTTTTCTTTATGTTTTTCCCTATTATACCCTGCCAATTATCATCTTCAGAAAATAAAATGCTCGTGTTCAAAATATTTACCCAGTAGCCATATTATATTTGCTGCTGCTTTTTTTTTTTTCATCTCCTCTTCTAATATTTCTGGGTGGTTTTTTCAATCAATGATGAACACCGACATTTTGAAGGACCTATTCACCATACATTAATTTAGTTGTAGTTACTTCAAAATTATTTTTGTCTGGATACAGTTACTTTTGTTTTGCTCTGTGTATTATTTTACACTGAATTTTATAGACGGATAAGATATTAGAGGTTTGAAAGAACCTCAAAGAACACCCAGTTCCAGCCCTTTTCTGTAGGCAGGGGTATCTTCTACCAGATCAGGCTGCTCAAACCCCATCCAACCATGAACATCTCCAGCTGATGAGGCAGACACAGTTTCTCTGGCCATCCTGTTACACTGCCTCGCTAGATTCATTCCATCAACTTGTCTTTGATTTTTGTGAAATTGTCATGCAGCTCTTTTGAGTCAGATTTAATTTTCCTATATCTGTAATATCAACAAACCTTGTAATTTCACTGTTGTCTCTAGTCACTGTGTTATATGCAAATGCATGGAGTAGTACAAGTCCCCACATAAATCTCTGAACATTTCCTTTCTCTAAGCATAAGACAAATTTTAGTAGTACTTAATTATTTAATTACATAGAATTTAGCTAGTAAAATATATACATAATTGAAATTTCCATGGTTTAATAAACCTCATTTACAAATCCGTAATATTGCTGATTTGTTGGTTCTTAGTGTTTCAGTTTGTTTTAATGTCTGTTCTATGCTTCAAAATATTTTCTAAAGCACATTTCTTTTAAAAGATCTATCACAAGAACTTCCTAAATCTCTCTATCCAATAAACACAAGAATTTTCATCATGACAAATTGATGTGCTGTGTGACATGTAGAATTTTAATTTAATTTTCCCCTCCCATATAATAATGCCTTTCTCATTGTCTTTTTTTAACTTCCAGAGCTCTGTGTTAATTTTATCTAGAAGATTCTAATGAAGAACTTAATTTATGTTAGTTTGGAGCAGAAGTGCTTTGAGCTAAAAGTCAGCCTCAAGGCCATTTCCAAAAGGCACATGCTACCTAATATGATGACAATGTTAAATATACAGATTTCTCTTCTCTATGACCTTAGAACACTAACATATTTTCATATGGGCAGCTAAATAACTTTCAGGTGGTAATGATTTTCAGCTATTAGTGACCTGGACTGAATCTGAACTTGTGACATGTATGTGGACTCTGGATTTTTAACCATAACTGAAAAGTCCTTCAGATCGCGTCTTTTTCTCTTTCATTTTGCCATTCTCTTCTACAAAGAGGAATTTAGTCTGATATTCTGCTTCCTTATTCTGTGGTTACAATTCAACAGATCTAAGTCACGGTCTTATATGAGACATAATTTTAATTTTTTTTCTTTTCTTTCCTGACAATAGGCTGTATCAGAAATCCAAAAATAATAGAGGTCGTGGCTGAGGATTGGGCTGAATAATACTGAGCACTTACATAGCACTTTACATGCTCAAAGAGCTGCACAAACATTATCCAAATAAAACAAATGTGTCTCATTAAGAAATCCGTTCACGTGTACTCTGATGAGACAAACAAGCATGCAAAAATGCATGACAAATTACTTAAACAGTTCTCCTTTGCAAAGGGAACAGTGCCTGAAATGTCATTCATCTTTTCACAATAGAATATTTGTTTCTTTTTCATTAGTAGAGTGAATAGAGATCATTTAAGGTGTGTCTTCAGGGTGGGTGGATGTGTTTTATAAAAAAAAAACTTTGGATTTTATGACAAATATTCTGGGTGGCATTATTATTATGCGAATTAGCAAAGGAAAATTCAGCTTTAGCATTTAGCAGCGTGTGGTAAAGAATTTTAATTTCCTTATTTTAAAGGTTAAGTGTTCCTTCAAGCCTACTTGTTACCATTTCCAAACAGAATAAATAGGGAACTTCCTCTAAGAAAGCTACTAGCTCATTTTATAAATATTTTAATAAAAATACGTTGCTTTCACATTCCTATCCCTAAGTGAGCAGTCAAGAATGAATATAAACAACTTTTTTAATATAAGATGAAGATTTTTCAATTACAAGTATTTTTTTAAATTTAATTAAGCATTTGAGCAAACCCTGGGCAAATATATAAATCATTGGTGAAGGTATATGAGTACTGTTGAGGAAATTTTCCACCTATACTATATATTTAAGCTCCGTACTCACCAGCTCTCTGAGGCTGGCATAATGGTACTACTCATATACAATACAAAACAAAGAGCAATATGTATGTCCATAAGAAATTTAAATAATCTTTGGAAATAAATGCTCTTCTTATGTGATAGTCCCTTCCTCTGGTGGGTAGGGCCACTCAGAGAAATCAAGTTTATTTTGATAGATAAAATGCTGGTGAATTACACACTGCAATTAAAACCATGATAGAAGAGTGAGAGCAATTTTTTCACTAGTCTACTTCTCAGAATAATCCCATGCTCTCAGTAAAGGTTGATCACTTGGTCAGAAGGACCACTGGAGCTCTTTGCCTAGAAGATGTCATTACCCTTGCTGAACTTCCAAGCCTTTCCACCCATTCAGTGGTCACACTTAGAAATCTCTTTGTGTGCACTTGACCCCTTTGTTTCTCATCCAGGTCCTGTATTTTCCTTACTGGCATGATATACTGAATTCTTTCTTCCTTCCTGCTTTTACACTACTTCTTTCTAGAATGTAACAGGTGTCTGCATACAGAGAATCAAAACACAGCCTTTGTATGCTACTGGAAATACATGAGAAAGCAAAACACTGGGATCCTGGACATTTTGGACCACATCTGCACAGTTTGGTATTGACAAGTACCCCTCACTCCAACCATTCTGCTGCACAATTTGTCAGAAGCTGTTTCAGGCATTGCTGAATGGAAGTGAAGCAACTCTCTCTGCACAGCAGTGTTGGCTCAGACTGCAGAAGGAAACCCACAGCACTATCTTCACCTGATCACACAGGTGAGAATTTCTGGGATTTTGCTAAACACCGAGGATGTCTGAGTACCCTGCAATGACTGCCCTTATTTCCCTCATTAGAAGCAAACGAATGAACATACAAAATAATTGCAAAAGAATTATTAAATAGAAAAGCTTGATCCAGAAAATTATTTATTCTGGTGAGCAAATTTTATTCTTTACCAGCTTGAAAATATCTTTGAGAAATACTTACCTGTTTAAAAATTGAGCTGACCCCACAAAGAATACAGGGAGTACAGTCTCCATAGGTTAAAGGATTGTATTTTATTGAAACACTTTATGTGAAAATATGTTCTCTTTAGGCATAATTTAGGGAATGGGGTATAATAAAAAAATAACACCACCTTTTAAATATATTTTTCAATAAATTCTTTTAATTAGTAACTTTGTCAACTGAATTTGGAGGTTTTATTTTTTAATTTTGCTTATATTGCTCATATCTCTCACATGTGATTGCAGCAACTACGTGTGATAACCCAGCACTTTAATTTTCTGTTAAAAACATAGACTAACTTGTCTTTTCAGTTTTTATACAATACTGCCTTGGAAAACAGGCTTGAGATCTCAAATGACAGCTGAAGGGAAAACTTATGGAGTATAATAACACATAAAAGTTCAAACAATCTTCCTTTTGAACACAAGTGCTGTACTATGCAAGCAGCAGATGCTTTGTAAATATGCCCTTTTATTTTTCAATTCTAAACTATAATCTATGAATTGAAGGACAATTAATTCCAGGGGAAGTAAAAAATTCACTTATACCAGTCACAACCCTATGGAAATAAAACAAATCTTAACAGACAAGAAATCAAATAGCTCAGTATGAAATAACAAAACTAAATCAGGAGGTGACACTGAGGAGATCAAGAAAAATATACAAGTAAAATATTTCAGAAGCAGAAAAGGTTACAGGTGAACAAATATAGTCTCAGGAAAGCTGCTGCCAATCATTGAAAAGTGAGATAAAAATTGACTAAATTTGAAGTAATTACAAAACTCAAGTGGGTTTTTTTTCAGATGAAAACTAATGTTGAGACGCCAGAGACAGTCTGAATCAGAGCAGTAGGACTATAAGCTAAAACTTGTTAAGGGCTTATTCTAGTAGTGCAATACAGAGAAATCCATAACTTGCGTTCAGAAATTTCACAGAGATAACTTCCTAACTGATCAGAATTTGACCTTTGAAAATAAGTGCTGCAACATTTGTTCCAGCACAGCTTTTTTTTCTCTCAATTTCAACTTCAATAAGCCCCCTGTTGTATCTGCCCTTATCGACCTCCAGCTTCCAGTGATTCTTCTAAGCCTGTATTTACTTATCTGATGCTTGCTTATAGACATGTTAATTTGTATTCCTAATCTTTTTCTTGTCACCTCTTAGTTTAATTTATTTTTTCCTAAGTATTTGTCTGATTAACTATGGAGTAGAATCACAGAATGTTTTGGGGATGGAAGAGACCTTTAAGATCATCTGGGTCTAACCTGCCTGCTGTGGGCAAGGGCACCTTCCATTAAACCCCTAACCTATTCAATCTAGCCTTGAGCAGTTAGAGGGGTGGAGCATCCAACTTCTCTGAGCAATCTGTTCCAGTGCCTCCCCAACTTCACAATTAAGAAATCTTCCTAATATCTAATCCTGTTGAGCTTAAGGTCATTCCCCTTTGTCCTATCACTACAGGCTTCTTGTAAAAAATCCCTCTCCAGCCCACTTGTAACCCCCTTAGGTACTGGAAGGCTGCTCTAAGAGAAGGCCCAGAGCCTTCTCTTCTCCAGGATGAACAGCCCCAACTCTCTCAGCCTGTCTTCATAGCAGACCTTCTCCAGCCCTCTGATCATCTTTGTGGCCTCCTCTGGACTCGCTCCAACAGGTCATATCTGTGCTGGAGACCCCAGGGCTGGATGCAGCACTCCAGGTGGGGTCTCAGGAGAGCAGAGTAGAGGGGCAGAATCACCTTCCTTGTCCTGCTGGCCATGCTGCTTTTGATGCATCCCAAGTTATGGCTGGCTTTCTGCACTTCAAGCTCACATTATTGGCTCATAAATTTTTCATCAATCAACACCCCCAAGTCCTTCTCCTCAGGGCTGTCTCTAATCCATTTTCCACCCAGCTGGTATTTGTGTGAAGGATTTCCCTGATCCAGGTGCAGGACCTTATGCTTTGCCTGTTGAACTTCATGAGGTTCACATGGACTGGCTTGGTGAGGTCCCTCTGGAATCCTTTGCCACCAGTATGTCCACCACATCACACAGTTTGGTGTCATGGACAAACTTGATGAGGGTGCATGGAATCCCATGTCTGTATCACTGACAAAGATGTTAAGCAAGATTACTTGTCTGGAAATATAGTGAACCTCATTCTGTTCTTTCTGGGCTAGATATTCAGTTTTCTCCTTCATTTTACTAAAGAGAACACTGTACTGCTGAAAAACCTTGTCAGCATGAGCATGAGGGATCTTTATGCCCTTCATATCAATCATTCATTAAAGCATTTCAGCTATTGCAGTGAGATTTTTTTGGTGCATATATGGCACCAAGTAGTTTCTGCTTATTGCATCACATGAGGTTTAATGAATTGCTCTGTGCAGGACTTGTGCGAGAGACTGGGACCTTGTGTACTACAAGTAGAGTGATGCATATTTCATTTCTATAATTCCTACTATACAAATCAAAGAGAGGTATTCAACATTTACTTTTAGAAAGTATTAGGGCAACTAAAGACTGATTAAAAGTTTTTAAATGTGCTTTCAGAGTGTCCTGCCTTAGAGCGATACACCAAAACCAATGATGAAAAGTGCTGTTAAAAATGTTTTTTTTTTTAAAAATTAATAACTTGTCATTGTTTCAGACAGTACTGTATGTGGCAATGTCTTTAGAAACATATCCAAATTGGCATTTGTGTTCTGAGGAGAAAAAGTAGATAAAATTATTAAACTGTGGGTTTGTTTATATCTGAAACCATCCTTTTACCCAAGGAACACATTTTGTGAAAAGAGTTTTCTTTACATATGTCAGAATATTTAAATTAAGATCAGTCAGTCCTGAATCAGAATAGTTCAGAAAACTTTTTAAAATCTACCCACATAAAGTTCCTGAATTCAGGCAGCTGCATCAGTGAAAACCTTGCATGATGTTTTAAGAAGAAATCTGGGAATGCCCTAGATCATGATTCAGGTGCTGTGCAATGGGTTGTGAGCTCAGCTGTTCCAATATAAATTGAAATTTAATAACTGCTTCATATTAAATCCCTCTTCAAGCCATATCATTCTATTAGTTAATTCCTATAATGTTTCCTTAGTTTCTTTTAGAGAAAAAGCAGATGTCTCAGTCATCTCCAGCTAGAAATGAACCTTGATGACAAAACCCAATCTTAAAATAAAGACCACCACCCCTCAAAAAGACAAACATTTAGTGCACCTGTTATATGTATATTATTGTTCTGTGGTTCTGTGGTTCTCCTAACCTTTAAATTAATGTGTCTTTTTATTTTTTGTAGTACCATGCTTAGGAAGCTGAGATCTGCGGTGCTTTGTAGGTTTTGGGGTTTTTTTGTGAACTAGATTAAAATACAATTGTTTTGTCCTGACTGTGGGACTATGGAACTATAAGACTTTCAAAAATGTAGCCCTCAAGAAAAAATATGCACTCCAAGAAATAGCTTGTCTCTTCACAATTTCAGAATATGAGAGGCAGCTTGCTCTTTTTATACATAACTCTTCTTGGAATAGATGCTAATGTAATCTTTTCCTGATATTCTCTTGTAAAAGGTTCAGGGAAGAGTAGACGTGATAACCCCTAAAGCAGTACCTGTCATAAGAGTAGTTTTTAATAAACATTTATTAAGTTACTGAAACATAATGATGTTATAGTCATTTTACCAGAGAGAAAGAGGTCAAATGACAAGTCTTCTACTTCTTATGTTGATCCCCATGTATATATTTCCCTCTTGTCTCTTTTAAAATATTTTTTAAATTTTTAAAATTTGTTAGGGTTAACCTTATTAATTAATTTTATTTTGATCATATAAATGGTCTTAGGGTTGTCCTCTGGATTTACTTAACTCTGAAGTCTCAGAACTTCAAAGTACTTTAAGAGCACTGTACATCCAGCTGGTCACTGTTGCTACAGAAAGCCACTTGCCAGCCCATTTCTCTGAGATGTTTGGTCTGTGTACATTCCTATGTATTTTATTCTAGTTCTTTATTTTGTTTCATAATGCCTCACACAAATCCCAGGATAGAATAAATTACTAAACAAGAAGCGGGGATATACTCACAACTGGGAGTATGTATTAGGAGAACTGCTGATAGAGATTAAAGTTTCTATGAGATAAGTCTTCAAAAAGAGCTTCTCAAAACCGTGGATTAGCTAATACATAGGGGAGATAAAGCATGATTTTTTTGCCTTGTCACTTCATGAAAGTTATATCTTTCCTAGCAATATTGAAATTTATACGGGGATCTGAACAGACTTACCCTGAAAAAATAATATTATACTAATAAATTACAACTTCAATTGAAAATACTTTTTTAATCCTGGGCCATATTAAAAAGCAGACTGATCTGGTGCTTATTGTCCAATCATGCAGATTTCCCACATAGTACTGGGAAATTCTATCTCTTTGAAAAACTTTGCAGTCTACTCTCATAACAGAAACTTGTTTTCTTTTTGAAGGAAATAAATAACTTTTTCTTGGATAGAAGATTTATTTCACACCATCAATCAAGCAGTAGATAATCCAAATGAAAAAAAAACCCAAAAACCTGTGTGCTTATGGAGGCACTGTGAATATCCTCCACCTATGGATTTTTACACCAGAAACAGAGATACAAGTGCTTGTCTGCTGTTATAGAATCATGGAAGGAATGGTAGCCTTTAGGGAAGAGTTGCCATCCACAGGGACCATGCCAGCCTGTAGAAGTAGGTTAATATGAGCCTCATGAATTCAACAAGGCCAAGTACAAAGTCCTTTATATGAGGTGAACTTTCATCTTAGAAAGGGCGTCACAGTCTGGGCTGCATCAAAATTATCTTGGCCAGCAGCAGATCAAGGGAGGTGATTTTTCCTCTCCACTCCACCCCACTCTGATGAGACACCACCTAGAGTACTGCACCATACTCTGGACTCAGCAGTATAAGCAAGACACAAGGATCTTGGAGCAGGTCGGGAGGGAGGTCATAAAAATTGTCAGAAGGAGGGAACACATCTCCTGTGAAGGAAGGCTGAGATTTGTGGGGATGTTCAGCCTGAAGAGGAAACATTATTGAGGCCTTCTAACATACAAAAAATGCTTGAAAGAAAGGTGGAGAGAAACTTTTGTTACCAATGCCTGCAGTGACAAAACAAGGAGCAATGGTTTTAAACTGGAAGAGGGATGATTAAATTGAACATAAGCAGGAAATATTTTATGATGAGAGTAAGGTGTTGTGTCTGTCACACCCACTATAAGTGTTTCAAGTTGAATGGGGCTTTTAGCAGCCTGACCTAGTGAATGGTGTCACTGTCAAGAGCAAGGGACCTGCAGTAGCTCTTTAAATGTTGCATCCAACCCAAAAATTTTTATGGTTCTGTAAAAACACAGAATATGTTTTCATAGAAAAGCAGAGGTAGGAGTCATGAAGTTAAACACAATACATTCAAATAGCCAGAGTTTGAGAAAATTTCAGCACAAAGTTTCAAATGCATGTGCAAATGAAATTCCTATTAAGTCCATGTACATATGAGGATTTGAATGAGAGGTCTCTTATACCATACTTGTGGGTCAGTACCTAGCATGGTTAGGTCATGGTATGGAGTTTAGTCCTCTGTGACTGAATTAACCATGTTTACCATACTATTAGAGAAGTGCTGGGATCTGAGGCTGTAATGAAAGGATATTTCACCTGTTAAGGAAGGTATTGGTTTTGAGAAAGAGTTATTTCCAGTGGTAGATAGGGAGATGGTGATGTTTTTGGATTTTTTTCCCTCTACAGCTTTGTGTCTTCATGAGGCCAGCTGAGTCTAAAAGTTCATCCAGCTGAACCAGCTGGAGATATCATAAATCCAGTCTAAGGAACCACCAGTCAAGGTTTTCAGGACAGCGCCTTGATCCTGAAATGCCTACAGTCCACATAATTTTAACTGATGTATTTAGATATTTATTAAGAGGAGTTGTTCATTTGGGGGTTTGTGTGTATGTAGGGGGATTGTAGTGGTGTTATTTGTTGGTTTGTTTACTATTAATTTAGATCTATTAGTCAAAGCCAGGCTCAGGACAGAGAATTTGGGAATGTTTTCCAGCTCACTCTTTTTCTGTTTAAATGCCTCCCAGCCCAACATTCAACAGTAGCATAGTAATAGCAGGTTTTAAAAGGAACACTGCTTTGGCTAGTTTCAAATTTGGTATTACAGCAGAGGGAGAGGTAGCTCAGTATCCCTTGCAGACCTTTTAAATCTTGCATAGTATAAATTGTACTACCAGGGATTTCTTCCTTTATGTTGGGTAAAAAGACATTATATACATTCAGCTCTATGGAAATTATTTATTATTTATTTATAAGTAGTATTCAACAACAACATGCAATATAACTTTTTAAAAATATTTTAATTATTCTCCTACCTAAATACTTTCTGCATGTTTGCTGACTGCTATTTCAAGCAAGATTCCCTTTGATATTCATTTAACTAGAGCTTACACCGAAAATTATGCCATTCATAGACACATCATGAAATCACCATTTTACCCATAAGACTATCACATTGGGATGCAGACTATTAAGTTTCCACAAATCCTAGTGGTTTTTTTCAGTGTGACTACCCATCTAAATGAAAATATCAGAATAAAGTCTCAAGGTGTGATCTCTGGATACAGTCCAATGAAAGAATAAGTCAAAAGACTACCTTTTATTGGAATGCTTTAAACAATTCTTCTGCTGTGAAGTATAATACCTAAAGCTGTCTCATCTCACTTTTCTAATTAGTAGTATGGAGTGAGCCTCAGTATGATAGCCTGCTATTCTTGTGTCACAGTGCACTATCTTGAGGACAGTTCCAACAACATGGATTGACAAATATTCCCTTATCTAGTGGCAGGTCTAGAAACCAGAAAATTCGAGCATCTACAAATTAAATTCTGAAAGAGAATTCAAGTTATAATGCTTCATGTGTCTCTGTGTTTGCAGCTCATAAGCTTCTTGTACGGTGTTTGTTACGAGTCTGTTACAACGCTGATTTGTATGCAGAGTGACAATATTAACAGCTTAAATATTTCGGTGAGATAAAAGGAAGCTGATGAAAATTTTACACCTAGAAGGAATATTCAATATTTTTTCATTACATCAATGTCAGAATACTGATAAAGCTTTTTCTCCTGGTTCAACCACTTTACTAGGTTTAAATTTACCTCAGGATATGGAAAGTATGTAAAACAAACCTTTCGTATTTTTATGTAGTAATCAAAATATTCTACCCTTGAGAGATACTCTTCTTCTAAAGGAATGAACTGGAAATTACTTCTCTTTTCAGTACAAAAAATAGCAGAGGAAGGTTGATAGAATATATTTGGCTTTTTTCCGCTGAACTCTAAGCTTGTTATAATTATTAAATCCTTAAAAATGTAAGATAAAATATTGATTACTGACTCACATCATCAAAATACAGAGAAAAAGGATACCATTTCTGAAACTGGCATCATACATCTCGTTGTTTTTTCTTTTTATTTTGTTAATTCTGGTCAGGGACTGAATCTACCTGACAAAAACTGTGGGAACATTGTGGAGAGAAACTAACCACTAGATTTGAGAAATTAATGTGGTTGTTTTAAGTAATTTTATTTTCTCAATTGCTGGTATTGATTGTGTTTCTATTTTTATTTAATAGATATGACAATTTGGCAACAAGGTTTACCTCTTTTTTAGGTTCTGTAACATTACCTTGAAAGTCTTTTTGCTAACTTTCAATGATTTTAAAAATTCCTGGCTATTCTTGTGTTATAACAATGTTTTTATTAGTCAACATGATTTCTCATTTGGGAATACAAAGCTTCCTTTTAGTGGCAATAATGCTGATTATTTCTAATTATTAATATATTAAAATGAGTTAATTTTTTTCCAGTAAGGCCGCTCAAAAGTGATTGTGGCTTTGTTTCTGCCAATAATGTTTTTTCCAAGGATATTTCTAGTTCTTGAGTTTATTTTATTAGGAGAATCTTTTACTCCCATGCCAGTGCCCAAGCCCTAAACATCTATTGTTACAGAAGAAAAACACAGGAATTTTTTGAGAATTTCCATTATTTTCAAGCCTTGTCCAGAAGAGTAAAAAGTGAGACAACCAAGAAAGAAACAAAAATTTCTCCAAAATACCAAACTAATTTTTAATTTTCCTATGTGATATCTGTAGCAGTGAGTTGACAAGTGCTGTTGAAATAAGAGAGAATCTTAGAGAGAATAAAAGTGCCAGGACTCCTATGCGTGATGTAAAGAGAAGAAAAAAAAATATAGCTGGTGAGGAATTTGCTTATGTTTCATCACCTAAGTCTGGAAAATAGTCTTCATTGTCTATGACTACACTATTATAAACCTGTGATTGTCTCACATGTTATCTTTACCAAAGTTTCTGTTTCATTCAGAATATACATAAAGCTCAGAACAACAAGGCAGAGGTGTATCATGTAGATTACAGAACTTACTAATGTAATTAGTAAAAATAATGTAATTGAAGAATGTAATTCAGTTACTAATGTAACTGAATGGACTAATGTAACTGAAGATTACAGAAAATACTAATTCTGTGGTATGATTACTGAGAAAGGAAAAAATGTAGCACGAACATAGAATTCCAGTTTTCAAGATAATGTCTGGGAATTTAATGTATTTGTTAGCTATTTTCAGGGGATATTTTGGTCTTTGTTTCTACTTTTGGATTCTTAAGGTCACCCTTGCTATCAATGTGAAGTCCTGAAACCCTTGTTGTGACAAAAAGTAAAATGTCTGCATTCGCTTTATGACTGTGGGCAATAACACAAGTTCTTTTCTTCAGTAATATCTTGAGGAAAAGCAGCATTTTTTCTATGATCAATATTTAAGGTTGCAGAATTCCTATGGAAGATCAAAGTGAGATTATTATGCAAGCTTGTACTAAAATGATGTTTTTATTCTACTATTTCCCAGAGTTCATTCAAGACAGAAGGAAGAATGGCAGTGAAGGAACATCAGTACAGGGATAAGAATATAATTAAACAACTGTGTAATTGAACTTATGTCGCAGACATTTCTTCACAGAAATCCTTTCTTTCAGATTTCTGCGTCTTCTGGAGGGCAGAGGCCTCAGAAGAGAATGTAAACAATTGTTATCAGCTGCTGTGGAATGCAATGGGATGCACCTTGATTGGCTTTCTATGTTTATAAGTAAGGGCCAATCACCAGTGCAAGCTAGGGGACTGAGTCCTTGGACACAACTTTGTTATAGATTTTCTTTTTTTCTATTCTTGGCCTAGCTAGCAGCCTCTGCAAACTTCTCTCTCCTTATTCTTATTAGTATAGTTATAATGTATTATATATTATATATCAATAAATCCAGCCTTCTGATCTAGAAACAAGATTCACCGTCTCTCTCTCACCAGCAGCGACCCACTCAGGACGCTGTAATAAACTTACTTGTGCTGAGAGGACCTGTGAAGAGAAGTTTATTGCAATGCAGCATATAAGTAACGTGGGTTTTTTTTTTTTTTTATCTTCAGCCTTCCTGAATCATGTGTATACAGAAAGCAGATTACTCTAGGATGTGTTAGAAAAATTGATAAAGAAAACTAAAGGGGACAGGGCATGAGAGGAAGAAAAGAAAATACAAGGTCATGGAAGATTTACCCAGCTGGTATGAGATCAATATAATTTTTGTAACTCATTATCCTGACCCCAAAAGATGGTATAAAAATCAACAATGTATTGAAGTAACTACACTTTCCTCAGCAAGATTTATGAGGCAAAGGGGAAAGAGAAGAAGTGAGCTCCTATATCACCAAAGATATCAAATCTTCATTAATGTTGTGAAAACAAGATAATTTATATTTATTTTCAGTCAGCTAGAAAAATCCAATAGATGCATACACTCAGCAATATATGTTTGCTGTGACATCATGCACAGCATATAATTTTTAAGTGATATTTTCCCTCACCAGATATAATTAATGCAGCCTGATTTAGGCACAGTGGTAGAACACTATTTTAAATCTCCTTCCTTTCTTCTGCATTTGTAGTAGAACTTTACTCATTTGTTTCAAAGCTAGCTGCATCCACAAGACCTGTTTTTCGCAATATCTGTGAAAATTGAACCAGCACTCCAAAAAGTAATGAAGGTGGGAGAAGAGACAGAAAACAAATCAAAGACCTAGAGGTTACAGGCCACAAGAAATATGAATATATTTATATATATGATAGGGCTCTTAAAAAGAGTTTATATAGGTTTATTAAAAAATATATCAAAAATATAAGGAGTAATTATGAAAAAAATCTACTTCATGTATTTTGCAAAGGAATTATCAACATCTCTAAGGAAAATTGCATTTGAAGACCCATGCAATGCACATATTTACATAACTTAGTCATTTCTTTCTAGATACATTCAGAATTTACCTGAAGTTTTATTCTTATATGAAATATTATCCTGTGTAATTCTTGAAGAAGTGACTCTGGAATAAGACAATGATATGAGCCAAACATTTTCTATGCTTCCTTCACTCATATAAAAATTATCTCCAGTCATCTTGCCATTCAGTTACACCATAAGTAGAAAGGAGACCAGAACAGAAAGGTGAAACAGAACATCTCACGAAATACCAGACCTACATTTTATGACATCAAGAAGGGAAGCCAATTTGATGATCTAGAAGATTTCAACTGTCCCATATACAATTCTATTTTTGCCAAGAGGAAACTATGAGCTCAAAAACCAGGATTTGTTCTCAGTTGCTGTCATATACTATTTTCAGTCTCTTAAATACTGAAATCTACAGTAGACTGTCTTCTGACATTATTCTATCCTTTTCTGTAGACAATAGCTTTATGTGTGACATAGAGGAAAGGCAAAAGTATTATTTTAATGACATCACAAATGAAAGATATCTGCATATCTCTCTGTGTGGGCTGCATTTTATTTGAACTCTAAACATTCAGCAAGTGGTTAAAGCGCTATGATTTTATGCATCTCCAAAGGAATTTTTGCTAACATTCAGTCTTGTAGATTTCTCTAATTCATCTTATTGATTTATCTTACTGAAGAGGAATTTTCTGTTACATAATTTTAACCTCACTTGACTCAAAATATATTTTTCAAGTGCAGACAAAATAATTCAGTGGAACTTTTTCAAATGTACAGCATAATTCTGCAAATTTGGAATGTTTCTAAGAGTCAGTGCCAAACCCTATAAAATGAGAATATTTTGTTAGATGAGTCACATTAAGCAAATTGTGAGCTACAATTCAAGATGAAACAATTATATTTATTTTACCCTGTTGTATTTGTGAGTCCTGGTAATACAAGAGATGTGGTAGAGTCACCATCCCTGGAAGTATTCAAAAAATAATTGGACAGGGTAGTTTTTGATGTGGTTTAATGGGCATAGTGGTATTACATCAGAGGTTGGACTTGATGATTTTGGAGGTCTTTTCCAACCTCAATGATTTTATGCTTCTTCAAAAATACCAATTAATTCACTGATTCACACAATGGCCTTTTCTAGTTTATCTAATGGGTTTATTTGAGCTCTGCATAACTAATGAAAAATAGAATAGGATGTTGGCATGTGACAAAGCAGGTTTATGCCTAGTCTAAAACCATGATTTTATCAACAGTGAACCAAAATTTTGATTAGATTACTATTTAAAAATATCTTTTTAAACTTGATTTTTTACAAATACTTTAAAATCAGCTTTTTAGACTTTAGACTGCATCCTGCTGATGTGGTTACACACTTGAAAAGTAAACATGCCAAGAAACCTCAATTTTGGTGTAGGGTGAAAACTGTGACATAAATTGCTGAGTTGCAACGCACCATATGTGGAAGGGTTAGGGAAAGAAAGGGAGAAAACGTTATTATTTGGTGGCTTTCTCAAACACCAAATTAGCTATGTGTACATGTGATTTGACCCTCTTTTTCCTCTTGAGTGTTACTTTTCGTTTCATGGCAGACTGAAACCAGCCTGTATTCTGACATAAAGCAATGTGTATCTAAGTCTCTTTTGGCTGAGGGTCAGGAGAAAAAGTCACAATTTTCCTAACATTTCCACCCAAATATCTTCAGAAAGAGCAAAGGGATTAACTGATGAAAGCCTTTGACACATATTCATAGTTTAGTTATTGCTGAAGTATTAAGTATAAGCCACCACAAAAGAAACTCCCTATGTCTGTGCAAGCACTGAACACTTTGTGGCTGTTAGGGTGACAAACCCCAGGTAATTCTTATTTCTTTTTAAGAGGATATAGAAATTGGTTTTTGTTTTTGTGGTGGTTGTTTTTGTGTGTGTGTGTATGTATTTGGGTTTTTTTGGTGTATTTTGTTGCCTTTTTTAAAATGATTAGTTACTAGCAAAAGGTAAATAATAGAGATTCTTTAATTGTGAGATAAAAAAGAGTTCACCTGAGTATTACATATAAATTCCTTAATTTCAAATTAAATGAGGAAATTTTATTTCAAAGTTCCTAAATATTGTGGCAGCAAGAGAGGAAACCAAGAACATTTGAATATGTCTGCTGAGTTTCAGTGCATTGAAGCTCAAATATTTTGAATTTTCATTTTTTATTATTGAAAATTTGTGCTCTAATTCATTATGAATTTATCTGTATTCCATTTTGACAGTTCCATTTTCTTTCTAACACTCATAAAACCTTTCCACTACCTACAAAGGGAAGAAATGGGCCCTGTAATCAGCTTTTAATCCACCATATCTTTAGGAGAAATTGATCTTCAAGTAGTAAGTATTCCTTATATTTTAAAAGCAGCTTAATAGTACACTTCTGAAAAGCAGAATTTCTATTTTGGTTATAATGTGAGTAGGTACATTTTGAATTATTAGCTTATAGTGGAATAAGGTTAACATTGATTTAAAATACCAATTTATTAGCTGAGGAGAAAGATAATGCTGGGAAAATTAATGATGGAAAAAACATTCAGGGTATATGTAAGCTGGGCTTATAAAAACATAGCAAAAATTAATAGGTCTGATTGCTTTTTCTTATTGCAGCTCTCTGTGTGGGTTCTCAGTGGGATTCTGAGCATTTGTTATGAGTAGCAGTGTTTAAATTTTATTCATAGACAAAGTGAACAGTGAAGTTCTCCTATATGACAAGAAAAAGAATTGGGGCATAGAGAATTTTACTTGTAGGTAGGTAGCCAAGAATTATTTGTGCATTATATGGAGCATTTTACTTATTTGGTAAGAGGAACATTTCCATTAAGTTCACGCTTAGATATAGCAGGATTTTTAAAATTAGAGATATATCAAATAGTGAGGAGAAAATGGTTATTGCAACTTATATCAAGCAAATTTCTGTAATTCTTTGTGAGCTTCATTTTGCATTTATTATTTACCTGACTCATATTTTTTAAAAAAATCAGTATATCTAAGTAATTAAATTAATAGAAAAACAAAACTGTATGAAAAGTTAATTAAATTGTAATACCTTGAAGAATATACTGTACTGTCTCCTTACTTGAAGATATTAATTCAAAATACTGGCATTTCATAAACCATCAGTGAGGCCTAAACAATTCTTCCAAATGTAAACTATATTCAGTAAAGCTAGCCAGACTGTTACTGAAGTTCATATTTAAGTGAACTTCTTTTCTAGTGAAGCTTCTTTTCTAGTTAATGAGTCATCCACAATCTGATTTTTTTCCCCCAGGAATATGTCAGTTACTTTTTGGTTATGCCCAGAATGGTTTAAACAAGAATTGTTGAAGAGTAAGCATGTTTTGACTTTTAATGTAGGAGTATAATATACACAGCTTAGAATGGCTTGTTCTCTTTTATTTTGGAGTGTACAAATTACGTTAAATTATATGGACAATAAAATCATATTGAAAAACCTGAAGCTAAATTTGATACATGAGCTTGATTTCTACTGTTCTCCTTTCTGGTTACAGCCAAATTTTATAGGATCTTGTGAATCTGACAATGATTTCTGAATGTGCAATATCTCAATACGTTCCCACTACTGAAAGTTTTGGTTAAACAGCTTTCAAAATATGGCTTGTGAAAGACTACAACTACTGTAAGCTGTGCTATAGACAATGACTACTCGTCTATGAGTTTTGATATTAATTGTTTGCCTTTAAATTATGGTCCCTAAGTTTGAGCAATGGCATTAATGTTTCCTTCCTTCCTTCCTTCCTTCCTTCCTTCCTTCCTTCCTTCCTTCCTTCCTTCCTTCCTTCCTTCCTTCCTTCCTTCCTTCCTTCCTTCCTTCCTTCCTTCCTTCCGACACTTCCTTCCGACACTTCCTTCCGACACTTCCTTCCGACACTTCCTTCCGACACTTCCTTCCGACACTTCCTTCCTTCCTTCCGACACTTCCTTCCTTCCGACACTTCCTTCCTTCCGACACTTCCTTCCGACACTTCCTTCCGACACTTCCTTCCTTCCTTCCGACACTTCCTTCTGACACTTCCTTCCGACACTTCCTTCCGACACTTCCTTCCTTCCTTCCGACACTTCCTTCCTTCCGACACTTCCTTCCTTCCTTCCGACACTTCCTTCCGACACTTCCTTCCGACACTTCCTTCCGACACTTCCTTCCTTCCTTCCGACACTTCCTTCTGACACTTCCTTCCGACACTTCCTTCCGACACTTCCTTCCTTCCGACACTTCCTTCCGACACTTCCTTCCTTCCTTCCGACACTTCCTTCCTTCCTTCCTTCCGACACTTCCTTCCGACACTTCCTTCCTTCCTTCCGACACTTCCTTCCGACACTTCCTTCCAACACTTCCTTCCGACACTTCCTTCCTTCCTTCCGACACTTCCTTCCGACACTTCCTTCCAACACTTCCTTCCTTCCTTCCTTCCTTCCTTCCTTCCTTCCTTCCTTCCTTCCTTCCTTCCGACACTTCCGACACTTCCGACACTTCCGACACTTCCGACACTTCCGACACTTCCGACACTTCCTTCCTTCCGACACTTCCTTCCTTCCTTCCTTCCTGAATTTTCTGTGCTTCATTTTTGACATTGCATCACTGAATTTCAAAATGCAAAACTGGATTGAAGACCTGATGGCCCCAAGGTTTAATTGAAGTCTCCTGAACTCATCTCAAATGACAAGTTGTGGCCTCTTTGCACAGAAGAATAAAATCAATAGTTTTAAAAAAGAATGTACTGTACTTTATTCTGGAAAGTACATTCTGGAACTTTTTCCAAGTAAAGTTTATAAAAAATAAATGTTAGATAACCTTTTTGAGGAAAGGAGCCCAAGGGTATATGTACTAAACCCTTCTTTCTAACTGTGTCACTTGACAGACTGTGCTTTCTTGTTGGATAAAAGATGTTTTAATTAGAGAAGCAAAGAGTTTAGTAGAAAAGAAAAGATATATGGATAAAAAAGCTGAATGTATTTCATGGTTTATTTTGGGAAGTGCGCCCAGTTCAAGATAAATGCTGAGGTAAAGTTAAGTGAGTGTGAGAAAATAGTAGTTTGAAATAGTTTTTGTACATGAATAAAAAGTTAAGCATTGTAGATTTGTCTTCTATGACACTTAAGACCAGCATGTCCCAGTAAGAACTTGTGCATCCTTGGAGAAATATAAGGGCAGTTTAAATGTGCTGGCAACCTGCCACTAGCGGGGTTCCATAGAGCTCTTGGGCCCTGTGCTCTTCAACTTCAGAAAGGACTTTAAGGTAGGACCTCAAGAGACCCTAAACAAGTTTGCTGATGATACAAAACTGGGAGAAGCTGTTAACTCTTTCAAAGACCAAAAGGCCTTCCAGAGATATCTTGATAAATTACAGGGCTGGGAAATCACTAATTGCAGAAGCTTTACTAGGGCAAGTGAGAAATTAATATCAACAAACAAAAAGCCCAGGTATTCTTGTAGTGAGGTCTGTAATCTTCACTCATGTTGTAGATGTTTCAGCAGAAGGACAAGTAGTGTAATTGTGTGCATCTGGACCATTCACATCTCTTCTGCTGAGTGAAGGGATACAAGATGAGGATTTAAAGTCTATTTGAAGCATGACTGACAAAGATTTTAACATTACCCCTTATCCAAGTTAATCTGCTGGTTGTTACAACTTATGTCTTATAACTGACATAACTCTTGGGATAATTTATTCAAGGTCTATATACTACACAAATTAAAAATATCCGGATGACTGGCTTCATGAAGTATAGTTTTTAAAAGAATAAGATTTGTCTAATTTTAGCTAAACCTGAAATTAAACTTCACTATTACCTAACACATACAGGAGATGTTCCAGTTTTAACCATTTTATTCAGAAAAATTAGCCAGCATTGTTTGTAAAGCTTTACAAAACTTCAAATCAGCCATTTTATGTTAGAAATGTTTTTCATTGAACTCAACGGAACTTAATTGGACTCAAATGGAATTACTCTAGTATTTTCTCATTAAAAGCACCCTTCTGTACCCAAACTTTTGTTTGGATAAGGAAGCAGCTTCATTCACATTTCCAAGATAATCCTTTCTTAATGTGCATATCATATTATTGTATGGCATTTCCTGGATATTTGATTTATATAAATGAATATAAAGGGGGAAGAGGAAACATAGTCACAGGAGAGGATAGAGCTTGGGATACCATTGACAAAAATGAAATAGAACAGGCAGAAAGGTGAAAGAAAGGAGACCAGAAATAAAAACAAAAATAAAGACACGTCCAGCATATGAGAGACTGAAACAGAAAGAAGAAGGAGAAGAATTAAATCTCAGAGAAAGAAAACCACATGGCTGTGATGAAAAAAACAATGGCAAATATAACATGAAAAACAAGAAATGAGATATATGTCTGGGGAAAAGAAAAACTACATGAAGGAAGATCAGGCTTTAGGATTAGTAGATTCAAATTTTGTTATTCCAATCCCTGTAGTTAGTTCTTTGGCAGATTTCCCATAATTGTGTTCATTTGAAAAAAAAATAATAGCTTCATGATATTTTAAGGAGTTGACTCATTACATTTTATGTCAATTGAAATATATACTCCTTAAGAATATACTCTCTATACTTTCTTGGTGGTCCAACAGTAAAGTTTCAGAACATTCAATAAAGTGACCATTCCAGTAAATATATTATTTTATAGGTTTATAGGAAATTAGGGAGATTGTTTTTAGTGAGATCATTCTTTTCATTGAATGAAAATGCAAACCTTAAAGACTTTCATTGTTCCATTTTTTATTACTGTTCATGATATATTCAACCAGAATTTTAAAATAAGTAATTGTTCATATTCTAAAGAATCAAAAAAAGTATTTAGCAGGCATTTGCTTGCCCAAAGATAGCTTGAAAACACATGAATTTTACTGTGACCATTTGAAGTTTGCCATTTAACTTAGAGGAAGGAGTTCTGTCAGTGAAAAGAAAAATCATATTTACAGATTTTTCACCTGGTAGTCACTTCTTTTGAATGGAAGAAGTAATAAACAAGGAATTAGTCTGTATTAACATCTAAATAGTACCTGGATTTTTGTTGGATTTTCTAATTCATGAATAGATCAATTTAGTTTAAAACAAAAACAGCAGAGAAAAGCAAAACTACTCAGAAAAAATGGTGTAAGACAAATCACCCTACTGCAAGCTACAGCAACATAAAGAGGTGAGAAAGACCAGAAATATTATCTATGCAACTACACATAGGTCAGCCTTACTTCCATCCCTGGAACAATGTGGAGTAACTTTCTTGAAAACCCTGTAAATCTTGGAACATGCTTCTGAACATTTCAAGGAGACAAAGGTTATTGGAAGTAGTCAATAAGGATTTTCCTGGCATAAATCATGCCTGCCCAACCATTTGCCTTTTATAATAAAATGAATGGATTTGTGGACAAGAGGAGAGTAGTAGGTGTCATTTATCTCATCTTTAGCAAGGCTTTTGACACTGTCTTCCATAATATTCTTGAACCCAAGCCAAGATACTGCAGTATGGATGAGTGGATAATGAATGTGTAAAAGAGTTGTTTGGAAGACTGGGCGCAGAGGGCTGTGATTAATGGGTGGTACTCTGGCTGGAGGCCACTGACAAGTGCAGTACTGCACAGATCTGTCCTGTGACTTCTCCTACTTGACATCATGACCAACAGCAACAGATGACACTCTCATCAAGCTCGCAGATGATGTGACACTGCGGGCACCAGCCAATGTGAGCAGAGCTGTCTCACAGGGGGACCTACAGAAAAGGGGAGAAATAGACAAAGAAGAACCTTATCGAATTCAACAAGGACAAATGCAAAGTCCTGCTCCTTCAAAGGAGTAGTTCTCTGCAGTGATACACACTGGCTGAGGAGAAGCTCTGGAGCTGGGTGTTCCGATGAAAAGCAATCTGAACCAGAACCAGAGAGAGAGACACGAGCATCCAGGGCGTCCAGGTCTACTTCAGGAGAAGCTGGAAAAACTAAGAGAAATATTATCTCCTTTTAGCCAGCATTCATTAGACAACATCTGTGCCTAGCTGTGAACCTCCAGTACAGAGAGGATTGACAAATTTCAATGGGTTTAGTAGCAGCCATCATGCTGGTTTGAATCTGGAATGGCTGCGCCATGCAGAGAGACTGGTGGAACAGATGTCTTTCAGGCAGAATTGGAGGTGGCTTTGAGGACATGCCACAGCTCCCCCATGTCCTACAGGGAGAAAACCAGGCTTGTCATAATGGCGCATGGTGAAAGGAGCCTAAATTGAAAAAACAGGTTTTGTATTAGATACGAGATGAGCTTTTCCCTCAGAAAAACAGTAATGGTAACAACCTGCCCAGAGAGGCACTCTCCATCCTTGGAGGTTTTAGTTAAAGCCCTGAGAAACTTGTTTGGGCCAACACTGCTATCTGGACTAGAGCATGCCTGAGGTTCCTTCCAGAGTGAGGGACTCTTGGACTGTGACCTACGTGCACAGAGGTCCACCAGAGAAAGAGGGACAAACACCAGTTCTCATAAATGTCCTGTTCTCTGCTTCCTTGTACATCAAGTCCTTATTTCACTAATTCCAAACTATCTATTTTCTTAAATAAATAGGTAGGACATAAAAATGTCATAAATTTTTATGATGTGGCTCTGATTTATTCATACAGAGAGTGAAAGATAGAGTATGATCGAGCAATATATGGTTTTCTGTTCAAAATGTGTATAGAAATGAACTTTAAATAAAGATTTGTTTGCATTTATTTTCTTTTTCAAAATCTTCTTCATTGCCAATCTCTATTTTTTTTAGTGTTCAGAGTACTAACTGACAGCTTTATAATATTATATTCACCTTAATTTCCAGGAAATGTAACACATCTCTGTGTCAGGAGTAGATGTGTCAAAATTCTTTTATGAGAATGGACCATTCACTTTGTCCCAGTTGATATCCTTCTTTCTCTTTGATTGTCCTGCCAATCTGGAAGTCCCATTTTCCTTATTGAGCTTCATAGTGGTTGAGTTCTCTGATTTTTTCGTCCTTTGTGCTGCAATAGTATAGTTAACACATTGTATGCAAAACTTACACACTTTATCAAACAAAGATCTCTCTATATAATTATCAATAGCACTGAATTCTAAAAAAATGTATAGGTTAAACACATTTCTTCGGACACTCCACCAAAGTGTCTGTTAAATTATTTTAACATTGCATAGGAGAACACTCAAATACAAAAGGTGAAGTTTCCATTTATTTAAAAAAATTCAGGAATAGATTAATATAAAAAATATTATTTTCATTCACTGTTTCTCCTGTGACCTTTCATAACCCCCATCTCCAACAGGTAGTTGCCCTCACAACAGGACTGTTTAGTGCTGAGTAAAATTTTATACTTTTGGACTAACCTTTTGGACCACTTTATTGCAGATACATTAAGTCTGAATAAACTGGTCTCATAAAAAGTACATTTTAAGCAAGTTAAACTAATGCCTAAAGCCTTTTCTGGTTCTCTGACTGACTTCAACTTTGTTTTCTTTTTCTATGCTTCAGGCTTCTCTAGGAGAATACAGCCAGCTGAGGCATCTCTGCTCACAATCATCAATATATTGATTATCCATCATTGGAATAAATACTGTGATGCAACTGCTTCATTTTAAATATGGTATATTTAAAATCTTTGAAGGAAACACTCTCTAGGATGAATGCATGTATTCGTTGACTTGCTATATTTACTGGTCTCCATATGACACTTCACTATGATGTCACTTCAAATGAGGCTTCTCAATTTTATTTTTTATTTTGGTTGTTGCTATTCTCAAAGCCATACCAAAAATATATATATTTGATATATATGTATCAATAGTGCATATTTGATACTTTACCATATCAAAGATGTAATTTTTCTTGTCTGTTTCAGTATAGACACAGAAAACATTTTGTATTCTAAGCATGGAAAGCAAATTATGGTCTCAAATACCACTCTGTGGTGTCCAGGCAGAAGCACTGCCCCTGACATTGTGTTGCCTGGTCCTCTCACATCCTTATCTCCCAGGTGACGCATGAAGACTCTAGTTCCATAATATGGCATACAGAGTTTCTCATCTCACAGCTGTTCTTCCCACACAGGGCTTTTAAGACTCTGGAAGCATAAATTTTCCTTAAAAAAAACCCCACAAACAAAAACCAACCAAACAAGTAAAAAACCCCCACTGAAGTCCCAGAGTGGCTTATGGAGAAATACAGTTGTGGTAATAAAGGTAATGCATGACTTAAACCTGACAGCTTAAATTTTTGCTGCAATGTCCCTTTGGGCACCTTATATGATCAAATTTTGTTTTTGTTATCAGTTGTCTCCCATCACAGAGACTCATTATCCTTAGTAGTTCACTAATTAATCTTGAAGTTTCCTCCTGGTTTTTCTGTTTAGGTTCATTTCACTGGTCCTTGCCATACACTCATTTTCACACCCCCCGGAGAGTGTTGTCCTTTATTTAAGAACAGGCTGAGTAAAGTATGAAAGAAATATGTTTAAGATTCGTACTAATTGACAATAAATAGCCCCTGGGACTTAGATGCCCCAGCTGCCCCCCTATTAGATCACTATTCAGATTATCAAGTTAAAATAATCCTTTCTGAAAACTCCACTGTGCTGGGATACAAAGAAAAACATCAGGCAGATCCTGAAAGCCTCCAGGGTGAATAATGTCTAGAGTCTGCAGTGAAAAATGGGCCAAATGACAGCTGGCTTAGTATGGTCTGTTGATGGACCTAATATTCATTGCTTCTGTATTTTACAGGGAAGTGCAACTGAATGTTTGCAGCTGACTGACCATCAGCTTTAGTTCAGCAGGTCAAGGTGCACAGAGATGTGAAGCTCCCTATCATATCAATACTCAGTCTCCTGTGTATATTTCCTGAATTATGGGCTATTAAAGTCAGGCACACATGAATCTACAATATAGAGGCTGGAGACCTTAATGAGGAGGAGGGGCTTAGATCAAATATTTTATCAGGCTAGTCTCCTGAGAGCTGTTTTATGCTAAGTGATTTTTTGAGCTAAGTGGTTTCAGGCTCTGATTTGTGGAAGAGGAATATATGTTAGAAGTGCTTTGTTCCTTCCCTAGTCCAATTCTTAATATCTCTGGAGAACTTTTTATTACCATTAGGTAATTGGTGTGGAAGATGCTTAAGAAAATAGACTTCCTTCTGATCTTCAGGTGCTAGGATTCTGGCAGATAAACTATATGTGTTCTCACTCAGTTGTAGCTCTCTTCAGCTTTAACTAGAGCTAAATAAATAAATCTCAATGTAATATCACAGTTTTAAATTTTGGTACTGTAACCTCTCAAAGATATTCAAACATTCAGTTCCTGATTTTGAATCTGGATTCTCAGGTACATTATCTCTTGTTTTCTCAAAGCATTGGTTGGGAATAAAACACTGGAAATTAGAATATCCATTTCTCACCTTGGAACTACATTGCTTGTCCTGAGCAATCCTTTCATATGGGCTTTCAGCTGTTTTCTGATGCTTTTTATCATATCCTACACCTGATTATTGTTTTAAAAATATTATTTCAAAATCATTGAACTTCATTTCTAGGTTCAGGCACTTTTAAATTTATCATTAATGTGTTTGAGAAATTTTGGATGATGCCTGTTTTTCAAATTGGATGTGGAATGCTTTTGTAACCATGATAACTTGACCTTTCAGTCAAAAGACAGAAGAGGTAGAAAGAAATATAGAGGTAGAAATATAAGTTCTGGCTTTCACAGAGGACTTCACAAAAAGTCCTTCTACTATAATTTGTTAATGTCATGGATTTTTAAATTAAGGTATAGGCTGTTACTTGTCCTTGCATTTTTGTGCAACATGGCCCTGAAGATACATGCAGACAGCTTTTTCCTTTCCCATTTCAAGTGTCAAGGCCAAACTCCTCACCAGAGGAAGCCTAGTACTGCAGAAGTAGACATAGCTGAAGAATATTGAGAGCAATAAAATCCAAAACCCAGTTCTCCTGGCTACTGTTTGTAATGAGATGAATTAACTGCATTTTTCTGTCAACTCAACATGTCAAATGTTGGGTTTTATCCCTTGGGTGATAAATGTATAATCATTAGGTGTGGGAAAAACAGGCAGATTCTTCAGGATACATTTGATTTATTTCTGTTGAAGACTCAAGGTCTTCAAAGTAGTTTGGGTACAGTTTTGATAACCGTAGGTCTTTTGAGTTTCTAATCACTAATATTGGTTGGTTGTAGCAGGTCTTGTGATTTAATTGATTATGTCTAAACATTATCTGAACTGCTGAAGTACCTGAAAGGTTCGAAAGCAAAATAGATGTATGTGAACAATGGAGAAGAAAACTAAAAAATGGCTTCCTCTATCATAAATTTTCCCAGTATATTTTTTCCCTTGTATCTTAGATGGCATATTGAGAGGAAAATAAAAAAAAAAAAATCACAAAACTTTCCTATGTTATGAAAAAAGAACAAAAAACCCCACCAAAAAACCAAAACCAACCCAAAACAAAACCAAAACCAATAGCAAAAACAAACAGACAAAAACCCCAATAACAACAAAAACAAAACAAAACCAAAACAAAAACAACAACAAAACCCCAAACACAAACAAAACCCCCAGAACTAGTGGAAAATAAACCAATACAAATGAATATAAAGTATTACTCATTTAAAAAACCTGTACAATTTCTGGAAGATTTTTCTTATTTTTTATTCATTTTAGTAGCAATTTTAACATTATTTTCAACATATTTCAGTAAAAGAAACTGCTTACTCTCTGTTAAATTACATAGGGAATATAAATAAGTGTTCTTCAGACTTCTCCAGAATGCCTATAGATGTGAATATTATAAAGAGGATATTTTGAGATTTCACTGGGGAGCCTTTCAGTACTGTCAAGTACTGCTGATGCTGGCTGAACATGGGAAGCACTGAGGGAGTTCTTAAAATAGTCTTTTCTGTCCTTTACAATAATTGTTCTCAGAAACATCAAAGGCTCATAGAATCATGAAGGTCGGAAAAGATGTCTAAGATCACTGTGTCCAACCTTTGACTGAACACTGCCGTGCTGACTGACCCATAGCACCGTATGCCATGTCCAGTCATTTTTTGAACGCTCCCAGGGATGGTGAGTTCACACCTCCCTGGGCAGCCTGTTCCAATGCTTAGCCACCCTTTCAGTGAAGAAATTCTTCCTGCTCTCCAGCCTGAGCTTGAGGCCATTCCCTCTTGCCCTGTTGCTGGTTGTCTGGGAGAAGAGACCGATTCCCACCGGCTACAACCTCCTTTCAGGTGGTGTTAAAGACTGACAATGTACTGCCTGAACCTCCCCTTCTCCAGACTAAAAAACTCCAGTTCCTCACAGGACTTCCCCAGCTCTGTTGCCCTTCTCTGGACTCATTCCAGCACCTCAGTGTCTTTCTGGCATGAAGGGCTCAAAACTGAACGCAGCATTTGAGGTGAGGGCTCACCAGTGCTGAGAACAGGGTGATGGTCACTGCCCTGGTCCTGCTGTCCTTGAACCCATTAACTTTATGGTTTTAACAACTTCAGAATGAGAAATTCTAAACATAGTAAGCAGGACAGAGTGAAAAAGAGCCATGAGATAAAACAGCATGGAGAAAACAATCAGAAAGCAGCTGTGCTGAGTTAGTGAGGATTTTATGTGTGCTAGAGAAAACTTAAAAATTTGGAGTAATCAGAGTAAACAGTACTGTGATTTCAAAGTGCAAAAGAAATATTTTCCAGTTATGATCAGATAAAAGTAATATAGACATTTTAATTGTTGATTTTAAAAAATTTCTTAATAAGACCAATAGCAGTATCTTGAATGCTCCATTTCATATAAGATAATTGCAGTGCATGATTCACAACTTAGTGATACTGGCTGTTATTTCAGGCCACTTATGATTAGTTACAATTATTATTTTTAACTGAAATATTTTACTTGCTAGCTGTGTTATTGAGATCAGTGTGGAGCCTGCACAGAGTTGAAAATTCAGAAGTGAATTTTGATCCCCAGAACAAAACTTAAAACCAATTAATTTATGACTCTGCTCAGCATGACTTAGTTGCTCCTGAATTTCACTGTTAAAAGTTAAACACACCACTTGTTTGGTGTTGAAAATTCAGGGAGTTATTTGTCAGTTCCAGCATGACATCTTTTAGTATCTCATGTAACCACTTGCTCTTTCCATTTGTTTCTCCTTTTAGGGAAAAAATGATATTGTTTTTATTATTTTCTTTTTTTAAGAACAAAGCTAAATTTTATGCAGTTTCAAATATTTAACTTATTCATTTCCCTTACTTAATTTCTTACTCCTGTATGAAGATTTACAGTTTAAAAAATAGAGTCCATGTCTAGATTGGCATTATATTATCTGTGACTCACTGGAGACAGGTCCATTTCTGGAGCAGTCTCAGTTAGAACTTGATGTCTAGCAAAGTATAAAGCAGTTTAGTGTGAAGGAAAGTATGTTTTTTCTTGCAAAGTATATCTGACAAAAACACAACTCTGCAGCAATATATCTGAATACCTATGCCCTTCACATTATCTGAAATCTTAACTGCAATATTCATTACACTATTCCTATATGTAAAAGACATCAGTTTTTCCTAATGGAGAAAAAAATAAACCTCTTCAGGGGTTGTTTGCTTTTTCTTAAATAAGAATAGAGTAACCCCATGTTGAGATATGAATAACCTCATAACTCCAGTTTTCTATAGGGTGCCCCTAACACTTTGTGGGCAAGGACTTGAACTTTGTCTTTGCTTATTAAAATATTTGCAGGCAACTAAAAAATGCACAGCTCAAAGTTTATTAATTTGGTAGCCTTTTTTAAAAGCCTTCTATCTGTCCCATGCTGTAGAAATAGCTTGTTTGATTTTATATAAAAGGTCATGAATTTTCAAGTGTGCCATAGGGGAAATGAGTTGCAGCCATTCTGGCACTGTATTTGAAATTAGAAATAAATGCTAAATTTTACATGAATAAGATTATAAAGAGACTTGGCTACCCCAAGCCTGGAAAGTAGATAGTGTGACAAATAGACATGGTATTTTAAATGTTAAGACATGACAGATTTTAAACAAGAGACTTCAAGAGTTTGGCAATTACTTAGATAGATGGAAGATTGGGTTCATATCATTGCATTATATATATGTTTTTATTGCTTCCTATCTGAACCACAGTGGAACTGAGTGAAAAATAATGTTACTAAGAGTCATAATTTAACCCCAGCCAGCAAACCAAGCCCCATACAGCCACTCGCTCACTCCTCCTGTAGTGGAGGTAGAGTAACAGTGAGAAAACTCCTGGGCTGATATAAAGACAGTTTAACAGGCTAAAGTATTACACACACAAGAAAAGCAAAGCAAGAAATTTATTCACCATTTCCCATGGGCAGGCAGGTGTTCAGCCATCTCCAGCAAGCTGGTCTCCATCACAGTGACTTGATAAGACAAATCCTATCACTCTTAAAGTCACCCCCTTCCCTCTTCCCCCACTTTTATATGATGAGCACAATGATGGCAGGGGATGGCATCTGGCCAGCTGTGGTCAGATGTCCTGGCTGTCCCCTCTCCCAGCTCCTTGTGCACCTCCAGCCTGGGAAAAGCAGAAAAGGCCTTGTCTGTGTTCACATACTGCTCAGCTAAAACATCCTTGTATTATGCTCACTGTTTCCATCACAAATCCAAAACACAGCCCCACTACAGCTCCTGTGAAGAAAATTAACTCTATCTCAGCCAAAACCAGCATACTAAGTCATTGCAAATAATATTATATTCTACCTTATTACTATTCATCTGTCAAAAATATGTCAATTAGTGAATTTAAAGACTTGCAGCTCCCCTTTCTGAAATTGAACGACCCTAAAATAAAACAAGAAAATCAGCACATGAAATGTTAGAGAAACTATCTTCACTGGCATTTTTCCTGGGAAGATTTGTTCTAGCTTTGTCACATATCTGCCTTTGTCAGTCTGCTGATATATGCAGGAAACAAAATCATGGTAGGTTGATAGAAAGCCTGTTCAATAAAATTGAACTAAATAGTGTCTCAGAGAGCTACGTTTCTGAAATCACTTTCCTGTTTTAGGTTTGACATTTGCTGCTAATGCTTGTGGACAGAGGACGTCTTTGGCCCTTAAATGATTTTTGTATAGAAAATTATTGACCACATTTATTTTAAGGTAGGATTTTCAGAGAAGAGAAACTTTCTTAATCTTGGGGGCACTGAAGCATTACAAAGTTCTGTTATAGTCAAATCTGGACTATTCTTTCTAAGGTTAGAGAAATCCAACTCATTTCTGAATCTATAAAAGTACGTTTATCAGGAAATTTGATTTCTCTGCACCTTTCTTTGTTTGTATACCACACATTAACATATTTGAGGGAAACATAGGAAAATTAATAAGTCTTGATGATGGAATGACACTTGAAGTGTTTTGATGTCTCACAGATATTTCAGGAATAGAATCATTTAATATAGGTATTAAAAAAATCAAGTTTAAATTTTTTTGAAAGCTTGGTGAAAACATTTGGAAAAAACCTTATTTTCATATTCTTGCCTAAATGTAATACAAAATGGTTTTGTCTTCTTCAGGAAAAAAGTGTACAAATTATTAAAAAATACAAATATGAAGTTCTGTAAATTATTTCAGAAGCTCAAGCTGGAAGTATTTTGAAACATCTTGGCTAAAGAGTTCTAAGCACTTATTTGCCTTCTTTATTCTGTTGCATTACCAGCTTAATTTTAATTTCATCCTGTGACAGCAAGCTATTTAAGGAAAATAAACTCAAAGACGGAATACACAGATCATGTTATATGTTGAGGTTTCATACAACTTTAATGAGTTAAGGTAGGTAATGGTTATTAATGGTTTATTATGATGATAACACTGATTATGGCTGGATGGAGTAGAATACTGTGAAATATTTTGCTGCGTTATCATATTGTCCTCTGTATGCACCAGAAATACAGGACTGGTTCTTTTATTTTTAGAAGACTTCAACAAGGTTGAATTGGAAAGAAATCTGATAGATACATGCATTTTTGTTGGGTACAAACCACTAATAATGAAGGGTCTTGTCATATTTTTTTGTTGTTTAGATAGCCAACAGAAAACCTTATTTCTCAAAATTTCCTGATGGAACTCTGAAGAAAGGAAAAAAATAAAGAAAAGAAACATAATAAAAACAAAACCACACAAAAATAGTAATGTATTAAGAATAAAAAAAGCTAAAAAATTTTCTTAACATATCCAATTTCTTAGTTGTTAGTCAATTAGAACAATTCTGTTCAAAGGCCTTTTATCAGCAAAGATTTTTTGCCTTACATCACTATCACAATGTGTACAATTCATCAGATGATGATGAGGAGTCTGAACCATGGTGGTTAAATTTTGTTTCCTCGTAACTTTACTTCTTGCTTACTGGGTATGGTTTTTGAATTACATTGTTTATTCTGAACATAATGACTGAGAATGGAAGAGACATAAAAGAAAAACAAAATAAAGGCTTAAGATAGGCACTCTCCTACAGATAAATGATAAATGTGAAAATAACCAAGTGGCTTTTAAAAAATTATTTGTTACTGGATTTCTAAAACAAAACAAGCCATATTAATTCTTTGATTTATGAGTGACTAAATAAATAAATACATAAATAATATGTAGAAAATACAAATATGCAACATAAATTTAAATAAGCAACAATTAAACATCTGTTTCATTGATTGGAACAGAGTGAGCCTTAACGAATTGACTTATGTTTAAATCTGGGTATATTTGAGTATTCCATGCAGTACTTGAGATGTGGTTTTGGGAAGGTGTCTCAGACCACTTTACAGCTACATCTCATCTGAAGGCCTAAAAGGGTTTCCATATGATAAGACAAATTGTTTGCCTTGAACCTTCCCTAACTCCATATTACAAGACTGATGCCCACTTTTTAAATATCACTTAGCTGGGTTTCATGGAAAAATATCTTGTAACTTGTCCCTGACATGTTTAAGACAGGACTTTAATGTTGATGATCGGGGAACCCACATGCTGGCATGGCTGTGTCTTTTGTACACAGATCAGTTCAGATCAGGTCTGTACATACGGAGGTCTTATTTGCAGATTCCAGATGTCAAATATTAATTATGGGGAAAATGGGCAGGGAGAATGCACAATCCAAACCCACATTAATGAAAAAAAATGAAATACACATTTTTACATTATCTGCTCAATATTTCATCATTTCATCTATTTTGCAAACTCATAAGAAAAAAAAAAAAGAGTAATATTTTTCCATGAAGGCCCAGCTACAGAATAAAGTAATTTTTTTCCAAGTTAAGGAGAAGGCCAAAGAAGTCTAGAATAAGATTTAGGAGAAATAATTAACCTTCACTAAGGTCACACCTCACAACATGAGGACAGTTATGCTTTTTTTGTTTGTTTCTGTGTTAATAAGCTGCTTTAATTTTTGAGGAAAAAATGGTATAATCATAATTAAACAAGTTATTTAATCATTAAAACTATTATGAGTTTAAGCTGTAGTTTTGTTGTCTGGGAAACCTGAACAGAGTGTTCCCTTGCTTGGCATTAAAAAGCTTTTTAATTTGATTTCTTAGAACATAAGTTTATACAAAGGCCAAGTTGTTCTGCTTACCTACCTGTCCGTTCTCACATGAAAACTGAACCCATCCCCAGAACAATGTGGCAGAAGGGTAAAATACACAAAAATAATAGGCTGGTCAAACCCAATTAAAACCCAAAATTTCATGAAAATTCAGGGCTTGGAAACAGGCAGAGCATCAAAGCAGAGAAGCTCTTGAAGAAAAAATTTGATTCTGACTCCATGAGTTTTCTGTTCTCTTAAATCTGCTGTGTTTTCTGGTCTGGTGGGACCACAAAGAGAGTTCAAGGTATAGTAAATGTGACAGAAAACTTATCCTACTAAATAGCTTTAGAGAAAAGACTTTTTAAGGCAGAATTGAAAGGTTCCCCAAATATTACAGGAAACCTTTTATTTATCCTTTATGATTTAAGAACAGTAACAAGCCTCGTCATTCTCCTGCTGTGACAATATAAAAATAGTAAAAAATGAAAAATTGTGTGCCTACAGTGTCTCTTTTATTCAAAGTATATGAAAACCAAAGACATCCTAAGTATAGAAACTTTCCACATATATTTATATCTTGCATAATTTAGATGATTGACATGTATATGTGACTGTAAAATATGTATTACTAATACTATATTTTGTATTTGTCCTTAGTTATACATATTTATTAATTGTTTTACTGTAATGATAGAAACACATAGAAAGAAGGAATCAATAACATACCAATTTATTGAACCAGAATGAATATCTAGTTAAGTAAGATCTTCTTCTCACTCAAGTTTGTTGAAAACAATTCTGATTAGTGGGGATAGGTTCTCTTTCCAAGAATAAGTTTTTTGATCCTAATTATAAAATATTTAAGCAGTTTATTTATAATCCTTGGTTTCTGTGAGGTACTTTCATGAGAAATTACATAGATGTCACCAGCCCTACATAGTCCGATGTGGAACATTACAATTCTTGGATGAAAAAAAGTGGTGTCATAGTTCCTGAGACTTAAATTGTTGAATGAGTATATTAAAAACAAAGGTCTACTGTAAAGTATTTAAAGAGGTCACATTAATATTCATTAAATGAATTTATTATTGTAAATTAATTGTGGTAATCTGTTACAACATACCATTAAGAGTGCCATAAAACATCTCTACAATACTATATTAAAATAAGATGGGTTATACATCATTAAAGCTGTGTAGTACTTTTATATTTGAATATAATTACTGAAAGAATATAATGACTATTTAAGTACAGCAGAAGTGTAAGACTTCACATATGGTACAACAACATTTTGAACTATGGAAATGGAAGTATCTCATCTAAGGCTGAGTTAAACAGATGATTCAAGTGACAATGACAAAAGTATTTCTAAAAATGCTGAGGAGAGACTAAAAATTTAACCCAAACTATTTTAAACAAGACAGGATAATTATCCTCAAAATGAAAAATAGTTGATAGTTTTGAATACATTGTTAAAATGGTGTATTTTGGATTATTCTTATTAGACCACATATTTATTAAGAAAGAAGAAAAGAAGGTCCTAATTTCTCTATTATTTAGGTATATCTACAAATTGATATCTATAAATTTCTCAGATTAAGTGTGTATGTCTAAATTTAGCACATAAACACCAACATGAAAGAGATTTTTCAAACAATTAAAAAATTCGTTTAGAATGTTTTTGAATTCAAGTATGATTCAAAAAACATTTGACTATTACAAAACTTCAATATCTGATTAAAGTACATTATCAGAGTATTCCTGTAAGGACAGAAATCAAAAGTGGCCTTTCTTTGTCATTGCCTGGGTCACATAAATTATAGGATTTTTTTTTTAATTTCATGCATAGGGATGGTGGGGGAGGTGAATTAATCCTGGTCACTGGATAAAAAAAGAATAATATGATTATTTTAAGTGAGATCTGCACTTGTTGCCTTTGTGCTTCCAAAAACTTTTTTAATGTATCAGTACGCTCATTTCAGGAAGCAGAAGTGTCTCATAACATGTAAGCACTCTAATCTTTTCCATGAGGTTTATGTCAAGCCACCAAAGCTGCCATACAAAATATCAGCTTCTTTTAAGAAATGCTGCAAGGATATTAACAGGATAGTTACTGGACAATGAAACTCATTAGAGTGTGATTTCATTTTTGAATGTTTCACGTGAAATAAAGTGGAACTCTGAATTAATGGGGTAGATCCAAGAAAACACAAATAGATATTCAAGTATTCATATCTCATATACTTTCAAATTAACTTTTTTAGGGAAAAACAGGAAAAGAAGACGTTAATCCTGGAACTAAGCACACGGAATTTTAAGTAAACTAAAACTTGTTTTAGTTCATTAACAGCGTTATAATGTCCTTAAATCCTGGTTTAAGCACCTAAAATTCCTGGGATAAGAGAGAAAACTGTCAGAATCACAGTGTTGGAAAATGTGTCTTCTAAAAGATCTTTGATTCTTTCACTACAGATTGATTGTTTATTTAGTTGTGTGTTTTAAATGTTGCTGCAATTTTTAGTTTCTTCATTTTCTAGATAAACAAAAAAAAAAAAAAAGCCCCAGAACAGATTCATTTCAGAGACGTAGGTAAGGATCAGAATAAGACAGAAATAATTACAGGAAGGGATGTGAAGGTGCCCAGGTTGAAGCAGAAATACACGGTTGTTTGGAAATAATAAACAAACTTAATCTGGTTCACTTCTCTTGGAACTCAATAGAGAGTTTCTCTTTGTGCTCAGTTTTCAGATCTGATCCTCATAAAAACAAATACACAGGACCAACTTAAGTGTTATGGTAGGAAATCTTCTGAAATGTAAAGACTAGAAATAAATAGTGTCTTTACTGTGTACAATTTTATAATTGTAATAGAATATTATATAATATAGATTACCGTATCATACTAATTTTAAAAAGCTGTAGTTTTGGAATATGCATGTTAAAAGATACAATTTTATGTCATCTAGCCTTTTAGTATTTGTGGAAGTACTGTATTGTTTAGATTTGTATTTTTTGGAGGGGAAATAAAAGTAAATACTGATGGTTCTAATGTTTGAGTCCCATTAAAAGTGTTAATTTGCTGCAGTAATAATTTAGGGTTTTAATTATAAGCTCAAAAACCAGATTTAGAAGCATAGTTGGCACAACTGTAATGTTAATTTGTCCTTTAACGTTTATTGAAAGCAATATGTCCAATATGATTACAGTGTGTGTCAAATAACCCACTGCTTTATTTTTTTTAATGCCTGATCAGTTAATTTACTTGATTAAGATGACTTGCTATCTGCTAAGGAATTTTTGAATGCTAAGAAAAGTTATAAAGCATATCCTTTGATTTTGCTCAATCTCCATTTACTTTTTGTTATTCTGTTAAGCCCTTACTATGGTGCTCATCATCAATTTCTTCCTGGTTCCTACAAGGGTTATATTGCAGCTATTTCACTAAGCAGGACAAGTGAATTACAGAACCACAAGGTTGTAGTTGTATTAGACGTGAAATCAATGTCAAATACTCAGTACTGAACTACCTTGTGAGGGCATTCAAATATTTATTTTCCTAAAAGTATGACTATTGTCTTATAATTAAAATTATATTCAATTGAAACTAGAGAGTTTATTAACATACTTCCATTTCCTTAATTACCAAACCATAGAGTTTTACAAATATTGCCAAAGCAATGTGTAGTCATTTCAAACCTAATGAGATTACATTCTTAGTATCTTGGCTGGGTATAATAGAGAAACAGTAAGTATGATTATGCATTTACATGCTCTCCTTGTAATCCATAAATCTCACAAGTACTTTTTTGCCAGCATTGAAAGTTCCTCTGTCCAGACCTTTTTTGGCAGTGTGTCTTCATAGTCCACAAAACTCAGAGTGTTAATTCTGAAACACTTTGATTATGTTGAGAGTATAATTAGTTTTATAAATAGACAGCTGCAGAGAAGAAAGTGACCTCAGTAAAGTAAATGTCCTAGTTTTCTCTTTTTCCTGGCTATCTTAGGAAATATTTTTGTCTGTCTGTACCTAAATTTTCAGGTGTATGTGTTTATCATCTCTGCTTGCAAGAAGGACTTTTGCAAATCTTAAATTAGGAATTATTCAATTTTTTTTTAAAAAAGTAAAAGCTTGAATTGAAATTTCAAATACATATCTCTCTTTCAACTAATATTGATTAGGTAATTCACTTCAGATTTCTTTACAGACTGATCTACTGATGTACCAGCAATTCATGCTAACAAAAGGGAGCCATTTCTTAAATTACTGACTATGGGCAATTGCATGCTCTGGAGACTGATGCCTAAAAAATATGATGAATTTTATCATGTCTTCTCTGGATGAGATGCCTCCATGACATATTCTCCTTTTCCCCCAAGACTGCTGATACCACTTGATAACTATGAAAGCCAAGTCAGAGATGGGTTGCCTAGAGGCAGAGCAAAGAAAATTCAGGTCATTCTTCCACCAGGACCATCAAACAGACAGGGAAGTAATGATGCAGCCCAGGGCTGCAGAGGTTCTGCTCTATTAGGACTTGAAAAACTATTATAAGACAGCTCAGCTCAGTCCACACTAGCCCTGCCCAGGGAATCCCTGATAAAGTGCTTACATAGGTCTGTGTTGCAGGGCCCATGGAAGAGGAGGTCAGCAGAGCAAAGCAATTATGCATACTTAGTGTTTCCTCACTGAAACCGAATGAATATTTTATCATTGAACATTCACCGTTGAGAAAATCCAAACTTTTTCTGCTTTGGGCCATTTTCAAGCGGATTCACCTGAGATGAAAAAAAAGAATATGTTTCAATTTGCTGCATCTCTTTGTGGAACCATTTTTTGTTTCAAGCTCTTAGAAGTAAGGCTGAAAAAATAAAGTTAAGACTTACACAACTGACTGTAGTGACTCTCTATTTAGCAGCCCAGCCATGATAATTTGCCAGTGATATAGAGAATATGATCCCATATCTGAAAATCTTTCTACCTGGAGCACTTATTCTGAACCAACATGAACAAAGAACTATCTATTAGCACAAAAAAGCCAAAGAGGTGGATTTTTCTTAGGTAGAAATTTTGCTTAGAATTCCTTCTGTGCAAATTATTTTAATATCAAAGCAGGGTATTGGAATAATCTTGAAAGTGACTGTCATAAACATTAAGATGTAGGGTAATGGTCTCATTGATGTAATAAGTACTTAAAAATTACATGAAGAAAAGCTCTGTTTGCAAGAGATGCTAAGGAGCTGATACCAAATTTATGCTATTCCTGTGGTTAAAGCTCTCCCTCGGTATGGGCAAGAGCTAAGTTCAGATGTGCTCTTTATTGGTTTCAGAGTAAGAAGGCAACTATAGGTCCAAAGTAGCAGACCATGTCATTATTTATGTTTCTTAATGCACAGTGATACAGTACTTAGATTTGAGATTGAAAGAACAT